>NC_041392.1:697889458-697916397 GCF_002162155.2 Triticum dicoccoides | reverse complement strand
AGAGGAGGGAGGAGGAGGTCGCCAGAGAGGAGGAGGAGGAGGTCGCCGGAGAGGAGGAGGGTAGTATGGTGGAGGAGAGAAGGGAAGATGGAGTGGAGGAGAGGAGGAGATGGAGTGGAGGAGAAGAATGAAGAGGTAAGGAGGAGAGGACCACGCCCAGCCATATATACGGCATTGTAATGGCGCACCGCGCGCAGGTGCGCCATTACTAACTTTTATTTTATTTTTTTGATTTATTTTGAATTTTGAAGGCGGGAAGATACTAATGGCACACCATGGGCAGCTGCGCCATTAGTAATTTTTTTATTTTTTTTGAATTATTTTGAATTTTGAAGGCGGGAAGATAGTAATGGCGCACCATGGGTAGGTGCGCCATTAGTAAGTTTGAATTTTTTTGAATTTTTTGCCTCTCCAGATCTTAAAAGCCCCGTATCTTTTTTTCTGTTAGGTTTTTGAGGATTTTGAAAATGTTTAACGGGGTTCTCCCCGGTTAAATTCGGATGTTACTTTTCGAGTAGATGATTTTTCATATAAAAACTTTTTGATCCGAGTTTGTACGCAAAAGTTATGCCCATTTTACAAATTCTCGAGAGATTTCGCAAATAAAGTTGAAATTCATATTTGTAAATTTTCGCAACAACTAGACCACATATCACATGGGAAACTTATTTTCTTTTATTTTTTGACATTTCCATCATTTGTTTTTATTTTTTTTTTAAACTGAAAAAGCGGTCCATGGAGGGGGGGTGCATTCGGTGGAAGTGGTGGCCAAGTTACTAATGGCGCACCGTGGCATGGTGCGCCATTACTAGTTCAACTAGTCATGACGCACCACTCCCACGGTGCGCCATTAGTAGTTTTGAAAAAATTTAATTTTTTTTGCTAATGGCGCACCGTGGATGTGATGCGCCATTAGCACATGGTGCGCCATTAGTATATAGTAATGGCGCGCCACATGTCTGGTGCGCCATTAGTGTCAATTCCATCTATAGCCCTTTTCCTAGTAGTGTTGGTGATGTTAATTTTACATCCATTTTACATCATCTATTGGAGATGCTATTGGAATCCCACTTGAGATTGATGATGTCTGTCTTGTGCTACTTCAGCCTTGACATCTTACGGCTCACCGGAGCTGCTCCAACGACAGAACGATCCATCACAGCAGAGCAGTGCCCTGGACGCCGTCTACAGATTCCTTAGACTGCTTCAGCGACCAACCCAATGATGCTGAGGTCGACACGGCTACGGCAAAGAGGTTGTACACTTGTTGCATCACTCATTACTATACATTCACGTCGATCCATTAGGGCTATTTTGGTTCAATGGAAAAACATCGATCCACTGGTTGTTAGCATCACTCTAAATTTCTGCATGCTCTCCTTACATAATCTCACCATATTTTTTTCGTATGCATGTCAGATATTGTACACAGTCATGTAGAGAAAAAGAGAAGAGTTTTGCGCGGCAATACAATGTCATGCAGACATCGGTCCATGGTGGATTCAATGGCAAACCCTCCCCACCCCTCTCCAGATTATAATCCAGAGGAAGATATCTGTTCTAAGATGGATTCAGACGCTGCTGACCACTCCTATTTACCCCCCAAGGTGTTTGCTCTACCTTGGCATGATGATGTTAGTCATATCATGCATATGTTGCCTTGAAGTGCCTACTTTTGACATCATATATGTCATCTGCTTAGTTTAGACATGTTCTGTAATGCCACCTGTTTAGTTTCTATATCATATATGGGAATTATGCAGTCTCATGTCTTTTAGCCAGCCATAATATATGTGAAATGTGCAATGTCATCCTGTTTAACCAGGCATCATATATTTGAATGATATCTTGCCCATCCTTTTCTTCATTACATTTCCATTTGTCAAAAATGTTTGTACATTAAACTACTCTTTCGGTGAATCAGCCATTTGGGTGGGAGATGGAAAAATCTGGAGTGAAAACAAGGCCTTTAGAGTAGACAGTGCTACCTGTCGAAGCAGATCTCTTATTGGGTCCCGATAGGTCCTTAGAGATGGATTCAGAGACATATGACCAGTCCTATTCCCCCACTGAGGTGTATGCTCTAACATGGCACGGTTATACTGCTCATATCATGCATATGGTGTCTTGCATTGCATAGTTTAGACATCATATACACAATATTCAACACCATGTTTTAGTTCAGACATCATATTGAATGCCCTCTGTTTAGCATATAAATAACATATGTGAATTAAATGATGCGATCCTGATTACTTAGATAACATGTAGGTGAATTATGTCATGCGATCCTGTTTAGTTATTCATCATATCTTTGAATTATGTTATGCTATGTTATCCAGTTTAGATAGACATCATATATGTGAAATTATGTCATGCTATCCATTTTAGTTAAACAATATACATGTCAACTATTTCATGCCCTCTTTTTTCCACACTAGCTATTGCATATCTCTCTCATACAATTTCTGTACATTCAACTATGTTTCCTGTTTATCACCCATTTGAATTGGAGCGGGTGATGCCAGTACCTAGCGGACTAAAAACACGGTCTTAAAAAAACAGTGCTACCTCTTGGTGGAGATAGCACCCCGGTTGTACATGCACAAGAACCAGCCCTACCACACATAACCCAAACTCTCGCAGATTGTACCCCTACTACGATGGACAGAGAACCAGCTTCACCCAATCTAACCCCAACCCCAGCCGATAGTAACCCAGTTCCTGTTGACATAGCACCCCTCCACCACAGAGCTCCCAAACAAGAGTAGTTAGTAAGGCAGCTCCAGTGCCCAAAGGGCCAGTACTATCACACAGAACCCCAACTCCACCAGTTAGTAAGCCTATTACCGTGGAGGAAGCACGACCAGCTAGTCGTAGTTTAGAATCTATCGCATTTGATGTTGTTAAATCATATGTGTGTATCTTCCCATCTTGGAAATATTATACTGAAGATGAAGGAAAATGGCAGTTGCAGGTGTTTGTCCAGGAGTTATGCATAAGTAATGTTATTCATGGCAATTGCTTTGCTTCGTCCCATACATCCTACCTCCATGATGGTTATAATACAACAAATTTTCCCATATTTCTCTATAGAGAAGGACCGATTTGGAAACTCGGGATGAGGTAACATGTGCTAATACCTCTGCTATCTTCAAGAAGCTTGTGGCAGTATCGGAATTACCTGAAGAAAACGTACTTCACCGGCAAAGAAACTCATCAAATTCCCTTACGTTCTCCTGAGACACATTTACTAGACAATGACTGGGAACACCTTGTTCTGTACTGGTCTCGGACCAAGAATGTGGTAAGGTCCATGAGCTCATTTTCTATTTTTAAGTATTATATTCTTGCGTCTTACTGTACTCTGTTCATGTAGAACAAGTGCCTAAACCTGAAGAACAACTGTTCTAATTTAAGATTCCATTGCTACCATAGGACATAGATATATGTTTGTTTGATGCTTTTATTATGTACTATTACTTGGCAATAGAAGACTTCGTAGTTTAATCCTGTCCACCTTACTAATGAACTGGTTCACCGAAATGAGTTTCATATACTAGTACATGCTAAACTTGTTATGTGTCTGCTTGTTTCTTCTTTTAGAATGCTGACAGAATATTGGTGAAGAGTGCCTTATTAAGCAACGGTAAAGGAAGTAATGCAGATAAGGTTCAGGATAGTGACACATCCTGTCTTGGTTTAGTGTTGGAGTTACTAGCCACTACCGTTTGCACAAGCTATTCAAACTCACTGTATGAATCACTTTGGTTTCTTGAGTCTCAACTACAAGCTGAAAGACATCGATCAGCTGTGCTGCGACAAGAAGCGGAAGGACTGCGGAAGTCGCTGGAGCATTCAGATGCATACTTTCTGGTGCAACAACAAGCGTTGGAGGATTTTAGCGCCAAATAGGACAAAGCTCAGCAACTTGCTAAGCTTATTGCCAGCATGGTGGATACCTAGGATAACGTTTCTTGAGATCTTCTGAAGTTGTTTCAGTTATGCTCTTGTTTTTCTGCCGCGTTTATTTGCACTGGTGGCCAATTTTGACGGCCAATGTATATGATATGCTGCTTTGTTCCCTATATTTGCACTAGTGGCGAACTTTGATTCCCAGTGGATGTAATATGTGTAATAGCCATGATAGCCTAGCGTTAGTTGTTTGCTTATTTATTTCCTTGTTGTCTTGTTTATTTGTTTGCTTGTAGTCATTGTAGTTCTTTTTCCGCGGTTAACTAGTGGCTGCAATAACCTATTTTTTAAAACTAGGCCACAATAACCATGGGCTAATATTTACTGTAGTGACACTGGGCCTCCTACGGGCCGTAGAAACAGTGGGCCTTCTACGGGCCGTAGAAACAGTAGGACTTCTACGGGCCGTAGAAACAATGGGCCTTCTACGGGCCGTATCATCAATGGGCCTTATATGGGCCGTACGATCGATTGGCCAAACATGGGCCAATAATAGGCCGCATTATGGCCGTAAACGGGCTAGAGTTGGAATCGTCTGTTCATGGGCCGACCATAACGGGCCATCGTTAATAGGCCGTATTTGACGACGCTATGAAAACGGCCTAACGTATTAACGGACCACAAACGGGCCGACTATAACCACAGGCTGAATTTGGCCCACAAGCAGAAAATGACAGTAATGGGCCGTAAGTAAACGAATGCTGGAAAAGAGCCCAAGAATAAATGGGCTCTGAGAAGGCCGAAAGATAACATGGGATGGAAACGGCCCAACAGATTAACGGGCCATTAATGGGTATAAAGTGATACACTGTTCATTACGGGCGAGATTCACCACGGGCCGTTAATGGGTGTAAAGTGATACACTGTTCATTACGGGCCAGCTTCACCATGGGCCATTAAGAGGCCAAGAGTTACATAGGGCCTCATATGGGCCGAAAGACGTCATGGTCCATACATGGGACAGAAGTGAAAACGGGCTGGAATCATATTGGGTGGCCCAGATGACGCTACTGGGCCTAATTCGGATAAGGCGTAACGGGCCTTGGGTTAGCGGGCGGTAAATGGGCTATATGCGAACAGGCCGTTAACAGGCTTTCCATGGGCCGGCCCGCCACCTTTTGACCAAGTCAAACGGGTCGACCTTTTCACAGGAATGGGCCTCTGTTGGGCCATGCCATGTGTCGACGTATCATAGGCGCCTATCTGACCCACTGACGAGCTGACACCTGTTTCGTCTGGCCAATAAGAATTTTACACATGGAAATTTCTCATTGGTCGGGGCTGTTAACGGGTTATCAGATCCAAAACCCGACCCGATAGCTTAACGGTGTTTCGTTATGGTGGATGCCACGTGTCAGTCACCCTTGACGAAAGCACTTCTATGACACGCGATTTATCGTCATGGAAGTGGACACTTCCGTGATGATAATTTTGGTAATGTCATGGAACACTTTTACAACAGCACATGTATGACTATCTTGATTCTGTCATAAATTGGTCATGGATGTACATGCATGACAAAAAAGTGACCTACTGTGGCAAACACGTATCATCACGGAAGTGTATTTTTTTGTAGTGCAAGCAAAATCTGAATGCATGTCACCAAAAATTGTATCATTTGGTTCATATCTGAATGTACTATCAAATTATATTATTTTTGCAACGTATAACATATATTTTATTTGTGAAAATCATGGTCAATTATGACCCAAAATAAAAGGGAGACTAGTTAATGTGGGTGGCTTTCTTAATTGAAGGGTAAATTGATTTTGATTTTGATCCAGTCACAGCGCGCCGGCCCTCTCGCCCAATCTTTAATCGCTGCCGTACGCTCCTCTCCCTCTTCTCCATTGCAAAACCACCTCCTCTCCTCTCCATCATCTCCATTCCAAAACCACCATGTCGCCTCTCCCTCTTCTCCATTGCAAAACCACCTCCTCTCCTCTCCATCATTTCCATTCCAAAGCCACCTTCTCGCCTCTCCCTCTTCTCTATTGCAAGACCATCGTCTCTCCTATCATCTTCCAAAGCTAGCACCGGACCACTCAGAAGGACATTTATGGAGAGGATGCAGCAGTGAATCAGGCAGATCGCCGACAGCGACCAGGCAAAGTTAGCCAGGTTGAAGGAGATCCTTACTAGGTTTCACAATGAGTGGGAGATTTCAAGGACGGTGAGGGCCATGTGGCAATGTATGCGAAAGAGCGAGACGGCGGCGATGAGGGCGGGGATGTACATGTACTCCTCAGCGGCAGTCACGCCGTTGTCTTTCGAGTTCATGGAGTATCTCCTCTGGGTGATGGAGCAAACAAATTCACCCGAGGCGAAAGTCAGGCGGAGGTGGTGGGCGTACAGGTCGAAGGTTGAGCACCCAGAGGATAACAAATCGATCGTGTACGGTGTGCCATTCGTGAGGGTGCAGAGGCAGCCGGAGCCACAAGAGTATTTGTTCTCCCACCGCAAGAGGAGGCCGGATGGCACGACGTCACTTCCCTGCCATTCTCCACGGTTCCCTCGATGCTCACCTTGTTTCAACGGCGGCGGTAGGGTTTATGGTAAGCTTCGCACTAACCTAAACCTAATCTTCCACCTGCTCATGCTTACAATCAGTGTGATAGCTAATGAAAATCATGGTTACAATCAGTCTCCGAGTACTACGCCAATCACCCTTAAATAGGTCTGGACCTTTGGGTCAAAGTTGTGACACTATGTACAAATAAAGAAAAATAGATTGGTGCTTCTTTCACAAAAGAGTACTCCCTAGAAAACTGCCAATATAAGATACTAGTATTTGGTTAGAGGATTTGCTGCCGAGAAAGATCCGTCCATAGAGAGTGCCACACATCCCACTGGTGGTGGTGGATGCCAATGCGTGCATGGAGCATGGTTGGTGTCGGTAATATTTACTTGGCACACCTCGCACTCTGCATATATGCCGGTTCCATCCGTATACTTGTGCAGTTCCACCAAAATCCAGCTGAATAACCCTATTTGCACAGATAATGAAAAAGCATGATTACATTATAGTGGCACTAGCTGATGAAACACGCAAAATAAATAGAAGAAAGTATTGAGATAGTATCATAGTATGCCATGCTGCGAGGGCGAGATGGGTCCTGCGACGCCTCATACGGTACGCCACGCCTCATACTAGAAATCATCCCAAGTCTCCCCGATACACCTTTTGCCAGTGATGAACATCAGTGTATGGCGGTAGTACAAGGAGGGGCCTTGAGACATTCAAATCTCCATTTTTGTGCAGATCAACTAAAATTAAGCACCCGAGTTTGCAGAAACGCTTAAACATTAACAATGGGACTAGTTGATGAAACATACATTAACAAAGCGAAGCAGTTTCTTTATCTACATTGGAAATGAAATGATAGAGAGAACACTCGCTCTATTTTAACTGTATTATTACTTCATTTTATCAGTGACACTAGGGTCGAGCAGGTGGCAAACGAGGTGTACCGTGCATCGCGAGGATGAAGGCCGGGGGTGCTTAGAATGGGATGCTGAAGCTGGCACTTTCAGTCCCTATCTTCCCCTTGATGTTTCTGTGGTAGCATTTGGTTTGTAATCCAAACTTGGTCAAGCTGGTGCTGCGTCCCCCTACCTGCCTAGCTTATGTGGCGAACTTGTCTCCTGCTAGTACTCTGTCCGTTCTACTAGTAGTTGCATAACTGGCCGTTTACACTGAGATGTTGTCGGATAATGGTTCTCTATGGTTGGGTTTCTTTAATGAAATCAGAGGGAACCCCCTCTATTGATATATAAAAAAACAGTGGCACTAGCGGTGCCAAAACATTGCCTCAAATTAATAGTGCCACTAGAATAAGGTGCAAAATAATAACATTACTACTTTATCATAGCAGTGCCAAAACAGTGGCACAAGAGCAGGATCAACATGTAGGATCTTTGGCAAACAGTCAGACCAAAAAGGAACATTCCTCGTGATGGGAACCATATTTGTAGTCAACGCCATCGTAGAAGGGATGACACCAGTCACCAACATGGATGATTCAATTCATGGGAACTTTTGGTGCAGTTCACCTAAAATGAAGCAATGTCCCATGAGCTAGTAGCTTCTTCTTCTTTTTTTTTAAGAAAAGGGCTCCAGCCCTGGTTCCATTTCCATCAGAAAACGAAACCCACAGAGCTTCTTCTTCATTAGTTGCAATAAAATTGAGCAACATCAAGGTTGGCGGTGAAGCTCGTAGAATATTCAACAATAATTTGGATATCATTTGTGCAGTTCAACTAAGATCAAGCGCGAAATGTATATCTCTGTTTGCACAAAAAATGTGGAAAGGAGGGTGACTAACAAGTGATGAAACATGCATCAAATGAAAAAAAGCACGTTCCTTATTTGAATGGCAATCGTACAAGGACAGTAGCAATTTCTAGTAGCATTGCTAGATAGTAGTGTGGGCATTAGGATTAACTATGACAACTGTTAAATACGAAATTACTTTAAATGTGCCATTGCTTCATTTTACCAGCAACATTACATTAACAACTGCTACAGAGTCGGTATTTGGGCACGAGAGAGTAGGCGGACCAGGACAGTTGCATCTCTAACGAAAAGAAGCAACTTATCTTAATGGGAAATTTAGCAGGGCATGAAAAAAGTGCCATTGATTCATATTACTGGAGGCATTACATTGAAAACAACATTGGTTTAACGTGTCCTTTTAACAGTGCGACTGCTACATTTTACCAGTGGCATTACGTAAGAGCGGCTCGGGGCAACAAACCTCAGAAGAGGATATCTGGGTTGGTCCCATTTTTGTTTGGTATATAGCCACCTTATACTGTGTGAGGCTAGCAAATCTAGTGCTGGACTTACTCTCTTGACTTGTCCCCTAGTCCCCACTTTCTTTCCTTTTTCAACCAATAGATCGGGTTTATATTGAGTTTGTACTGCATTCCCTTTATTTCCCTATTAGACCTAGAGACCAGTTGGATAGCCAGTCTCTGCTACTTTTTGCCCCCATTATTTCCTCTTCCTTGTTTGAACCAAGTACTACTAGATTTGAGTGCATGAACTAGATTTACCTCTTAACAGTAAAAAAATTAGGTGGTTTTCGAACAGCCGATCGATCCTATTTACGAGGGGGCCTGTCGGTGTCAAAATCGGCGGATCTCGGGTAGGGGGTCCCGAACTATGCGTCTAGGCCGGATGGTAACGGGAGGCAAGGAACACGAAGTTTTACCCAGGTTCGGGCCCTCTTGATGGAGGTAAAACCCTACGTCCTGCTTGATTAATATTGATGACATGGGTAGTACAAGAGTAGATCTACCACCAGATCGGAGAGGCTAAACCCTAGAATCTAGCCTATGGTATGATTGTTGTTCTGTATGTTGTCCTACGGACTAAAACCCTCCGGTTTATATAGACATCGGAGAGGGTTAGGGTTACACAAAGTCGGTTTAGAATGGTAGGAGATCTACATATCCGTATCGCCAAGCTTGCCCTCCACGCCAAGGAAAGTCCCTTCCGGAAACGGGACGAAGTCTTCAATCTCGTATCTTCATAGTCCAGGAGTCCGGCCGAAGATATAGTCCGGCCATCCGGACACCCCCTAATCCAGGACTCCCGCAGTAGCCCCCGAACCAGGCTTCAATGACGATGAGTCCGGCGCGCAGATTGTATTCGGCATTGCAAGGCGGGTTCTCCTCCAAATTCCGTGTACCTATTGAATAAAGTCTGGCTTCTTGTAAATATTGCGCTCCTTGGCTTCTACGCCAAATAATGGCCGTCTCCCACGTGTCAAACGAGTATGAAAAGTCTGAGTGTTTTTACATCCACACCCCTAGCCGCGTAAATGAGCCGCCCATTTAAGGGGACGAGGATTTAGATCCAAACCACACCTTCTCCCCTTCGCGAGTGTTCATCAGAGCGCATCTGACAAAGGTCCATTCCACCATGGCCAGCCGTCGGAACTCCTCCTTTCGCCCTTCCAGCCCTCAACCTGGATATTGGGAGAGATTCTCCATCCCGCATAGCGCGCTAGTGACGCTCCAGACCAAGGGATTCCTCCCCCCGACCTATAATGGCGAGTGCCCCTAATCCCTCCAAAGGAGAGTGGGTATGCCTTGTCCCTAAGAGGGCTCGAATTTCCAATCCATCCGTTTCTCCGGGGGCTACTGGAGTTCTATAGCCTCCAGCTACACAATCTTACACCTGCCTCCGTATTGCATATCGCGGGCTTCGTAGCCCTCTGCGAGCTGTTCTTGGGTGTTGAGGCTCATTTCGGGCTATGGAAAGAGCTATTCTGCCTTGTGACCCATTCTCAGAAGGGGTCAATATATCAAGTGGGCGGAGCCGAAGTGTGGCGCATCCCCGGGACCGAATATCTATCCGGAACCCCGAAGAAGGCGTTTGAGGACTGGCCTTCGGAATGGTTTTACATAGAGAATGTCCCGCTGCCGGATCCTGTCCGGATCGGCCTCCCTGAGTTCGACAGTGCTTCACTAAAGAAGCGCCTAAGTTGGCGTCCACGGAGCCCTCAGAGGGGAAGTGACAAGGACATTCGTTACCTGATGGTCCGGATAAGATTGTTAGCTCATTCCGGACTGACCATGATCGGGGTCATGGCCGCATGCATCATGCGAGGGGTGCAGCCGCTAAATTATAGAGGCCACCCCATGTGGGACTTCAACGGGGAGGACGACGCCACCCGCTATGGCCGTCAAGGGCCGGATTCGGCGGCGGCTCTAATAAAGACCTTGTCCGCTTTGTACAAGGGAGAAGAGGAGGATTTTCTCCGCGTCGACCCAAAGGGTGGATTTTCTATGTACAATCCCCCAAGCTAGGTAAGTGGTCACATTTACCTGCCCATCCTTTTATATTCCCATTGTTAAATATTCAGTCTACGACTTCAATGCAGGAACTACGCCAGGCTGTTAAAGAAATAAACAACCCTCCTCCACAACCCGAGGACCCAGGACAGTTCGTCGATCCGGCCTCTCAAGAGGATCCGGACTTATCTATGGAGCTGATTGATGGAGTGTTCCATCAATTGAGCAAGGACAATGCCTTGGTGGCCATTACGGCCGATTACCCAGGGCTAATCCCGGCCTCCCAGGTAACTGAGATCGAAGTCCCAGTACCCCGAATAGGGGTCCGCCCTCTCGCGTTTTCAGTTTCCTGATTACAACCGAACTTTGCAGGGGAGGTTTTTGAGACGGGAGGCCGAACCTGCGCGACAAGCCAACGAGGGGCCGCAGGGCCCCGTGGGAAGAAAAGAGGTGTAGTCCGGACCGAGGCGTGAGCGCAAAGGTATGGAACGCCCCCTTCTCCCAAGTGTTATACCCTCAAGGCATATTAACACTCGTGCTCTCTTCAGGACAAAGAGACCTCGCCGGACTATATCTGGAGAGGCTGCCAATCGCGCCTCCACCAGCCAGGCTCCAAAGCCTGGTCCGGAGGCAGAGGCGAACACAAGGCGCGCACCGGACGCTCCTCCGATGGAGGATGTGGATAGGTTGCCAGCCACCAACTCTGAGGTGGAGAGTGCCATGAACCACAGGCGTCGCTAGACAATTCTTCGTGATGCTTGTTTCTCCCGAGAGGCATTAGACGCCTTCAATTCGGGAGATGCGTACCTCCGTGCCGCTCAAAATGGTCTAGCCAGAGCCACGGAGCAATATGTAAAAGAGATACGGGTAAGAAATTTTTGGTAATTATATATATATACCAGTAGCCCCCGAGACTTGAAATAGTTAGAATAACTGATTTAAGGATCATTTGTTATGCAGGTTCTTACAGAAAAGAATTCCCTACTGTCCAAGGAGCTGGAAGACTGCAAAGCCCAACTTGAGGCCGCACTAGCCGTGGCAGGGGAGCCCAAGGAGACACCCTCTGGTGATATACACTTCGAAAGATAAGTATTTTGCGAAGCACGGCATGGGTGCGAATCTGACAAATGAAATTGCAGATAGTGTCGGATTGAATCTGGAAAGGCAACACCTCCTACGCCAGCTGAAGGCTGGTGAGAAGGTGCTGACAAAGGTGAGGCGGGAGACGAATGATCTCCAAGATGCCAACACCAAGCTGGGCGTCGAACTGAAAGATGTTCATGCCCAACTGTCAGACTACATTAAGGAGAATTAGCGGCTTCGGCGCGGCATATTTAGTAAGTGCTTGAATGAACCTTTGAAAAAAGGTTCGGCGGGGAAGTCGACTAACAGAGTAATGTCTGTAGGTGTGCTAACAGGTCGTCCTGCAGAGGAGATGCCCGGTTCTATGGGTGACCTTCTTCCCGAGCTCTCGCAACTGCTCGAGCGAGTTCGGAAAGCGATGCAAGGCGTCGCCCAGGCCCTGTGGCCATCCATCTCCATGCCCGAAGGTCTTGGAGAGCTTGCGGAGAAGCTAAAGGGAGCACGGCGGCGCTTCCGATTGTGGAAGATATCGGCCTGCCATCAAGGCGCTAGGGAGGCCTGGGCCATGGTGAAGATGCGGTACATGAAGGCTGACCCCAACCACATGGCCGAGGTCGGCCCTGTGGGGCCCGATGGGAAGGAGATCCCTGTAAGCTTAGTATACGGCCAAGTAGAATTGGCCGCAAAGTATTCCCAGCAGGACTGTAAATTAGACAGCCTGTTAGATGGTATTGAAGAGGAATACAATCAGTCAGAATGACTATGTAATTTAATTGACATTTATAATGCCTTCTAGCCGGATTGTAGAACGTTTGTCATGGCCGACCTTTTCGCTTTAGCCTCGGGACCTGACGGTCCGGAGTGTGTCCGAATTCCCATGCGGCTATATAAGAACCGGGGAATGCGTGGAGACCAGTCGTAGGGGTCATTAGTGCGTGAACAGATAAGTGCCCGACTAGTTATGTTATATTACATGGTTAGTAAGAAACATCTTACAGGGAGAATAGTTCCGTTAGGGGTTCCTTTCCCTGGGAGGCATGCCCTAAAGTGCATGCCCATTCTGCGAGAAAGACGCAGGAAAAAGCATCTGGGGGCGCATAAATAAATATGTGAAAAGATCATCTTTTAGGTCACCGACTGAATATTCCCTTAAGAACACTAGCTTTCGGCTTCACCTAGTCTGAGGTACACATCCGGCTGATCCGGCAGTAACAATCACCGAGGTGCTCCCTTTACCGCCTAGCCGAATAATCGGGAATGTAGGGGTAAGGACAGGAGCCAGGCAACCCAGCTTGGCCAAAACTTAAGTCATATCGATGCATATAATGGTGAAATAAAAGGTACATGCGGAAGTGTAACACATGTGTTGGGCATGAAGGCCGTATAAATAAGCTTCTGGTAAAAGAAGCCCCCAGGTTTAATGAGTGCGGATAGCACGTCATTTGATGAGCCTTTAGAGGCTATAAGAGAAAGGAAGGGGTGAAGGAGAGAAATGTAAGACAGACAGTATGTATAAAAAATGGACAGAGGAAGGAGACGAACACAGAGTCCGGTGCTAGGCATAGAATCTTCGGAGACGGGCTGCGTTCCATGGGTTCGGCTCGAGTCGGTTATCCGATGCATCTCGCAGGCGGTACGCTCCACCAGTCAGGACTTGGTCAATTATGAAGGGACCTTCCCACTTGGGCTTGAGTTTGTCCTTTTTCTTGTCCGGCAGGCGTAGAACTAATTCGCCAACGTTGTAATTTTTGGCCCGTACTTCTCTGCTTTGGTATCTTCAAGCCTGTTGTTGATAGAATGCGGAACGGGCTTTTGCCACGTCGCGCTCCTCTTCCAATGCGTCCAAACTGTCCTGCCGATCGAGCTCGGCTTCTCTTTCTTCATACATGCGCACTCGAGGTGAGGTCATGAATTATGTCGCAAGGCAAAACTGCCTCTGCGCCGTACACCATAAAGAATGGTGTGTATCCGGTGGTGCAATTTGGCGTGGTCCGCAACCCCCAGAGTACGGAGTCGAGCTCCTCTACCCGGTGCATGTTAGATTCCTTGAGGAACTGCACTAATCTGGGTTTGATGCCGCTCATGATAAGACCATTTGCACGTCCGACCTGGCCGTTAGTTTGTGGGTGATAGATGGAAGCATAATCGAGCTTGATGCCCATGTTTTTGCACACGAGTTTTACCTCATCGGCTGTAAAGTTTGTGCCGTTATCAGTGATGATGCTGTGGGGGACGCCGTAACGGTGTACAACCCTGGAAATAAAGTCATTCACCGGTCCGGATTCGGCCATCTTAATAGGCTTGGCTTCTATCCATTTGGTGAACTTATCCACCATGACTAGTAAGTATTTTTGCTTGTGGATTCTGCCTTTAAGGGGTCCAACCATGACAAGCCCCGAGACCGCGAAGGGCCAAGTAATGGGGATAGTTTGGAGGGCGGTGGGTGGCATATGGCTTTGGTTTGCAAAGAGCTGGCAACTGGTACATCGTTGGACTATGTCCTGGGCGTCTGCCCGGGCCGTCGGCCAATAAAAGCCTGTACGGAAGGCCTTGCTTACAAGGGACCGAGCTGTAGCGTGATGATCGGCGAGTCTGGCATGAATTTCAGCCAGGAGGTTCCGCCCTTCCTCTTCGGAGATGCACCTTTGAAGGACTCCGGTAGTGCTTTTCTTATAAAGCTCTCCCTCATGGACTCTGTAGGCTTTGGATCACCGCACTATGCAGCGTGCCTCATTTTGGTCCTCGGGGAGTTCCTGCCTAGTAAGGTAGGCGAGGTATGGTTCTGTCCACGGGGCGATGACGGCCATTATTACGTGGGCTGAAGGTGTTATTTCATTGGCAGAGCCTCCAATTGTGTCAGAATGTTCGGTGTCGGGCAGTGCGGTTGGGTCCGGGCTGTTATTGTTCGGCTCCCCTTCCCATACTACGGATGGCTTGAACAGCCTTTCCAAGAAGATGTTGGGGGGGGACTACATCGCGTTTTGCACCGATGCATGCCAGGACATCTGCCGCCTGATTATTTTCCCGGGCTATATGGTGAAATTCAAGCCCTTCGAACCGAGCTGACATTTTTAGGATGGCGTTGTGGTAAGCTGCCATTTTTGGATCCTTGGCATCAACGTCTCCATTTATTTGGGATATTGCGAGGTTCGAGTCCCTGCGCACCTCTAGGCATTGAATGCCCATGGATACTGCCATCCGGAGACCATGTAAAAGGGCCTCATATTCAGCTGCATTGTTGGAGTCTTTGTACATAATCTGGAGTACGTATTGAACTGTGTCTCCTGTGGGGGACGTCAAAACGATGCCAGCCCCTAGTCCGGCCAACATCTTGGAGCCGTCGAATTGCATGATCCAATTTGAATATGTGCCATACTCTTTAGGGAGTTCGGCTGTCAGGACCCCGACTCAATGCCACATCGATCTAGCATGTAACACCTCATATCACTTTGCGGCCTCACGCACGGTATTCCCACGGGTGTCGCCTTACCTTTGCCCGGGACCGTTTGCGCCTTTTGGCACACGTATATGACAGTGTCGCCAGCATCCATATGATAAGGAGCCCGGGCTGACATGGCTAGTCGTAAACCCAAAGTGGCACAGACTTACAGGGACAGGCATCCATGACCCAGCATCGAACGTGTCGGTCATCAGCGAGTGAATCCAGGCTGTAGCACTGGGCTAGCAGGACTCCGGTATTCATCGCGTGACATTTCCCCGAAGGGACAGACACAGGAACGAAGAAGGACACATGCCGGCCAGCCTAAGTGTTCCGGAGCAGTAGCAAGCTACCATGGCTCGGTGGAAACACTAGGAGACATTTCGCCGTAAGAGAGGCTACTAAAGATAAACAACTAGATGGTCAGATCCCACACATACCAAGCATTTCAATAACATACACACAATATGCTCGATATGTGCAAATACAACATGGCATCACAACATGACTCTACGACTCAAGTAATTTATTCAATAGGCTCCGAGGAGCGAGATATTACAAACATGGGTCTCATGACCCAACAATTAGAGCATACAAATCAAAGCACAAGCGGAAGCTATCATGTCTGGGTACAGACATCTATAACTGAAAAAGGCTGAGAAGCCTGACTATCTACCAGATCCTGCCGGGGCACAAGATCGTAGCTGAGGTAACAAGCTAAACGTCGAAGTCCACGCGAAACTACTAGTGAGACCGAAGTCTCTCTGCAAAAACATAAAATAGGCAAACGTGAGTACAAATGTACCCAGCAAGACTTACATCAGAACTAACTACATATGCATCATTATCAACAAAGGGATGGTGGGGTTTAACTGCAGCAAGCCAGCTTTGACTCGGTGGCTATCCTGAACTACGACTGCAATGTAACTCTTTTGAGGTGGCGCACACAAGTCCACATATTCCCCATATCAATACACCACTATGGATCCGCTCCCGTCTCCCTACGAGAGCGCCATCCATAGCACTCACGCTTATCTTGCGTATTTTACAGTATCCACTTTCACTTGTCTATGAACTGATATAAGCAACCCAGAAGTCCTTTACCGCGGACACGGCTATTCGAATAGATGATGTTAACCCTGCAGGGGTGTACTTCTTCATACATGTTTCCACCACTTAGCGTCTGCACACGACATGTGCTCGGCAGACTTCAAGCGAAAGCCGACGTGGGTGTAGACCACGACCTACCTAAACACTCAAGTCTCTAGTCCAGGTTTATCGCCTATTCGGGTTCCATCCATGAGGAGATCCGGCCGGAGTTTCGCTCACAGCCCCAAACGATGTGAACAGGGTTCCCGAGATACCAAACGGGCATCCGGTACACCGTGCCACGTACCTACCGCATCACAGCCCACCCCTACGGTCAGCGCTGTCCACGGCCTGCAGTAAGCTACAAACACCAGAAACTACTTGCAACTCCTGGACAGAGGACTAGGGTGAATAAGAAGTCGAGCGGGGTCATATTTCAGGGCCCAATGTATGGTAGTAGCTGAATCATGGATCACAAACACAGAACTCAGTTCCTGAGGACGGCTGCAATGAGACAACCCACCATGTACTCCTACATGGCCTCTCACCGCTACCTTTACCAAATCGTGTTCACACACTTAGCTCACACACGGTAGGACATGTTCACACGCCTCTGATTCATCCCCGATGAATCAGACCTGACTCAACTCTAAGCAGTAGCAGGCATGACAAACAAACATGAATGAGTAGGCACAACAGGGCTCAAACAACTCCTACTCATGCTAGTGGGTTTCATCTATTTACTGTGGCAATGACAGGTCATGCAAAGGATAAAGGGGTTCAGCTACCGCAGCAAGTAACAAATATGTCGTTGTTGTCCTAATGCAGTAAAAGAGGGCAGGAGCGAGAGAGTGGGATTTTATCGGAATGAATAAGGGGGTTTTGCTTGCCTGGCACTTCTGAAGATAACATTGAGTCTTCATCAGTGTCAACGATCACATCATCGGTATCACGTCTATCGAGAGGGGACAAATACCGGCAACACAAAAGGGAACACAATCAATGCAATGCACAATATGATGCATGATCATGACATGGCAAAATGAATGTGTTTTGAGCCAATGCAACTAGCAACAGATTAAATGAAGTTGGTTTGAATACAAGATTCAAATTCAAACTCCATATGTGATTATTCAAATGCCATTTACTTCATTTGCCCTGAACAGTAGTGATAAGTTGTTCTAACATGCATGAAAATGGTACAGATGGATTCCTTGAATTTTTCTGATAATTTTTCATATATAATTTATTTAATTTGGAGTTACGGTTAATTTTCTATGATTTATTGAAGTTTTAGCTATTTTCTGGAATTTTCTGATTATTTATAAAATAAACTAAATTCCAGAAAAGAATATTGCGTCAGCATGACGCCGGGGTGACGTCAGCAGGTCAAAGTCGTCGACCAGGTCAAACCTGACCAGTGGGGTCCACTGGTCAGTGACCCAGTCAACTAACCAAGTTAGTTAGCCCTAACTAACTTAGTTAGCCGGGCGGGGCCCGCATGTCAGTGGCCTATCTAATTAGCTAAGTTAATTAGCGCTAACTAATCTAACACTAATCAAGCAGGCGCCTGGGCCCACACGTCAGGGGGTCAAACCCCGGGTCAACTCGCCGGAGTTGACCCGCGGCTCGTCGCCGGCGGAGCCAGAGACGGCGGAGGGGGTCGGAAATCCTCCTCCGGTGACCAAATGGCCGGCGGAGGGCAGCTACGTGACGCTGAAGATCCCGCGCGTCGAGTGGTGCGGTCAGTTAGGTCGGGGGCGACCTATATCGATGGCGGCGAGCTCAAAGGCGGCGGTCGGAGTACGGCGAGGTCGGGGTTGGCGCTAGGGGGCACGGCAGGTCGCACGGGTGGGCGCGCTCGGCTCCTGGAAGGGTGCTGAGCACGTTGCCGTGCTCGGGGGTTAGCTATGGTGGCTCTAGCCCCGTCTGTGTCATCGCCGGCGGCGAGGAACTGTCGGCTCCGACAGCCGGGGTGGTTAGAGGGCGCGGACGGCACGGGGAGAGAGGGGAAATGGACAGGGGCTCACGAGGGGTCGGGAGAGAAGCTCGGTGGGCTCGGGGAAGCCTCTGCAACGGCGAATTGACGACGGTGATCTCCGGGCACCGGAGATGAAGACGACGACGCTCCGGTCGACTGCGGCCTCCTCTGGCCGCGTGCGTCGCGTGTGTAGCTCCACGGGGTCAGGGCGGAGCTCAGGGATGCACAGAGGGAGCGAGGGGGTGGCTGTGGCCCTGGTAAACGGCGTCGGCGGCGATGGGCTCCGCTCGGTGAGGAGAACAGAGGAGGGGGGGAGTGTTCCGGGGAGAGGATGAGGACGCGGGAGAGTGAGGGAGAAGTGAGAGGGGGTCGGGGGCTGCGTGGCGTCGCGGGAGGGACCAGGGGAGAAGGAGGCAGCCAGGCAGGGAGGAGGTGGCCGGGGCGCGTGGCCGCGCGCGCCGGGCGCGTGCCCGTCCTCCTGGCAGAGGAGGAAGGCGACAGGGGGGGTAGCGGTGGCGGGCTGGGCCGCTGGGGGAGCTGGGCCGGCTGGGCTGGACAGGTAAGCGCCAGGTAAGCTTTGCTCTTTTTATTTTTTTCTGTTTGTTTTATTTTATTTAATTCTTTTGCCACTGTTTTGAATTTAAAAATAATTCAAACAATGCCAAAAGCTCCTCTGAATATTTTTATTTTGCTAGATGGACTTTTCCAAAAGCTCATAAAATATTTCAGGGATATTTGAATTATATTCTAATTATATGAATATAATTCAAATTCAAATAGCTAATGATTTAAATTCAAAGTCCCAAAAATAAATCCTTTTAAAATGTTCATTATTTTTGGTTTGGATCAAAACCCTTGCCAAAAACATTAAACATCTAAGAAGAGCATTTTGGAACAATGAATGAGATTTTTAGGGTTTTTGCCCTTCTTTTTTTGTTTAGGGTTCTGAGGCTTCCAATTCTCCTCAGTTCAAGTTTCAGAATTTAAACATGATGCACACATGAAGCTAGCCTAGAGCATTACCAGAAGCTAGGGATGTGACAACTCACCCCCACTAAACAAGAATCTCGTCTCGAGATTCAAGCGTAGGGTAGGATGAAGGGGAAACACAAACTAGTACAATCTTCACGATCCAGGGTGCACTTCATAAGAGCGTTGATTCGATCACCATCATTGTCTCGAAGTCTTTCTCTAAGAAATCCTGTCAACATGACATGGAAGGAAGAAGGAGACTCTAGAAGGGTCGATCTTCTTGAAGATCGAACAACTCACGGAATGAGACATAGGACCATCTCTCGGGTTGAGACACGAGATACACATCAAGAGGGGTGGAAAGAAACGGATGACGAAGGTTCACTAGGTGGACAACAATTCCACACTTAAGAAGGTGGTAATCGGTTGTCAACGTAGCGAGGAGTTGAGTTGCCATGATACCACAACGAGACACCTTCGGAACTGTGACTCGTAGATATCTCCCCTTAAGTGGCAAAAGAATTACCTTTGATTCAGAGATCATTGAAACTCTTTATACCAGCTTAAGGCAAATCATAATCGATCATTTAGAGGGGTTCGGTAGAATGGCATACTCAAACTTGGATGATGTGGATTACCTTGTTGAAGACAACATAATGGATGAATTTTGCTTATCACCGGAAATGGAAGAGACCCATGGTAGAATGGCACATTGGCGGTGCAAGCTGGGAACAAAATGCAAATGCTGGGAATGATTCTGGTAACTGGGGAAGAACCCAACAATAGAGAGTGAATTCTCTGTTTGAGAAGGTCATAGCATTGCCGAGGACACTGAGAGCAAACCCAGTTAGTGTCGATGATAACATCTAGCGCTTGTGCGTGCTCTCAAGAACTTGAGCATTTCCACAATCATCAAGGTTTTATCAACAACCGCGTCAAGGGTGCTGACAACACAACATACTACCATGATGAATAGCGATAGACGATGCAGATGCGAAGGAGGATAACACTTTCTCAGATTTCACCTTAGCGAGGCCAAGCAAATAAAATCTGGATGATCGACCGAGAGACATTTAGCACTCCGCTTCTAATGTTCTCCTTGATGTGCTAGTATAACCCATTCATAGATATGGTTTGATATCTAAAACATCAAGTAAAAGGTCGGACTTCGGGAACACAAAAATCCATAGGGGCAACTAGGGAGTAAATCCTACGAAATCCTTAGGGGAGGTGGCCAACTTCTTCAATCAAGATACTACAATAATAGGTCTTCCGGTTGGGTGTGTTGGCCACGACATCCACTTTACCGGTTATCGAGGAACCAATATTATAGTTCTTGGGGAAATGTTCCAACCATCATATCTGCCTGAGATTCAGATCTGGTTGGTGTCAGGATATTCCAGACTCATCGGGTCTAGGAAGAAAAATGAAAGTTTACAACACAAATCGACGAGATGACGTCGCGAGATTCTCGGGGAGCGAACTACGATAGCAGGCTCCAAAACATGAGCTGGTTCTGCTACTAACATGTGAACACGTTGTCCCAGACAAGCATGACCACATAGTAGTCTTATAATAAAACACTACCGAGTTCAGGAGGGGGAACCATCAACGAGGATATCGAAGTTCTTTCATAAGTCCGGATTAGCTCTTATGAAGATACTCCTTCTCCTTGAACAAATCAGTCAGTGGCTTGGTGTGCTAGGGATACATATAGATTGAAGGTTGCAAGTCTTCAAACCACAGCATTCTTCGCACGTGTGCATGACTGATTTGGAATGATTCCAAAGAAAGCAACATTGACTTTCTCGAATCCACGGCGGCAACTTGCATCAGATGCACATGAATTAAAGGAAGTCACTACCTTCATCCAAACATATGCTTCATGAGCTAGCATGAACAAATGCTTTCAAAAATTTCCAACACTAGCTTAATGCTCAACAAAATCATGGAGGAGATAAGGATGTTGTCAATGGGCTCAACAACAATTCATCCAGGTTTCCTTTTAAAAGGAATTCCATAGTTAAGTGAACACGGTGATAGCATTGGTCAGACCAAAGATGTAATGGTGTATGCTCGAGGGATCAACCACGAATAAGACAACATTACGAGCATCGTTGGTACTGATTTGATTTGACGATAGCCCACACTCAAATCAAAGGATTGATAATACAATAGGTCCAGCAACTGATCACAGGGACCAATCAATGAAGATATCATCTTTCGTCAACACATACTACACAAGAATATCCCTTTGGAACGAACTAAGTCAGACAAGCTTTTATCTTCCAACTCTCCAAGTTGTTGTCCAGCTTAACCAACTAGCTCAGGGATATCTAACACCGATTCTTGGAAAGAAGGTGGTTCATAAGAAACCAACTTGATCACGGGCTCAACATAACGGTCAGGTGACGACCTTGTGATACTTCCGAGAAGACATTCAGAAAATCACGAACCACCGGTATGTTACTAAGCTCGAGAACAATCTCGCTTTTGAGGGCAAGACGATATAATCAAATGAGTGAGGACTTGACAAGATCCTAACTCATCAATCGAAGGGTGCACCGAAATAAGAACTAGGTAGCACGATAAGTCTTAGAAGGATGATTCAAAAACCAACATGCTAAGAATGAAATTATTATCCTTTAACTACCAAGCAACGAGGTTGCTGGGAGTAATGATTTCACACATCACAATTCATTTGTCGGTATTCCGGTTGCATCAACACGAGGGCCGAGGAACGAACAGTGATGGCAAGAAGTATCACTGTACCAACAGTTCATGGGATGGTGTGCAATTCCTATAACAATCCCGATATAAAGATGGTAATACTCCAAGGTAGAACAGAACAAAAGCTGGATTAGCAATTTGATCTGCGGAGCACAACTTCTTTGACCCAATCATGGATATGGAAGAGGTACTGGAGTTTGTTTCTCCTAGTCATTCTGCGATAGAATGGCTTGACGGACCACAAGAGTAATAGGCATCGATAAACGAACGCACGCATACTCTTGACTATCAATTGATAGACGAAGGTCAGTAGACAACTAAAGAGGGACAACTCAAAGGAACACACAATTTTCTGAGTTGTGGATGCATGGTTTGGCATGTCGAACGAATTCAACATTTCTTCTAGATAACCCATGCAGAGAGGTAGGACTGGCAGAGTCACGATTTATGAATGGAGATCTCCTCAAGAGTACTCTAATTGTGATCTTTTGATCCAATAAACATCTGCCATAAGCGGTTCATAGTATTTGGAAGAAGGAAATACCACGGACCTCGAGGACTATCGCAAAGTTACTAATATCCTGAAGGAACTAGCAAACACTATCAACATGAAGTAAGTAGAGTGAATCTCGGGTTCAAGAACCCAGGAACAGAATACCTATTACTAAGTAGCATCACGGGATGCTTTCGAGAATGATGGCCAGAATCATCACACTGGGAACACAAATCATGGCTAAATTACTAGATGATCCCCTGAGACACCTAGGGTCATAATAATTATTCCAACATAAAGGTCGAGGCAGTAGAATACCTCAACTCAACAATTAGTGTGATTGAGCTGGCATAAAGGAGCATCGAAACCAGAGGGAAAGGATTTTGCAAATGCATCAGACTATTTAGAAACCTGGAATGACTCGGACAGCATAACGGCTGTAAATGCTCAGAAAAGACTTGAGACATTCACAAAAATGGTGGCATAACCACTCAGAAGCACAATATCAAGGTTTCGAGATCAACAATTAACATATGGAGGTGGTAGGAACTGAACTCAAGCTTAAATCCAACAATCTTATAAGTCTACGGATTAGTAACACGTGATCCTGATGGGAAGAAGAGATAGCCTAGTTCTTAATCCCCGTAGAAGAGAAGATGATGTCTCAGATCAGAAGGCCATGAGGTATAAGGAGTAAAAAGAGCCTTACGTTCCATCCCACAATCAATTCCCTTATATAACTAAAGAATTCTAGACTCAAGTTCGAGCAGTTTGGCTTGGTAATCCTACAGGCAGTCAAGCTCTGATACCAACGCTGTCAGGACCCCGACTCAATGCCACATCGATCTAGCATGTAACACCTCATATCACTTTGCGGCCTCACGCACGGTATTCCCACGGGTGTCGCCTTACCTTTGCCCGGGACCGTTTGCGCCTTTTGGCACACGTATATGACAGTGTCGCTAGCATCCATATGATAAGGAGCCCGGGCTGACATGGCTAGTCGTAAACCCAAAGTGGCACAGACTTACAGGGACAGGCATCCATGACCCAGCATCGAACGTGTCGGTCATCAGCGAGTGAATCCAGGCTGTAGCACTGGGCTAGCAGGACTCCGGTATTCATCGCGTGACATTTCCCCGAAGGGACAGACACAGGAACGAAGAAGGACACATGCCGGCCAGCCTAAGTGTTCCGGAGCAGTAGCAAGCTACCATGGCTCGGTGGAAACACTAGGAGACATTTCGCCGTAAGAGAGGCTACTAAAGATAAACAACTAGATGGTCAGATCCCACACATACCAAGCATTTCAATAACATACACACAATATGCTCGATATGTGCAAATACAACATGGCATCACAACATGACTCTACGACTCAAGTAATTTATTCAATAGGCTCCGAGGAGCGAGATATTACAAACATGGGTCTCATGACCCAACAATTAGAGCATACAAATCAAAGCACAAGCGGAAGCTATCATGTCTGGGTACAGACATCTATAACTGAAAAGGGCTGAGAAGCCTGACTATCTACCAGATCCTGCCGGGGCACAAGATCGTAGCTGAGGTAACAAGCTAAACGTCGAAGTCCACGCGAAACTAATAGTGAGACCGAAGTCTCTCTGCAAAACATAAAATAGGCAAACGTGAGTACAAATGTACCCAGCAAGACTTACATCAGAACTAACTACATATGCATCATTATCAACAAAGGGGATGGTGGGGTTTAACTGCAGCAAGCCAGCTTTGACTCGGTGGCTATCCTGAACTACGACTGCAAGTAACTCTTTTGAGGTGCCGCACACGAGTCCACATATTCACCATATCAATACACCACTATGGATCCGCTCCCGTCTCCCTACGAGAACGCCATCCATATGCAAGGGGTCCACATACTCACGCTTACCTTGCGTATTTTAGAGTATCCACTTTCACTTGTCTATGAACTATGCAAGGGGTCCAAGTTTCCATATCCGAGGAATCCAGCTATTCGAATAGATGATGTTAACCCTGCAGGGGTGTACTTCTTCACACACGCTTTCGCCACTTATCGCCCTATACACGTCATGTACCTCGGCAACCTTCAAGCGGAAGCCGGGCGAGGGAGTCGGCCACGACCTGACTAACCGAACAAGTCTCTAGTCCAGGTTTATCGCCTATTCGGGTTCCATCCGCAAGGAGATCCGGCCGGGGTGTCGCTCACGGCCCCAAACGATGTGAGCAGGGTTCCCAAGCCCACCATCCGGGTGCCACTTGGTACACCGTGCCACTGTGCCTAGTCTGTCCCAAGCCCACCTGTACCGGGTGCCACTTGGTAGACTACTAACACTACCTACAAACACCAGAAACTAGTTGCAACTCCTGGACAGAGATCATGTTGATTAATAAGTCGAGAGGGGTCGAGTTACCGGAACCCAATGTGTGGTAGTAACTGGTCATGGATCACAAACACAGAACTCAGTTCTTGAGGACGGCTGCAATGAGACAACCCACCATGTACTCCTACATGGCCTCTCACCGCTACCTTTACCAAATCGTGTTCACACACTTAGCTCACACACAGTAGGACATGTTCACACGCCTCTGATTCATCCCCGATGAATCAGAGCTGACTCAACTCTAAGCAATAGCAGGCATGACAACAAGCATGAATGAGTAGGCACATCAGGGCTCAAACAACTCCTACTCATGCTAGTGGGTTTCATCTATTTACTGTGGCAATGACAGGTCATGCAAAGGATAAAGGGGTTCAGCTACCGCAGCAAGTAACAAATATGTCGTTGTTGTCCTAATGCAGTAAAAGAGAGCAGGAGCGAGAGAGTGGGATTTTATCGGAATGAACAAGGGGGTTTTGCTTGCCTGGCACTTCTGAAGATAACATTGAGTCTTCATCAGTGTCAACGATCACATCATCGGTATCACGTCTATCGAGAGGGGACAAATACCGGCAACACAGAAGGGAACACAATCAATGCAATGCACAATATGATGCATGATCATGACATGGCAAAATGAATGTGTTTTGAGCCAATGCAACTAGCAACAGATTAAATGAAGTTGGTTTGAATACAAGATTCAAATTCAAACTCCATATGTGATTATTCAAATGCCATTTACTTCATTTGCCCTGAACAGTAGTGATAAGTTGTTCTAACATGCATGAAAATGGTACAGATGGATTCCTTGAATTTTTCTGATAATTTTTCATATATAATTTATTTAATTTGGAGTTACGGTTAATTTTCTATGATTTATTGAAGTTTTAGCTATTTTCTGGATTTTTCTGATTATTTATAAAATAAACTAAATTCCAGAAAAGAATATTGCGTCAGCATGACGCCGGGGTGACGTCAGCAGGTCAAAGTCGTCGACCAGGTCAAACCTGACCAGTGGGGTCCACTGGTCAGTGACCCAGTCAACTAACCAAGTTAGTTAGCCCTAACTAACTTAGTTAGCCGGGCAGGGCCCGCATGTCAGTGGCCTATCTAATTAGCTAAGTTAATTAGCGCTAACTAATCTAACACTAATCAAGCAGCCGCCTGGGCCCACACGTCAGGGGGTCAAACCCCGGGTCAACTCGCCGGAGTTGACCCGCGGCTCGTCGCCGGCGGAGCCAGAGACGGCGGAGGGGGTCGGAAATCCTCCTCCGGCGACCAAATGGCCGGCGGAGGGCAGCTACGTGACGCTGAAGATCCCGCGCGTCGAGTGGTGCGGTCAGTTAGGTCGGGGGCGACCTATATCGACGGCGGCGAGCTCAAAGGCGGCGGTCGGAGTACGGCGAGGTCGGGGTTGGCGCTAGGGGGCACGGCAGGTCGCACGGGTGGGCGCGCTCGGCTCCTGGAAGGGTGCTGAGCATGTTGCCGTGCTCGGGGGTTAGCTATGGTGGCTCTAGCCCCGTCTGTGTCATCGCCGGCGGCGAGGAACTGTCGGCTCCGACAGCCGGGGTGGTTAGAGGGCGCGGACGGCACGGGGAGAGAGGGGAAATCGACAGGGGCTCACGAGGGGTCGGGAGAGAAGCTCGATGGGCTCGGGGAAGCCTCTGCAACGGCGAATTGACGACGGCGATCTCCGGGAACCGGAGATGAAGACGACGACGCTCCGGTCGACTGCGGCCTCCTCTGGCCGCGTGTGTCGCGTGTGTAGCTCCACGGGGTCAGGGCGGAGCTCAGGGATGCACAGAGGGAGCGAGGGGGTGGCTGTGGCCCCGGTAAATGGCGTCGGCGGCGATGGGCTCCGCTCGGGGAGGAGAACAGAGGAGGGGGGACTGTTCCGGGGAGAGGATGAGGATGCGGGAGAGTGAGGGAGAAGTGAGAGGCGGTCGGGGGCTGCATGGCGTCGCGGGAGGGACCAGGGGAGAAGGAGGCAGCCAG
>NC_041392.1:697827100-697888907 GCF_002162155.2 Triticum dicoccoides | reverse complement strand
TTTTTTTCTGTTTGTTTTATTTTATTTAATTCTTTTGCCACTGTTTTGAATTTAAAAATAATTCAAACAATGCCAAAAGCTCCTCTGAATATTTTTATTTTGCTAGATGGACTTTTCCAAAAGCTCATAAAATATTTCAGGGATATTTGAATTATATTCTAATTATATGAATATAATTCAAATTCAAATAGCTAATGATTTAAATTCAAAGTCCCAAAAATAAATCCTTTTAAAATGTTCATTATTTTTGGTTCGGATCAAAACCCTTGCCAAAAATATTAAACATCTAAGAAGAGCATTTTGGAACAATGAATGAGATTTTTAGGGTTTTTGCCCTTCTTTTTTTGTTTAGGGTTCTGAGGCTTCCAATTCTCCTCAGTTCAAGTTTCAGAATTTAAACATGATGCACACATGAAGCTAGCCTAGAGCATTACCAGAAGCTAGGGATGTGACATCGGCCTCTGTCCATTCTGCGACGAAGTCGGCCAAAACTTGCGACTTGATGGCTCACCGTGGCTTATAAGTTATGTCGAACGGAAGGAGCTCAATGGCCCATTTTGCAATCCGGCCTGTTGTGTCACGGTTGTTTATAATATCGTTAATGCGGGTACCGTGATTTGCATGGAGTGAGGATAGTGGACACATAATAGACCTGCTTTTGAAGGGGGGATTTGTGTCTGTCCGTGTCTCGTTCGACGACGAGCACTGTGCTTACCACCTGATGTGTTTCTGCAATGTACAATAGCATTGGTTCGCCAATGTTTGGCGCGGCCAGGACTGGGTTTGTCGCCAATATGGCTTTTATTTCGTCGAGTCCGGCCGTGGCTGCACCCGTCCATTCAAAGTGTTCGGTGCGCGGAAGGAGGCGGTAAAGGGGTAGGGCCTTTTCTCCTAAGCGGGAGATAAAGCGGCTTAGAGCCGCCACGCATCCGGTTAACTTTTGTATTTGTTGGAGGTCCTTTGGGATATCCAATTGTGACAGTGCTCGGATCTTGGCTGGATTTGCTTCAATTCCTCTACTGGATACAATGAAGCCCAAGAGCTTTCTGGCTAGGACGCAGAAAACTCATTTTTTCGGGTTGAGCTTGATGTCGTATGTTCGGAGGTTATCAAATGTGAGCCTCAAGTCGTCTACTAGAGATTCGACATGTCTTGTTTTGACGACCACATCATCTACATATGCCTCCACCGTTTTGCCGATCTGGTTTGGCAGACATGTCTGAATCATGCGCTGATATGTTGCGCCGACGTTTTTGAGCCTGAAGGGCATTGTGTTGAAGCAGAATGGGCCGTATGGTGTGATAAATGTCGTTGCGGCTTGGTCTGATTATGCCATCTTGATTTGATGGTAGCCGGAATATGCGTCGAGGAAACACGACGAATCGTGTCCTGCGGTAGCGTCGATAATTTGATCGATGCGGGGGAGGGGGAAGGGATCCTTTGGGCAAGCCTTGTTAAGGTCTTTAAAATCAACGCACAGGCGCCAGGATTTGTCCTTCGTTGGTACCATCACCAGGTTTGCTAGCCAGTCCGGATGTTTTATATCTCTGATGAATCCGGCCTCTAGTAGCTTTGCTAGCTCCTCTCCCATGGCCTGTCTCTTAGGTTCGAAAAAACACCGAAGAGCTTGCTTGACAGGTTTGAATTCTTTTAGGATATTTAAGCTGTGCTCGGCCAGCCTGCGTGGGATTCCTGGCTTGTCTGAATGGTGCCAGGCGAAAATGTCCCAGTTCTCTCGTAGGAACTCTCGCAGTGCGGCATCTACATCAGGGTTTAACTATGCCCCGGTGGAAGCTGTTTTATTGGGGTCCGTTGCATGGACCTGGAATTTGACTATTTTGTCCGCCGGTTTAAAGGAGGTGGACTTGGATCTTTTGTCGAGTACCACATCGTCTCTATTCACCGTGGAGCGCAGCATAGTCAGTTCCTCAGCCGCTAGGGCTTCGGATAGTGCCTCGAGGGCCAGTGCGGCTGTCTTGTTTTCGGCGCGGAGTGCTATGCCCGGATCACTAGCGAGAGTGATGATCCCGTTGGGCCCAAGCATCTTGAGCTTCATGTACCCATAATGGGGTATTGCTTGGAAGATTGTAAACGCTTGCCGCCCTAGCAGAGCGTGATAACCGCTGCTGAACGGAGCCACATGGAACATGACCTCTTCGGACCTGTAATTATCCGGCGTGCCGAACACCACATCTAGTGTGATTTTTCCTGTACAGCGCGCTTCCCGACTGGGGATTATTCCTCTAAAGGTTGTGCTGCTTCGCTCAATGCGGTTCCAGTCTATTTCCATTTTTTGAAGGGTTTCCTCATCAATGAGGTTCAATCCGCTGCCGCCGTCCATGAGTACCTTGGTAAGATGAAATCCGTCCACTATTGGACTAAGGACCAATGCGGCTGGTACTCGGGCTGTTCGGAATTTAGGTTCATCACCGGCGTTAAAGGTAATAGCCGTGTCACTCCATGGATTTATTGTTGCCACTTGGTAGATTTCGGCAAGTCTGCGGAGTGTCCTTTTTTGCATGTTATTTGATGCGAAAGTCTCGAAGACTGTTAATACCGTATTGGTGTCTTTGGGGTGGCTTTCTGTGGCCTCCGGAATTAGGAGATCTTCGCCAATTTTGGCCACCTATCGGAGGATCCAACATGCTCTAAGGCTGTGAGTTGGTGTGGCGTCCTCTGTATTGTGAATTTTACAGGGTCCATTAAGCCATCCTTCCAATACGGTTCGATGCCCTGTAGAGGGTTTTTGCTTTTTGGTGTTTGACCCGGGTGTCTGGTGTCAGAGTAAATAGCCATGGGTAGCCTAGCCGGCTTCCCCTGGCCGTTCTGAAAAAATTACGATCCCGTCCGGCTCTCAGGAATCCAAGACGTGGGGCCGCCTTCCCCTTGCTGGCTGTCACCCAGGCCAGCTCGAAGAAGGCGGCCCGACTTTACCCCTCATGAAGAAAACCATGGGAGGCCAACTCGAAGAAGCCGGCTCCAAGATGCCGACTCCAAGAAGCCGGCCATGAGGAGGCCGACTCCAAGAAGCCGGCTCCCATAAAGCGGTCGAGACCGTACCCTCAAAGTTTGCATCCACCTAGCGGCGATGAGACGGCGCGTGGCTACAGTAAAGCCTGCCACGACTAAATCCCGGAGGACGCCTGGCACAGTGCGCCGTACGCAGTGTCCATGACCCGTCCGGCGCGGCCCTGTTGCCATGTTGACCCTGATGTCATCCACGACGGGCTACCAGTACGGCCCACGGGCGGTGGGCCCCTTTGGGCAGAGAGACACCCGAAGGCGGCCTGGCCTCTCCCAGTCGGCCCGAGACGGGGCCGGCTCCCCGCAGCCGGCTCACTTCCCCCCTCGAAGAAGACGCCCCATTAAGGAGACAAGACGCGGTAAGGCTACGGTAATCGCCCGCCGGAGCCCTCGTCATCAGGATGAGGCAACAGTAACCAGCCATCGACAAGACCCTTGGCAGTGGGGCCTGCCAGTTGCCAAGGAGTTGGTAGCCGGCGGGACCCACCAGCCGGCGGGCCCCAGCAGTCAGCGCAGAAGCCGGCGAGCGCGGTCACAGACGGCTGGGCCCCGCGCCCAGTCGGATTACCATTGTACCCCCGGGGGGTAGTCCTATATAAACCTCCCGGGGCACCCATGCAAAGGGTTGGACCCCCAGCTAGTCCTAGACACCACACAAGGAGAAGAAGCAGGCTAGCCGTGTCCTTCTTCCTCCTCCCACCAAACAGCTCAAGGAGCATTGTGTAGCTACTTGTTCATCTAGTGATCATGCGGAGACCCCGCAGAGCAGCACTAGGGGTGTTATCTCCACGGAGAGCTCCGAAGCTGGGTAAGATCCGCCGGCGTGCATGTCTTCGCCTTATCCCGTTTGCAGGCACCGGCGATGTCTTACTGGCTCCCAGAATGATAAGCCACCCGTTGGCATATGTCGCACCTACCACCCGACATTTGGCGCCCACCGTGGGGCTAGGTGCACCGTCGTCCGGAGACCATGGGGCCCGATGGCGCTTGCCATGACGCGCTGCAAGGCGTCACCAGCATCCGCGCGACGAGCAGCCTCGCCGATCTCCCCGACGAAATCCTCATCTCTGACGAGCTCGCCTCCGATGCGGGCACCGATCACCTCGCCAACCTCCTCGGCCAGCTCCATGTCTCCAACGAGCCCGCTGTGGATCTGGAGTCGGTTGGCTCCACTGACCCGATGCTTGTCGACTCCGACACGGCCTCCTACGACACCTTCCCCACCAACGTCACGATCTACAACGACCCGCTTCCTCAAGCCGACGGTTGCGATGCTGTCACCACCGAAGTGATGGTTGTTGGCCACGGCGGCCCGGCCGACGAGAGCGCCCACGACTTGTCCGCCCCCCTCCCAGCCAATGCCGACGACGAAGCACTGGAGGTACGCCGCCTCGCCCTCCTCACAGAGGGCCGGAGGATGGCCTCCGTGAGACGCCTCACTGAGGCCTATCAGCGCGAAGCTGACCGCGCCGCCTTCAGCACACCAGCCTCGGGCGGGCCAAGCCGGGCCGGCCTTGTCAAGAAACGCGGCTCCGTCATCGCCGACACGCTGGGAGTCGACTGCCCGGTCTATGCCACTCCGCTCGAGAACTTGCGTGCCGCCCAGGCGGTCGTAGACGAGTTGGATGGCTTGGAGGCCGAAGACCTCCCCCACATGACCCGGCACATCCAGCAACTGATTGACGCAGCCGCGTAGCGACATGAAGCAGACGCCCGCGTGGGAAGCCCTCCCCCGCGCCGAGATCACGGCGTGACGTCCCGGACGCCGGCTACGAGCGACACCCGCACGCGGCGCGAGAAAGAGCCTGCTGCCAGCCGCAGCCGGACCCGAATCTCCATCGAGCGAGACGCGGACGGCCATCCCTGAGCCATGGAATGGCGGGGCAACCCGCCTCCGCCTCGACCCCGTGGAGAGAGATATCCCACCCCACCGCCAGTGGCGCACCCGACTCTCAGCGGCCGACTAGGTCGCCGCGAAGGAGTCGGCGAGAACGACGCCCGCCATCGGATCGACCGCCTGGCGCGATCCCTGGCATTGGAAGAAGAAGACGATGTCGGCCCGCCTTGTTTCGGCCGCCGCATCCGCGACGAGCCTTTCCCCAAAGGGTTCTCTCTCCCAAGAGACACGCCCAAGTACAACGGCTCCGTGAAGCCGGAAGATTGGTTGATCGACTACTCCACGGCGGTCAGCATAGCCAACGGCAACCGGCGCGTTACCGTGAAGTACGTGCCCCTCATGATGCAAGGCACGGCGCAAACCTGGCTCAACAGCCTCAAGCCTCTCAGCATCAACAGCTGGCTAGATTTCACCGAAGCTTTCATTCGCAACTTCACTAGCACCTACAAGCGGGCTCCCAAGCCCAGACAGCTCTCCTTGTGCGTACAAGGCCCCGCCGAGTCCACTCGCGACTACCTCATGCGTTGGGCCGAGCTCCGCAATTCTTGTGAGGGGGTGCACGAGGTGCAAGCCATCGAGTACTTTACAGCCGGATGCCGAGAAGGCACCCTCCTCAAGCACAAGCTCCTCTGCGATGAGCCGGCTACCCTCGACGAGCTTCTAGACATAGCGGACAAGTACGCCACTGCCGATTCCTCGATGAAGACCGAGCTCCGGGTAGACGCGTCTAGAAAGGTACTCAACCCGGCGCCCAAGACGCTGGCTGGGGATTCCGGCCGACGCCCCCACTTGAACGACCACAAGCGCAAGGGCCCCGCGCCGCCTCCCGCAAGTCGGCAGGTGGCCATAGTTGAAGACGTGCCGCCTGAAGGGCGGCCCGCGCCCAAGAAACCCAAGGGCGGCCGGCCGGCTTGGCAGCCAGCTTTCTCCTACGAGCAAACTCTCGACGCCCCGTGCAAGTTCCACAGCGGCGCGAAGCCGTCCAACCACACAACCCGAAAGTGCCATTGGCTCACCCGAATCTCCAAAGGCGAGGGGCTCGCGCCGCCTCCGCCTGCCGGCTCGCCGCCTCCGCCTCCGCCGCCTCCGGCAGCTCGGCCCGCGGTCGGAGCCGTGCATGATGAGTTCCCTGACGAGCAAGCAACCTACATCATCTTTACAAGCCAGCCCGAAGAACGGCATAGCAAACGCCGAGAGCACCAGGAAGTTAGCGTGGTCGCTGCCGACCCCGCCAGACACATGCATTGGTCAAAAAAGCCCATCAGCTGGAGCCGGGCCGACCATCCAGAGGTGATGCCGTCTCCCGGTTCTTATGCCCTGGTCCTGGAAGCCACCCTCGCGATGGACAGACGCGCTGCCCGCTTCTCCCGTGTGTTGATAGATGGCGGGAGCAGCATCAACATCCTATACCGTGACACCCTGGATAAGCTAAACGTCAAGATGAAGCAGCTCATGCCTACTCGGACAGTGTTTCATGGCATCGTACCCGGCTTATCCTGCGCCCCCATTGGCAAGATCAAGATCGATGTACTTTTTGGGGACAAGGAGCATTTCCGCCGGGAAGCGATCTGGTTTGAAGTGGTGGACCTGGAGAGCCCTTACCATGCATTTCTTGGCCGACCTGCCTTGGCCAAATTCATGGTAGTTCCCCACTATGCATACCTCAAGATGAAGATACCAAGAACCAAAGGCATCATCACTGTAGCCGGCGATTACAAGAAGTCCTCTGAGTGCGCGGCAGCCAGCAGCCGGCTGGCCGAGTCCCTTGTGATTGCCGCGGAAAAGAAGATGTTGGATCAATTCGTTGCCATAGCCGGCAAGCAGTCGGCCGTGTCCCCCGACCCCAAGGAGCACGATGCTCAAGGATCCTTCCAGCCGGCCAAGGAGACGAAGAAGATACCTCTTGACCCCGAGCGTCCAGAGAGGTTTGCCGTGATCGGAGCAAACCTGAACAGCAAATAGGAAGGCGAGCTCGCCGATTTCCTCCATGAGAATCGGGACATCTTTGCATGGTCCCCCAAGGACATGCTGGGTGTTCCGAGGAAATTCGCCGAGGACAAACTACACGTCCGAGAAGACGCAAAGCCAGTCAAACAACCCCTCCGCCGACTGTCGGAGGAGAAGCGCAGGATTGTGGGAGAGGAGATAGCCCGGCTTCTGGCAGCCGGCTTCATTATGGAAGTTTTCTTTCCAGAATGGCTTGCCAACCCGGTCCTTGTGCTAAAGAAGAATAACAAGTGGCGCATGTGTATAGACTACACGAGCCTCAGCAAGGCATGTCCCAAAGATCCTTTTGCCCTGCCAAGGATTGACCAAGTGATAGACTCCACAGCCGGATGCGAGCTATTGAGTTTCTTGGATGCTTACTCCGGATATCACCAGATAAAGCTGGATCTGGACGACCGCCTGAAGACCGCCTTCATCATGCCATTTGGAGCCTTCTGCTACCTGACTATGACATTCGGCTTGAGAAACACCGGTGCCACTTTTCAGCGTTGCATGCAGAAGTGCCTCCTCAAGCAACTCGGCAGAAACGCTCACGTTTACGTGGACGACATCTTAGTGAAGACGGAGAAGCGCGGCACCTTGCTGGGAGACCCCAAGGAAACGTTTGAGAACTTACGGCGGTTCCAAATCAAGCTAAACCCCGAGAAATGCGTGTTCGCAGTGCCAGCCGGCCAGCTCCTAGGCTTCCCCGTCTGCTAACGCGGCATCGAATGCAACCCGGTGAAGATCAAGGCCATCGAGAGAATGGCGATCCCCACCAAGCTTCGAGACATTCAAAAGTTCACCGGGTGCTTGGCCTCCTTGAACCGCTTCATCAGCCGGCTCGGAGAGAAAGCTCTCCCCCTCTATCGCCTCATGAAGAAGAGCACTCACTTCGAGTGGAACGACCAGGCCGACCAAGCTTTTCACGAGCTGAAGAAGATGCTGGCCACGCCGCCTGTCCTTGCGGCGCCGACTGAGAAAGAGCCCATGCTCCTTTACATCGCCGCAACCAGCCGGGTGGTCAGCACCGTCATCGTAGTCCAACGCCTAGAAGAAGGCCGAGCCCAGCCGGTCCAAAGGCCGGTGTATTATCTGAGCGAGGTGCTGTCTGCCTCAAAGCAGAACTACCCGCACTACCAGAAGCTGTGTTACGGCGTGTACTTCACAGCCAAGAAGCTGAAGCCCTACTTTCAAGAGCATCCCGTCACAGTCGTATGCACCGCCCCGCTGGCCAAGATCATAGGCAGCCGGGACGCATCCGGCCGGGTGGCAAAATGGGCCATCGAGCTGGCCCCTTACACAATCTTCTACCAGCCCCGCATCGCCATCAAGTCCCAAGCACTGGCCGACTTCCTCGTCGACTGGGCCGAGACCCAGTACCTGCCGCCGGCTCCCGACTCCACCCATTGGCGCATGCACTTCGACGGGTCCAAGATGCACACCGGCTTGGGAGCCGGCGTCGTCCTTACCTCTCCCAAAGGCGACAAGCTCAGATACACGCTACAGATCCACTTTGCCGCCTCCAACCACGTGGCCGAGTACGAGGCGCTCATACACGGGCTCCGGCTTGGCAAAGAACTCGGCATTCGCCGGATCCTACGCTATGGCGACTCGGACTTGGTGGTCCAGCAATCATCTGGCGACTGGGATGCCAAGGACGCAAACATGGCGAGCTACTGCTTCCTGGTTCAACAACTCAGCGGATACTTTGAAGGATGCGAGTTCCTCCACGTACCGCGAGCCGAGAACGAGCCAGCCGATGCCCTGGCTCGAATAGGCTCCACTCGGCAAGCAATTCCAACCGGCGTCACTCTACAACGCCTCCTCAAGCCGACCATCAAGCCGTCTCCAGAGTCCGACTCCATCTTCGTGCCGCCTGACCCCGATGCGGCCGGGTCTGGCTCGAAGAACCTAGCAGGCGACCCCGAGACTCCCGCAGCCGGCCCGTGGACTTCGGCAACCGGCTCGGGGACTCCCACACCTGGCTCGGGGACTCCGGTAGCCGACCCGGGGACTGCACCAGCACAACAGCCGGCGACCGAATCCAGCATCTCACCACCTAGCCCGCCCACCCTGGTGGCGGTAGCCACTTTGGCAGTAGAAGAAGTCGCGGCTCCGTCATGAGCTCAGTCCATCCTCAACTTCCTAGTAAACCAAGATCTGCCAGCTGACGAAACAGAAGCAAGACAAGTCCAACATCGAGCCGGAGCATACACAATCATCAACAGAGAACTAGTCAAGCGCAGTGTCACTGGAATCCTCCAACAGTGCGTCGAGCAAGATAAGGGCATTGCAATCCTCAGAGACATTCACCAAGGAGAATGCGGCCACCATGCAGCCTCAAGATCACTTATCGCCAAAGCCTTCCGCCATGGTTTCTTCTGGCCGACTGCTTTGGACGACGCCAAAGAATTAGTTAAACATTGCAGGGGATGCCAACTCTTCAGCTCCAAGCAACACATGCCGGCCTCGGCACTCAAGACCATTCCCCTCACTTGGCCCTTCGCCGTTTGGGGACTGGACATGGTGGGCCCATTCAAGACGGCGCGCGGCGGCATGACCCATCTGCTCGTCGCCATGGACAAATTCACCAAGTGGATTGAAGCAAAGCCGATCAAGAAGCTGAATGGGCCGACTGCTGTGACGTTCATTGCCGACATAACAACTCGGTACGGCGTACCACACAGCATCATCACCAACAATGGCACGAATTTTGCCAAAGGAGCCTTGGCACGTTTCTGCGCAGCCCAAGGTATCCGGCTGGACTTAGCATCCGTCCCCACCCGCAGTCAAACGGCCAGGTCGAGCGAGCCAACGGCCTCATCCTCACCGGCATCAAGCCCCGACTGATCGTACCTCTGGAGCGTTCAGCCGGCTGTTGGCTCGATGAGCTGCCGGCTGTCCTCTGGAGTCTGCGCACTACACCAAACAAGTCAACCGGCTTCACCCATTTCTTCCTTGTGTATGGTGCCGAGGCGGTCATCCCAACTGACATCAAGTTCGACTCGCCTCGAGTAACCATGTATACGGAAGCGGAGGCCAAGGAAGCACGAGAAGACGGCATCGACCTGCTGGAAGAAAGCCGGCTGTTAGCCCTCAGCCGGTTTGCCATCTACCAGCAGGGTTTGCGCCGCTACCAGAGCCGGAAGGTCAGGCCAAGATCTTTCCAAGAGGGCGATCTTGTGCTCCGGCTGATCCAGCGAACAGCTGGCCGGCACAAACTCTCGGCCCCTTGGGAAGGCCCCTTCGTCATCAGCAGAGCTCTAGGCAACGACTCCTACTACCTGATCGACGCACAGAAGCCGAAGGCACGCAAGAGAGACGACTCCGGCAAGGAGTCAGAACGACCATGGAACGCCAACTTCCTTCGAAGATTTTACAGTTGAAACGCAGTATGTATCACACTAACTTTTGTATTAAGTACGAGACAATAGGCCCCTCGAGGAGGGCTCGGGGACTGCCATCCCTTATTTATGAATGAAAAGTATCATGCTTATGACCTTGTCATTTCATTTACTTATTCCGTCCGGCACCGGGTTCGATTAGTCGGCTCGGGGACTGGCCGACTAGAGTTATATTAGAAGTCCTACCCGCAGTCAGACAAGTAGTGTGCCGGCTCCCAAGCCTTCTCTTGCCAAAAGTCGCAGTTCGAAGAACCGGCTGTCCGGCTGGCAAGAGTTAAAGGGAGGAACGGGCGCCCACACGAAAAATGGCTAGGGACTAACGGACTAATATAACAAAAGCCGGTTTTTTCTCCCACCGCCGACTGGCTACCAGAGTAGCCGGCCGGCCGGTTTCCATTCACTTCACTTCAATCCAAGAAAGCTCAAGTACTTGCCTCCCCAAAGAGGGAAGGCAGCAAAGGAAAAGGCCTAAGGATAAAAAAGCATACGCGAATGGAAACCAAACATGCACATAACAATATTTACATAAAAGACCTCCGGGAGGCCAGCATTCAACATAGTTTGGATAGAACTGCGAAAACTTAATGAAGATTGTTCAAAAGACAACAAGCAGGAAAGATAAAGACGGCAGGTCAAGCTGGCGGAGCGACCGACGAGCCGGACTGGTTGGCGGAGATGATCGTGTCGGCTAAAGGAGTAGCCGGCTGGCAAACTTCGGCTTAGACCGCCTCCCATAGAGGGCGCGCTTCCACGCGCCTCGTTGCTGGAGGCACGGTCGGCCTAAGGTCGGCCAGTTGTTCCACCAGCCGACTCGACGTCTTTGCCATCCTCCTCTTCGTCATCCTCGCCCTCATCGTTGGAGGCAATCTCCTCCGCCGAGTCCTCGCCCACCGCCGGGTTCAGCCCGAACCACTCCTCCGGCTGAGCAACACCGTCATCATCGATTTCGGGTGCGAAAACGCTGATGTCGGTGCACTCGGCGATCGTCGAAGCTCGCTGGGCGATAACCGGCCTCACCTCCTCCAGCTCCGCGTCGGCCTCCATCCGCCAAGTGCGCAGCTGGTCCAGGTTCAGCCCTGGGTACCAAGCCCGAACGAATTCCAATGTCCGCCCGGCTCCGAGGCGGGCCGCCGACGCCTTCCAAGCCTCGAAGCGACCGACTGCGACCTCTAGCCAGTCGGCAGTTCGGCTTGGGGTGCGAGGGATCGTCTCGCCGGGCCAAAGGGTGGCCAACACTTGCGCCCCGGCACGTTGGAGCCGGCAAAGCATCCGATGAGCCGGCTGCAACAGCGCCTGGACAGCCAAGAGCTGCTCCTCAAGCGTCTGGTTCGCATCCGGCGTGATGTTGGCCCCCGCCTGACGGCGCGCCGCGCGATGGGCCTCAATGCTTTGGGCGGCGAAGGCGGAATAGCCCGGGAAGTAGTCTGCACCAAAAAACAAGCAGCAGCTCAAGTTAAGCCAAAAACCCAGGCGGCAAGGGGCAGGAGAGGGGCGAGGAAGGCGGCTTACCGTCGATCAAATCCTCGATCCGGCCGAAGCCTTCATCCAGGGCTCGCCGGGTCTCAGCCCAGCTCGCCGCCTCGGTCTCATACTCTGCCTTCAGGGCGGCTTCGCTATCCTGCGCCGCCTGCAGGGCCGCCTTGTGGCTCTTCTCCTGGTCGGCCAGCTTCTTGGCCAGGCGATCACGCTCCTGGACCAAGGCAGCGTACTCGTCATCCTTGGTATGAAGGGCGGCCTTCGCCTCGCCGAGCTCCTTCCTCAAGTCGGCGTTGGCCCCTGAAGTCAAAGAAAAAGAAAAACCAATAAGGAAAGAGTTGTCAAGAAAGATCCGACCCGACTGCTCAGCCGTCGGCCCGAATCTCGGGGACTACACCCAGTGGGTGCGCTAACACGCCCCCACAGGAGACAGACAAGATCGAGTACTTACTTCGGCTGTCGGCCAGGTCGTCGGTCCTCCGGCTCAACTCCCGAGCCTGGGAGTTGAAGGCGGCAGCACGGAGGTTGTGATATTCCTGGAAATTCAGACAAGAGGCAAAAATAAGGTAGCCGTCAAGAAAGATCCGACCTGACTGCGCAGCAGTCGGCCCGAATCTCGGGGACTACACCCAGTGGGTGCGCTGACGTGCCCCCATGGAAGAAATTAAGAGAGCAAAGTAGCCAAGAACGAAGGACTCACCCGGATGGTGGCTCGTGTCGACAAGAACTCCTGGGTGAACTGTTGCAGCAGGGCGGCCTAAGCTTGCAGCCGGCTTCTGACCCCTTGAGCCACCACATTCAGCTCGCCAGCCCCCCCGCTGGGAGTCCACTTGGACGTGGCAGTGCTGGCCGCCTCCAGATCTTCCGCCGACTGGCCTGCGCCCGCGACTCGGTGCAACTCCGGCGGAGCGGCGCCTCCCCCTGCGCTCCGGCCCGTCGCCGGCTGCACCTCGAGGCCGGCTCTATTCTCCGGCTCACCCCCGGTCGGCCCCTCTGGCGCCGCTGACGATTGGCCGCCTTGGCCTGCTTCGGTTGGCACTGTTGGCGGCGCTTTCCTCGCAAAGGCCACGGGGTCCTCCCCCCTTTCCATCAGCGGCGGGTCTTGTACGATCTCCTCCGCCAAGGGCAATGGGGTGTTGGGGCCACGGCTCGAAGGGGAATGGCGAGCAGCGGAGGCTGGTTGCGCGAACCCTCCACCTCCGGCTCCGCGGTCGCCGCCTCCGTCTGGGCCTTGCCTGCCGCGTCGGCCTGCTCCCTCGCCGCCTGGGCGGCCGCTTTCTCCGCCGCCTTGCGCTCCTCCCGCGCTTCATGGGCGTTCCGCTCTGTGGCCTCCCTAAGGTCGGTGCGGGGGTCCACGCGGCGGGAGCTTGAAGAACCTCCAGCCGGCCCAACTATGGAGCCGCCCGGACGACGCTCAAGGGAAAGCGGCGCCCTGTCCAGCAAACGGAAGAAATTAAGAAGAATGCTCGAACAAGAAGAGAATGATGTAGAGCATGCGACAAGGCAATTGACGACTTACTCTGAGACCGCCTGAGGCTGCTTCACCGCCTTGCGGAAGCGGGCCGCTTTCGCAGCCGCCTCATCTTGCGTGGTCGCCGCGGTGGAGGCTTTGGACTTCTTCGGCCGACTTCCGAAGAGGCCTGAAGCGGCCCAGCGCTTCTGTGCACCACCGCCGGCAGCCGGCGCGATGGACGAGCCCGGGCCCTGATGGTCGGCCGCCGGCTGGCGACGCGGGGCAACTTCGGCTTCGAAATCATCCGGCCAGTCCTCGAAGCTGGCGGTGAGCCTTGTGCCCCCGGGCTCGGCGTCGTCCCCCATGACGGCGTCTTCCATGGCGGCCGCCCCCAAGTCCGGGTCGTCGACGTCGTCCGCCATGCGGTCTGGGGCATACTGGCATTCTATCCCCGCTAACCCGGTCGTCGGCGGGAGAAGGGGGTTCTGCTAAGAAGAACCGACTAATCAGAAGCCGGCCGTCATAAAGCCGACTACCAACGAAAAAAAGGAAGAAAAGGAAACTACCCACGGGCGGAGGGTTGGCGCTAGAGTACGGCGCCTTGCCATATCGCCAGTCCTCGGCGAGCTTGCAATTGGAGATGTAGTTTAGCATGTACAATACCTCCGCATGAGGCATCTCCCTGGTGCTCAGCCGGCATGGGTCGAACCGGCCGCTCATCTGGCACATCATGTGGGGCCGGCTTTGGAGAAGAGATATCCGGCGCTCCACAAAGGCGGCCACCAAGTCGGCCCCGCTCAGACCTTTCGACTGGATCATCACCCGAAGCCGGGAGACGGCAACATTCCCGGCCTGAGACAGTGTCCGGGACCGGAAACTCCATGAGGGCTGCCTCCCAGCCGGCGGGCCGGCTACGTAAGCCGGCAGGTTGACGTGGTCTCCTTGCTCGGCGACGTTCTTCACGTAGAAGTATGACTTCTGCCAGATCTTCACCGACTGGATCAGGGGGATGGGCGGGAACGGGTTGTTCTCGCCCGCCCTCCTCATGGCGATGAAGGCCCCGCAGGGGGCGGGCACGCGGCGACGACGGTGCCGAATTTGCTCTGGAAGAACTCCCCCCAGAGCTCCAGCGTGGGGAGTAGCCCCAAGAAGCCTTCGCAGAGGGAGACGACAGCCGACAGCAGCATCACCGCATTGGGCGTGAGGCGATGCGGCTGAAGGTTGTAGAACTCGAGGAAGGAGCGTACAAATCCGCTCGCCGGAAGGCCGAAGCCGCGTAGGAAGTGCGAGCGGAAGACGACCTGTTCGCCCTCGGGCAGGCGCCGAGTCTGGCGGAGGAATGCAACATGGTCCTCATGGACGTTGGAGCCGTCCCATGAGCTCGACAGCGCCATGGGAGCAAGACGATGTGGCGGCACGGCGGCGCTGAGACGGGAGGTTGCGGCGGCAACGAGAGGAAGAGAGGAGGACGAGAAGGGGCGGAGCGAGAGAGAGCATGCGAACCTCTGTCGATCCCCCTCCTCCCCCTACTTATAGGCTCGCGTGGCGGAACCGAGGAGGCGCGGCGTGGGGAAGCGTGGGGATCGATCATGCCCACTCCCCCACGTCCCGCGATTACTGTGCCATGATGGCGGAATAAAACCGCCGCGGGAAGGCGAGCGGTCCATGTGGGCCATGGAAGATCCGCGCTCAGACCGAGGCCTGTGAGTGGCGGGCCCGGGCCTGCAGCGACATCCTGTCGCGCGCGTGCGTTGGCAGGATTTCCTCGCCACGTGGTCCGTGTTCCCACCTACGAGAACCGGAGCTCTTTGAAGTCGGCGTGCACAAGCAAAGCCGGCTCTTCAGGATAGGAAGCTGACCAAGCTTCTCGTCCCTCTGTCCGCCTCGAAGCTCGATCAGCTTCGGGGACTACTGTCGGAGTAAATAGCCATGGGTAGCCTAGCCGGCTTCCCCTGGCCCTTCTGAAAAAATTACGAGCCCGTCCGGCTCTCAGGAATCCAAGACGTGGGGCCGCCTTCCCCTTGCTGGCTGTCACCCAGGCCAGCTCAAAGAAGGCAGCCCGACTTTACCCCTCATGAAGAAAACCATGGGAGGCCGACTCGAAGAATCCGGTTCCAAGATGCCGACTCCAAGAAGCTGGCCATGAGGAGGCCGACTCCAAGAAGCCGGCTCCCATAAAGCGGTCGAGACCGTACCCTCAAAGTTTGCATCCACCTAGCGGCAATGAGACGGGGCGTGGCTACAGTAAAGCCTGCCACCCCCGAATCCCGGAGCACGCCTGGCACAGTGCGCCGTATGGAGTGGCCATGACCCGTCCGGCACGGCACTGTTGCCATGTTGACCCTGATGTCATCCACGACGGGCTACCAGTACGGCCCACGGGCGGTGGGCCCCTTCGGGCAGAGAGACACCCGAAGGCGGCCTAGCCTCCCCCAGTCGGCCCGAGACGGGGCCGGCTCCCCGCAGCCGGCTCACTTCCCCCCTCAAAGAAGACGCCTCATTAAGGAGACAAGACGCGGTAAGGCTACTGTAATCGCCCGCCGGACGGCGGCACTGTAGCCATGCTTACCTCGACGAAGCCCTCGTCATCAGGATGAGGCAACAGTAACCAGCCATCGACAAGACCCTTGGTAGTGGGGCCTGCCTGTTGCCAAGGAGTTGGTAGCCGGTGGGACCCACCAGCCGGCGGGCCCCAGCAGTCGGCGCAGAAGCCGGCGAGCGCGGTCACAGACGGCTGGGCCCCGCGCCCAGTCGGATTACCATTGTACCCCTGGGGGGTAGGCCTATATAAACCCCAGGGGCACCCATGCAAAGGGTTGGACCCCCAGCTAGTCCTATACACCACACAAGGAGAAGAAGCAGGCTAGCCGTGTCCTTCTTCCTCCTCCCACCAAACAGCTCAAGGAGCATTGTGTAGCTACTTGTTCATCTAGTGATCATGCGGAGACCCCGCAGAGCAGCAGTAGGGGTGTTATCTCCACGGAGATCCCCGAAGCTGGGTAAGATCCGCCGGCGTGCATGTCTTCGTCTTATCCCGTTTCCAGGCACCGGCGATGTCTTACTGGCTCCCACAATGATAAGCCACTCATTGGCATATGTCCCACCTACCACCCGACATCTGGCGATGATGCACCCATTTATTTCAGACTGGGTTTTGTATTCAGGGCCGGATTGTCCCAAAATTTGATTTCGGTTTTCCAGGCGCTTTCCATCACATAGTACTTTCGTACTATGGACGCCAAGTCAGCGAAGCGTGTAATATCACACCGACTTATGGCGTGAGGATTCCCTTGTCTATGCAATTATTGCATAAGAATTAAATTGCGTCTTCCTCGCGGCAGTCCTTTATCCTGTTCATAACCAGGAGGAATCTGGCCCAGTAATGATGTACTGTTTCTTCGGGCTCTTGCCTAATTTGCGATAGATCGCTTATGTTTGGGTGGGTGGGTGGAATTAAATCTGAAGGCTCAACCCATCTGAGGCTCAGAGGCCGAGGAATTTCCGAACTCGAAAATTTGGATTCCTGGATGTTGTCCAATGAATCTAGTCCGTCGCCTGCTCTATGTTCAGGTCTTGAGTGATATCCTCCCCTCCGTGGGTATCCGGCTTGGAGGGATCGGGAATCCGGACGTAGCTAGTCCTTAAGATGGATGAGGGGTCGCCACACTGTCCCTCTACCACGGCAACGTGATGGGTGACTTGGGGAGAGTTAATCTCTATCATATCGGGCTTAGGCCCAATCTGGTCGTAATCTGTAGCGACTCCCAGGGCGGCGATGCGATCCAAGAGCTCGTTTATGGAGGAGAGCTCCATTGGATCTAACTGCTCGGCGAGTTCCGAGCTGACATGACGATTTTTTTCGATGGCTCGAGAGGTCATCGTCGGCGCAGAAGCTGAACAAGCGGTCATAAGAAAACCGCCTAGCCGGAGGGTTTGGCCGACAACCAAAGCTCCCCTAGCAATGGTGCCGTCTTTAAAGACGGGGCGAGGCATCCTTCCTGATGGCGACGACACAGAGGAACTCTCAATGAAACCACCAATGTCGGTGTCAAAACCGGCGGATCTCGGGTAGGGGGTCCCGAACTGTGCGTCTAGGCCGGCTGGTAACAGGAGGCAAGGGACACGAAGTTTTACCCAGGTTCGGGCCCTCTTGATGGAGGTAAAACCCTACGTCCTACTTGATTAATATTGATGATATGGGTAGTACAAGAGTAGATCTACCACGAGATCGGAGAGGCTAAATCCTAGAAGCTAGCCTATGGTATGATTGTTGTTTTGTATGTTGTCCTACGGACTAAAACCCTCCGGTTTATATAGACACCGGAGAGGGTTAGGGTTACAAAAAGTCGGTTTACAATGGTAGGAGATCTACATATCCGTATCGCCAAGCTTGCCCTCCACGCCAAGGAATGTCCCTTCCGGACATGGGACGGAGTCTTCAATCTCGTATCTTCATAGTCCAGGAGTCCGGCCGAAGATATAGTCCGGCCATCCGAACACCCCCTAATCTAGGACTCCCTCAGGGCCTGAGAAATAGTAAAAGATACAAATGCAGCGACGTTAGGATCTTGGGATGTAGAGCAAGGCCGGTTTCGAAGGAAGTTATACCTGATGGTCGCCGGGATGTCGCTAGGTGGGCGGTGGGAGGCCGGATCTGCCCACACTATGGCAGCAAGGAAGAACGGGTGAGAGGCCCTCCCTCACCAGCAATGCTTGGGAGAGAACGGCAAGCCACACTGATCGGGACGCGCCGACAGTGGGTAAGAGCCGTTGCCGAGGACGACCGCGTGAACATTGCACCTTCTCACCTTCCCCGGCAGAGAGGATCCGGCTGGACCTGTGACCAGTGGTGAGTAGAGAGAGTGTGTGGCCACCGCTGTCGTGTTTAGATTTATAGAGGACGAGACAGTGTAAGAGAGCAACACTAGCAAGCAAGCGCTGAGGCTCCTGCCTATATACTGGAGTACTAGTTTTCTTTTGTCTACCGGCCGGAGCCGGCTTGACCTCGGCAATGACTGTCAAGAAGTCTTCATGCACGTGCCCCGGAGGCGTAGTTGTCGTCTTTGATCTGAAGCACCGGATTATAACATATAACACGAAAAATGCCACATGTGAAGAAATCATAACCTCACTGCCCAATGGAGACAGGATGAATCACGACAGACAAATTAGATGAGGATCAAAGCTCAAATTAAAGATAAACTCGTTGAAAAGGGGTCCTTCGATAGATGTCCTAATTAACATAGCCGACTTGACGTAGATGGTAGCTGAGTAGTCTTTGTGCATGTGCCCCTAATGACTAGCCCAACTTAGTTGTCGCTGTTTAACCCTCGTAGTGATCCGAAGCACATGACACCTAATTTTGTGAGATGACAAGAAACCTTTTTTTAGATTTCTCACCATAACTACAACCCTCTACAACATAGCCTGCATGATATGTAGACAATAGCCAATCCAGGCGTGTCTGCTAGAGTCTGGTCACATGCATGGACGAACTGATCTTCCCTGTCTCGCAGGGATCGTCCAGGTACCAACGTATGTACTGCTACAACACTTCTCTAGTAGTACTATCGCTCGTCTCTCTCTTCTATTAACTCACCCAACTTGTGGGGCCGGGGAGTGTGCCTATGGTCGGTTCTCAATTGCGGTCCCACGGGTGTGTGCAAACGCAATATGACACACGTTCCATTTGGAGAGCGGCGTGCCAGACTGACCGACCGTCTGGGTGCGACGCGAACGCGACGGGCTTCTTGTGTACTCCATACATGTGTACCGCCATTTTCTTGAGGCTTTGCTACATGACGCAATCCATGGGTACACAATTAGTATACTATACTATTTAAAAGTCGAGGCCGGGGCTTTTCCCGCGCGGTAGGCGGGGCAGTTCCGCCTAGTCGGTTCGACAAAGGCGCGAGAAGATGAGGGAGTAGGCTGCTGCAAACATAGGGCTGTGTGATCTAACAGTGAGTTACTGCTGGACAAGTGGGGCCTGGTGATTTGACTTGCCATTATCATTATAACTGCGCCACTACGACTGGCGTGAGTCTCCCGATTCCTGACCACCTCCATACAGGTGCCTCCCCCGATGCTCCACCATGTAGAGGATGGCTCTTGCTTGAGAGCCCACTCCTCCACTTTTTCCTTGCCTCTTTCACCCATATATGCAAAAATGCCATGTAAAGCGGGCTTATATCCCACTATTGTACTTCATCCTACAGGTGCTAAGCCTGCCACATAGGCATAAAATCTGACGTGGCAAGTTAATTAAGAAGAGAGAGACTAGTTTGGTGGCCCCAGGAAGAAACGGTGATAAGCGCGTGTACCTAGATGATGCAAACTTAGCAACAAAAAACTAAGCACATATGCATTGGAGACTTGAGTTGCTAAGCCATTTAGTGCCCATAGAACCTCATCTAAGCACCATTTCATTGGAAGAGGTCACTCCATGGCAAATGCAATAAATACTACGAAGAAAGAGATAGAGAGAAGTAAATATAAAATACTCTTGTAGCCAACCTTATAGCTAACCTTGTTGTATGAGTGACTAAGTGATGACTATGTATGACATGCCAACATAAGATAGCCTAACGCACCATGTTAAATCTCCAAGGGTGTAACCACGCGAGCGAGGTGACGGTCGTGGTAGGCGCGACCATGATACGGGCTGCTGGCAGCCCTTGGATCTGAGATTGAACGGTCGCATGCTAAGTTGCTAAAAATTTGCAGAATAACCCTCCAGGATAGGACATTCACCCATAGGACTAGAATCACGCCATGCAACCGTTCGATCTCAGGTCCAAGGGCTCTCGGAAGCCCGTATCATGGGAGAATGGAAAGCTTCATATCACCTGTAATTTTCCCGACGCTTAACATGCCATCAAAAGCTATTTAATTGGGCGTTGAGTAGACATGACATCTAATTGGGCCCCCATAGTACTGTGCATGAATCCATTTTTCTACCAGGCAATCCACTGCCCTGCCATTCGCACGCGCCCCCCCCACTCGACATTTTTACAATCGATAAACGGCTCCTAGTCGTCCTGTCCTTTCACATTACGGCAGCTCCACTAATCCTAACCCTCCTCCCAAGTGCATGTCGTCCCAAATCTCCACCCGTTCTTCCGCAACGGTGAAAGAATTCCTTGCTTGCTTCAAACGCATGTTCGAAAACTCAAATGATGAGTGGGTCGCTATGCTAGATGTTGAGTACACCATAGTCCTGGGAAGCGAGAAGAAACTAAAGGAGGCACAAAAGAAGAAGCCCGCCGTGATCCTGGTTTGTGTGCATGACTTATGCTTGGTCTACCACATATGCCATGCCGACGTTGAGTGTGAGGAATTTAAGAAGTTCCTCAAGGGCAGCCGAGTCAAATTCGTTACTATAGACTTTAGGAACGACAAGGAAATCCTGGGTCGGATAGGCCTCGTTGTAGGCGACCCCTTCGATCTCCAGAAGGAAGGGCTGGTGCCCTCCCTTGATCAGCCTCCAATGCTGACCCTGGCAGGAGCCATGGTTCATCCTTCGTACGGTGAACTGAGGAAACCTCCACACACGTTTCATCGTGCATGGCAGTGGACTGTACTAGATATAGACCACATCCACTACGCTGCAATGGATGGCTACCTTTGTTTCAGTATCTACAATGGTTGGATGAAGAGCAAGAGCCAAGTGTGCGGTTCAAGCAAAGAAGTATTGCCCAGGAGGAAGAGGGACAAGCATGAAGTCGAGGACGTGGATGAGGACTCGAGTAAGGTGGCTGTCGGTGTCAAAACTGGCGGATCTCGGGTAGGGGGTCCCGAACTGTGCGTGTAAGGCGGATGGTAACAGGAGGAAGGGGACACAATGTTTTACCCAGGTTTGGGCCCTCTTGATGGAGGTAGAACCCTACGTCCTTCTTGATTAATGTTGATGATATGGGTAGTACAAGAGTAGATCTACCACGAGATCGGAGAGGCTAAACCCTAGAAGCTAGCCTATGGTATGATTGAATGTTGTCCTACGGACTAAAACCCTCAGGTTTATATAGACACCGAAGCGGGCTAGGGTTACACAAGGTCGGTTACAAAGGAGGAGATATACATATCCGTATTGCCTAGCTTGCCTTCCACGCCAAGTAGAGTCCCATCCGGACACGAGACAAAGTCTTCAATCTTGTATCTTCATAGTCCAACAGTACGGCCAAAGGATATAAGCCGGCTGTCCGGATACCCCCTAATCCAGGACTCCCTCAGTAGCCCCCGAACCAGGCTTCAATGACGATGAGTCCGGCGTGCAGTGTTGTCTTCGGCATTGCAAGGCGGGTTCTTCTCCAACTTTCAAGTGTTCGTAAGCAGTGTCCGGCTCCATAAATATTGAACCTCTTGGCTTCTGTGCCCAATAAGGGCTATCTCCCACGCGTCGAATGAATATGAGGCGCCCGGGCATTTTTACATTCGCCCCCCTAGCCAGATAAATAAATTGTCTATTAAAGGGATGGGGATTCTTAGATCCGATCCATATCATCCTCCCCTAGCGAGAATTCATTAGAGCATGCTTCGGAAAGATCCATTCCAGCATGACCGGCCTCTGCAGCTCGTCCTCCCGCCCCGTAGCCCTAAGCCCGGTGATTGGGAGAGGTGTTCAGTCCCGCACAGCCGATTAGTCGAGTTGCAGACTAAGGGATTTCTCCCTCCGGCGTATATGGTGCCTGTTTGAGCCGGGCTCGCCACCTACAATGGCGGGGCGCAAGCGGAGAGCCTTCCTTGTCCCTCCATGGGAGAACGGGTCTGCCTTGTTCCTTATTTACTAAGGGGACTCGGATTTCCAATTCACCCGTTCCTCCATGGGCTCCTGGAGTTCTACGACCTCCAATTACACAATCTCACTCCTGCCTCCATTCTACATATCACCGGCTATGTTGCTCTCTGCGAGTTGTTCCTGGGCTGCGAGGCTCACTTCGAGCTGTAGAAAAGGCTATTCTGCCTTGTCCCTCGCACACAGAGGGAATCACTTTATCAAGTGGGCGGAGCCGAAATATGGCGCATTGCCGACACCGGATACCTGTCCGGTACCCCGAAGAAGCCGTCCGGAGACTGGCCTTCAGAATGGTTTTATATGGAGGACGTCCCCCTTTCAGACCTTGTTCGGCGGGGTCTACATGAGTTCAACAATGCTCCTCTGAAGAAGCGCCGAAGTTGGCGCCCACGGAGCCCCCAGGCGGAAGACAACGGAGAGGTCCTCTATCTGATGAACCGGATCAAAGCACTGGCTCAATCAGGATTGACAATAATTGAAGTTATGTCGATTTGCATAATGCGGGGAGTGCAGCCACTTCAATATCGTGGGCACCCCTTGTGGTGTTATAACGGGGCGGATGATGCCACCCGCTGCGGGCATAAGGGTCCGGACAATGCTACCGCTCTAGCGAAGATTCTGTCCGAACTGTTCAAGGGTGACGAGGAGGAGTTCACCCGCATCAAACCACGGGATAGATTCTCCATGTACGATCCTCCATGCTGGGTAAGTCATATCTCCCTGCTCCCATTTTTCCCGCATTCGTTGTCGTAAGTATTTACCTTGCCACCTTGCGGCAGGAACTGCGAAAGGCCATAAAGGAGATCAGCAGCTCTTCTCCACAACCAGAGGACCCTGACCAGGCCCTCGACTCCGGACTCGAAGAAGATTCGGTCATATCCATGGAGCTGATAGACCGGTAGTTCTATCAGTTAAGCTGCAATGATGCCATGGTGGCCATTACGGCCGACTATCCCGGACTGCTCCCTACATCGCACGTAAAAAACCAAAAAATTCCAACTCCAAAACTAGGATCGCCTTTTAGACACTTCACCCACCATATACACATGGCATTTTACAGGGAAGGCATTCGGGACGCCCTGCCGAGCCCATGGCAACACGCCAACAGGAGGCACCGAGGCCGGGCAGGCCAAAAAGGAAGGCGGTCAGGACGGAGACGCCAGCGCAAAGGTATAACAAACCCCGCTCTGTGGTTGTCGTCTCTCTTGAAATATAATGACGCCCGCGTTTCTTTAACAGAAAAAACACTCGCCAAAATATGTCTTGCAATCTATACCTATACTAATTCTTGACTCCCTAGAAATTACCACGTTAATCAGATTTTACAAGTCGTTAATCACGTGGGACCGAACTATAACGGTGTAGATTAATACAGGTAATCCACGGCCATCTAACCATCAATCAGCCAATGCAAAAAAAAACACCTATACTAATTCTCGACTCCCAAGAAATTACCACGCTAATCAGATTTTACAAGCTGTTAATCACGTGGGACCGAATTATAATGGTGTAGATTAATACAGGTAATCCACGTTCATCTAACCATCAATCAGCCAATGCAAAAAAAAACATCAAAAAGAGACTCCTCCATGGCTCCACGTCTCTCCACCAATGTTTGTTGTGGACCGATCTCTCCTCTTCCCCTCAAGTGTCGAGCGATTTAAGATAAACGTCTCTCCACCAATGTTTGTTGTGGACCAATCTCTCCCCTTCCCCTCAAGTGTCCAGCAATTTAAGATAAAAGGTCCCCAGCGATCCCAAAACAGAAAACCCAATATATCACACTCCTATATAAAAAACCTAAAGATCCTGTAAATAAAAATCCCCTCAAGATCGTCCTTCCTCAAAGGAGTGTCCATCCGCACGTTTCCAGTACCTATCTTCCTCATCCTCCATCTTGCCGCATCTTTTCTTCGGGACGTCAGTGACTTTGGTGATCCATCCAAGTTTGAATCAATGTAAAAGTATTGGGTACGATCAGATCCAATCTGATCCTCTCCTGCAACCTATGATTCTGTTCCTCTCTAATATAAAAATCTCGATTCTAATCTGTTTTCAAGTTCTTGCTACGGAGTAATATAACGTCTATTTTCAATCCAGCAGATGAATTTGTCCCAACATAGTTGATGCAGGGGAGGAGTTGTACCAAAGAATATTTGAGGCATGCGCATGTTTCCTGCAGGACTCTCTGCCTTAATTTCATAGAAGAAAAACTTATCCCTAAAAGGCCCATCGTCATGCCTGCAGGCTACGGTTTCCTTCTGTTCCCCGCCTCTCCCGACCAGATCATCATCGCCCGTCCCCTACGGTCGCTCTGGATTCCATCCATGCTGAAATTGATTTAAAAGGCAGGGGTATGATCCAATTCATCCTCTCCTGCGGCCTAGATCTAACTTCTATACATCTAATCACCTACCATGAATTTGTACCACCATGATTTGAAGCAATCAACCCATCATTTTTGCGTGCATGCAAGTTCTGTTCTCGGCGGAATTGATCAAGAAAGGTATCGATTGGCTGATGTGTACATGTGTGTACTAGCTTCTAGATGTCAACTTGCTTCGTCGTCGCCGCTGTAAGCACTCGAGCTGGCATTAACTTGCACTTGCACCAACACTGCACGTGATTCTGTTCCTCTTTAATCATTGAAATCTGGAATCTCATTAGCTTTTAAATTCTTGACGTGCAGAAATTAATCAGACACCTACTTTTAGGCTGCTAATAATTTTATCCAATGAAGGCTGATATAGAGAAGTAACTATACCATCCAATCTTTGAAACAGATTGGACGTCCATCACAGTCAACAAGGCTGCCGAGCTAAGAACTGTGGCAGACTGGTGGTGGAGCCGTTTACTTGCTCGACACTGTTCGATTTTGTTGTTGCATCCACTTGGCAAGTAACTCAGAACCCTTGAATCTCCTGCTAATAATTTTACTCATATAGTTTATCCTTAATACCCTGTCCATAGGGTTGACGCTATTTGTGGCAAGTGCAATGCATATGTAGGTAAGTTGGCTAGACTAATATTCATTTCTTCCATCTATTTTGTTTTGAAAACAGAAAAATGGTGCCGGTGCACATTATGGGCAAGCATTGACAGCACATATAGTTGGTGTGTGATAACAGTTACTTCAGGCTATTTAAGTTAACATTTTCCCACATTTTACATACATCTAATATTATGAGTTCTCAGCTGGTAGAGAAAGTGGACTAAGATACATCATGGTATTGCGTACAGAAACTTCGACTTGATTCAAGGACTAAGTATTTAACGTGATTCAGTCTTTATTCCATGCATACTGTTCACTTGAGAAGTTACTAGATGAAATCAAAGAACATTCTATAGTAAGCGAGCAAGCACGCCGAAGCACACAAATCATGGAATTATTAAGCTACTTTACAACTGCATTTCAGTGGACTATATCGTGCATTAGTTTTTCCTTACCTTGAGAATATTATCTTGGATTTTAATTAAATGGCTGTCTAGAATTTTTATCTCATTCATGTGTTTACCTTTTCTTATAGTTGTGACGAGCAAATTCAGCAAATTTAACTGGTGGCGAATTCAACCAAGTGTGAGACTGCTATCTAATATCTTCTTTGCAGGTGTGATATGAAAGGAGGCGTCTTGGTTTTCCAAGATCGAGAATGGAGTTCCATGAAGCAATAGTAATGATATCAATCAAGTCTCACTTTTTTATTTTTACGTTTACTATTTTCATCACACCATTTATACATAATTTATATTGGTGTTGAAGGCAAACTGTCTAAAGTGTTCCCTTTACATTGTTGATATATGAAGTTTCTGATTTGATTTCTTAAATCATCTGCCATTGGTTTATGAATATTATATGAAAATCTTTTATAGGCTACACGTGAACATACCTGGATTCTATGGAATTGATTGCTAAAAACAGATTTAGCGTTTAACTTCATATGATACATTGATCCTTCTGTACTAGATTCTAACTACTGTAAAATGCATTCTTTAGCGTACCTATTACAAACATATTAATTCAGCCAACATTCTGACCAATTTCTAGATATTGCACTGCTTCATGCAGTTGTTTGCCCACAACAAACATCCTCTGACCAAGGCAGTATATTCTACCATGTCTAACCGACCTGATTGTTTCCAAAAATAGACAATCGAGTTTCAGTTTTACACATGTTTGTTTTTGCACCTACCTGACTGCCTAACATCTTTCTGATATAGGAACAAACTGCAACTGATAAAAAACACTTTCCTTAATCTATGAAAGACAGTGTTTCTTCCTAATTCATATCACGTGACTACCTTCTAAAAGGCCCATATGTTCTTGGAACTTCAGTTATCTTGAGGATTTTGATTATTTGTACAGAACAATTACATTTAAGTTGATTGTGCCCTCTGTTGCCAGGAAGAATGAAATCCATCATGGAACGGATTATAGAGGAATACATTGATTATATACATTCTCAAACTACTTTGTTGTTCAGAGTCAAGGTTATGAAAAAAAAATATGATACATACTTTTGTACCACCTTAGTCGATCGATATGAACCCTCAAATTCTATAGTACAAACTTATAAGATCATATGGGTACATACCATATTTCTTTAGAACAAACTATTAAAGCTATAATGTTAATTATACGTACATCCATATTTCCATGCTCTAAATTTAAAAATCAGAATGCTTACCTTTACCTATACCATATGATCTTATTAGGCTTTTTACATATAAACCAAACTTGGTCTCATTATTTTGATCATGTATATCTATACCTTTCTTGGGAACGATAGTAAGCTCCCATCGCATGTCCAGAATTGCGATCTAAATATCGTTGGTCAATACAGATTTTAATATATGATCTATCTCGATATTCAATTTTGTCTTGGTAGACAGAATGACTACAATTATCTTGACAATGTGCTTTCTTGCATACTATTCTGTAGTTTTCCCACGGAGAAGAACAAGGCAGAAGTTATGTTCTACAGATTTTATATTTTAGATAGGATACTATGATGTACTACTCAGTTTTCATGTCTTTAGGGCATCAACATCTCCAATATTAGAAATGAAATATGCAGCTACTACAAGTTTGATATTACACAGTTATGATGGTTTTATAACAATGTGCCTATGTTTAGTTGGAGCCATGCTTTTCTGAGACCAAGCTTCATATCCTCCACTCTTCCCGCACGATAGAATATGCTTATTTTGACTAGACAAACAAATGAATATGTCTCTTTATGTCTATTCCTCCGATAGGACAGCATATAAGCAACACATACGTATCAGCTAGAGGCACTTCTCTTTCTCTGCCAAAGAGATAACCTACTTCTCTTTCCATCAAAGATTCACCTACAATTACGACACCTCCCGGCCCCAGGGTTGTTCCACATATTAAACTATATTATTAGAAATAGACAGCTTACTAATTATAACCAATCACTCCAAGCTTTCTTTTGCATGTTTGTTGCATTATTTTATTTACAAAGCTTTAGCTTTACAGTATAGTCTTATTACTGACATTTTGTGTTTTTGTTATTCAAGACTCAATAAGTACACATATATTAACATTTATGATGAGAATAAAAAATATAATAAATGAGTGTTACTTCTTTTACTTATATATCCATGGAAATGTGTAAATTAAGGGTTCCTATCACAAAAGTACATTTATATATGTTGTTCATAATATATCTCCTTTTTGAACTATGATCATAATATATCTGATTTCACACAAATAGTTGTAAAAACATAAATACAAATGTATATATAGCTAGCCCGTGCGAATGCACGGGTTGACGACTAGTGTTACTAATCATGCTTCCACCAGCCGGGCGCCAGGACCGGACATAGAGGCGGAAGCCGATATGGGGCAGGCGTCGGATAATCCCTCTACGGAGGATGCGGATAGGTTATCCGCTACTAACTCAGAAGTGGAAAGCGCCATGAACCATAGGCGCTGCCGGGCCGTACTCCGGGACGCTTGTTTCTCACCAGAGGCATTTGATGCCTTCAATTCCAGAGAGGCGTACCTCCGTGCTGCTCAAGATGGCCTAGCCAGAGCCACGGATCAATATGTAAAGGATGTACGGGTAAGTGAATCTGACGATTCATATGTATCAGTAGCCCTTGAGACTTGAAACAGTTAGCAGAAATAATTTAAGGATCATCTTATTTGTGCAGGTTCTTACAGAGAAGAATACTAGGCTAACACAAGAGCTAGAGGAATGCAAGGCCCAACTGCGGGCTGCTGTGGCCGCATTGCAGGAACCGAAAAAGTCACCTGCTGGTAACATTTATTTTAAAGAGTAATGGTTACCATATAATGTGCGGCATGGCTGTAGATCTAAAGACAGATGTTGCAGATGAATCCGGAGAAAATTCGGAGGACCAGCATGTTATGCGACAGCTAGAGGCTGGCAAACGCTTGCCGACTGAGGTTAGGCGGGAGAAAAACAATCTCCAAGACGCCAATATTAAGCTGAGCGTGGATCTAAAAGACGTTCGGGGCCAGCTTGCCGACTCCGAGAAGTAGAATAAGCGGCTTCGGTGCGGCATTTTCAGTAAGTGCTTGAAGGAATTCGGCGAAGAAGCCGACTAACAAAGTTATGTCTGTAGGTATGCTGACGGGTCGTCCCGCGGAGGAAATGCCCGGGTCTGCGGGTGATCTTCTATCCGAGCTGTCACATCTTCACGAACAAGTTCGGCAGGTGATGCAAGGTGTTGCCTAGGCCTTGTGGCCATCTGTCTCCCTGCCAGAGGGCATTGCAGAGCTAACGGAGAAGCTCAAGGGAGCACGGCGGCGCCTCCAATTATGGAAGATATCGGCCTGCCGACAGGGTGCCCGAGAGGCCTGGGCCATGGTGAAGACTCGGTATACCAAGGCAGACCCAAATCACATGGCCGAGGTCGGTCCTGTGGGGCCCGACGGAAAAGAGATCCCCGTTAGCTTAGTTTATGGGCAAGTACATTTAGCCGCAAAGTATTCCCAACAGAATTGTAAGCTAGAACGCCTGTTGGATGGTATAGAGGAGGAGTTTAGTCAGTCTACATGACTATGTAATTATAGTGACATGTATAATGCCTTCTAGCCGGATTGTAGATCATTTGTCGCTGCGGACCTTTTCGCTTCAACCTCCTGGTCCGATAGTCCGGAGTTATATAAGAACCGGGGTATGCGTGGAGACCAGGCGTAGGGGTCATTAGTGCTTTATCAGACAAGTGCAAAATTAGTTATGTTATATTACATGGGTAGTAAGAAACATCTTCGAGGGAGAATAGTTCCGTTAAGGGTTCCTTTCCCTGGGTAAGCATGCCCTAAAGTGCATGTCCGGACTGCGATAAGAAACACAGAAAAAGTATCTGGGGGTAGATATGGACAATAAATAAAAATCATCTTTTGTTCACCGACCGAATATTCCCTTAAGAACGCTAGCTTTCGGCTTCACCCAGTCTGAGGTACACATCCGGCTGACCCGGCAGTAAGAATCGCAGAGGTGCTCCCCTTATGCCCTAGCGGAATTAACGGGAACGTATGGCATAAATACAAGAGCTAGGCAACCCAGCTTGGCCAAAACTTAAGTCATATTGATGCATATAATGGTGAGAAAAGGTACATGTGGAAGTATAACACATGTGTTGGGCGTGAGGCCCAGGTAAATAATTTAAGCTTCTGTGAAAGAATCCCCCAAGTATGGAGAGTGCGGCTAGCGCATCTGTAATGTACAAGTGAGGCACAAGGTGGCCCTTGAAGGCCTAGAGAAATAATAAGAGAAAGAAAGAAAGGGAAACAAGACAGATGATGTATATGCAGAAAATGGACAAAGGGAGGGGACTAACATAGAGTCTGGTGCTAGGCGTAGAATCTTCGGAGCCTGGCCGCGTTCCATGGGTTCGGCTCGAGTCGACTAGTCGATGCGTCCTGCAGTCGGTACGCTCCACCAGTCAGAACTTGGTGAATAATGAAGGGACCTTCCCATTTGGGCTCGAGCTTGTTCTTTTTCTTATCCGGCACGCGTAGAACTAGTTCGCCAACATTATAAGTTTTGGCCCGTACTTCTCTACTTTGGTATCTGCGAGCCTGTTGCTGATAAAATGCAGAACGGGCTTTGGCTACATCGCGCTCCTCCTCCAAGGTGTCCAGACTGTCCTGCCGATCGAGCTCGGCTTCTCTTTCTTCGTACATGCGCACTCGAGGTGAGTCATGAATTATGTCGCAGGGAAAGACTGCCTCTGCGCCGTACACCATAAAAAACAGTGTATATCCGGTACTACGATTCGGCGTGGTCCGCAGCCCCCAGAGTACGGAGTCGAGCTCCTCTACCTAGTGTGTGTCAGACTCCGTTAAGGAATGCACAAATCTGGGGTTAATGCCGCTCATTATAAGACCGTTTCCTCATTCGACTTGACCGTTGTTTTGTGGGTGATAGACTGAAGCATAATTGAGCTTGATGCCCATTTTGCTGCACCAGATTTTTACCTCGTCGGCCGTGAAGTACGTGTCGTTATCAGTGATGATGCTGTGGGGGACGCCGTAACGGTGTACAACCCCAGATATGAAATCTATCATCGGTCCAGATTCGGCTGTTTTAACCGGTTTGGCCTCTATCCATTTGGTGAATTTATCCACCATGACCAATAAGTATTTTTTTTCTTGTGGGGTCCCCCTTTACGGGGTCCAACCATGTCAAGCCCCCAGACCGCAAAGGGCCATGTAATGGGGATTGTTTGGAGGGCGGTGGGTGGCATGTGGCTTTGGTTTGCGAAGAGCTGGCAACCGGCGCAACGTTGGACCAAGTTTTGTGCATCTGCCCGGGCCTTGGCCAATAGAATCCTGTGCGGAAGGCCTTGCTTACAAGAGCCCGGGATGCGGCGTGATGACCGCCGAGTCCGGCATGAATTTCTGCCAAAAGATTCCGCCCTTCCTCTTTGGAGATGCACCATTGAAGGACTCCAGTAGTGCTTTTCTTGTAGAATTCTCCCTCACGGACCCTGTAGGCCTTGGATCGCCGCACTATGCAGCGTGCCTCATTTTGGTCCTCCGAAAGTTCATGTCTAGTTAGGTAGGTCAGGAATGGTTCTGTCCACGGGGCAATAATGGCCATTATTTCGTAGGCTGAAGGTGTTATTTCGGTGGCGGAGCCTCCGATTGTGTCAGAGAGTTCGGAATCGGGTATTTTGGCCGAGTCCGGACTGTTGTTACCGGTGTCCCCTTCCCATGCTATGGATGGCTTGAAGAGCCTTTCCAGAAATATGTTGGGGGGACCGTGTCGCGTTTTGTGCCTATGCGGGCGAGGATATCCATCGCTTGATTGTTTTCCCGAGCCACATGGTGAAATTCGAGTCCCTCGAACCGAGCTAACATTTTTAGGACGACATTTCGATAGGCCGCCATTTTCGGATCCTTGGCATAGAAATCTCTGTTTATTTGGGATAGTGCGAGGTTTGAATCCCCACGCACCTCCTGGCGTTGAATGCCCATGGAGACTGCCATCCGAAGACCATGCAACCGAGCTTCATATTCGGCTGCATTGTTGGAATCTGTATACAATATTTGCAGTATGTACCGAACAGTATCTCCGGTTGGGGACGTCAGGACGACACCAGCCCCTAGACCGGCTAGCATTTTAGAACCGTCGAAGTGCATGATCCAATTGGATTATGCGCCGTACTCTTTAGGGAGTTCGGCCTCCGTCCATTCGGCGATGAAGTCGGCCAGTACTTGCAATTTAATGGCTCGGCGAGGTTTGTATGTTATGTCGAATGGGAGGAGCTCAATGGCCCATTTAGCAATCCGGCCCGTAGCGTCGCGGTTGTTGATAATATCATTAAGTGGCACTTCCGAGGCTACTGTAATCGAACATTGTTGAAAGTAGTGTCGCAGTTTCCGTGATGCCATGAATACCGCATATGCTATTTTTTGGTAATGCGGGTACCGTGAAGAGGGAATTTGTTTCCGTCTGCTTCCCGTTCGACAACGAGCACCGCGCTTACAACTTGATGTGTTGCCGCAATGTACAACATCATTGGTTCGCCGATGTTTCGTGCGGCCAGGATCGGGTTGGTTGCCAGAATGGCCTTTATTTCTTCCAATCCGGCTGTGGCCGCGTCCGTCCACTCGAAGTGTTCGGTGCACCGAAGGAGGCGATAAAGGGGTAAAGCCTTTTCTCCCAAGCGGGAGATAAAGCGGCTTAGAGCCGCCATGCATCCAGTTAGCTTCTAGATTTGTTTGAGGTCTGTTGGGGTAGCCAACTGTGACAACGCTTGGATTTTGGCCGGATTAGCTTCGATACCTCTACTGGAGACAATAAATCCCAGGAGTTTTCCGGCTGGTACGCCGAAAACGCATTTTTCCGGATTGAGCTTGATGTCATATGTTCGGAGGTTGTCGAATGTGAGCCTCAAGTCGTCTATCAAAGAGTCGATGTGTTTGGTTTTGACAACCACATCATCTACGTACGCCTCTACTGTTTTGCCAATTTGTTTCTCTAGGCATGTCTGAATCATGTGCTGATGTGTTGCGCCGGCATTTTTGAGCCCAAAAGGCATTGTGTTGAAACAGAACGGACTGTATGGTGTGATGAATACCGTTGCGGCTTGGTCGGACTCCGCCATCTTGATTTGGTGGTAACCGGAGTATGCGTCGAGGAAACACAATGACTCGTGTCCTGCGGTAGCATCAATGATTTGATCGATGCGTGGGAGGGGGAAGGGATCCGTTGGGCAAGCTTTATTGAGGTCTTTGAAATCGACGCAAAGGCGCCAGGATTTGTCCTTCTTTGGTTCCATCACTAGGTTTGCTAGCCAGTCCGGATGTTTTATTTCTCTGATGAATCCGGCCTCCAATAACTTGGCTAGTTCTTCTCCCATGGTCTGTCTCTTAGGTTCGGAGAAACGCCAAAGAGCTTGCTTGACCGGCTTGAATCCTTTTAGGATATTGAGGCTATGCTCGGCCAGCCTGCGTGAGATTCCTGGCATGTCTGAAGGATGCCAGGCGAATATGTCCCAATTCTCGCGCAGGAATTCTCGTAGTGCGGCGTCCACAGCGGGGTTTAACTGTGCCCCGATGGAGGCTGTTTTGGTAGGGTCCGTTGGGTGGACTTGGAATTTGACTATTTCATCCACTGGTCTAAAGGAGGTGGATTTGGATCTCTTGTAGAGTATCACATCGTCCCTGTCCACTTTGGAGCATAGCGTGGTTAACTCCTCGGCCTCGAGGTCTGTGGATAATGCCTCGAGGGCTAATGCCGCTGTTTTGTTTTCGGCGCGGAGTGCTGTGTCCGAATCACTAGCGAGAGTGATGATTCCGTTGGGTCCGGGCATTTTAAGCTTCATGTACCCATAATGGGGTACGGCTTGGAAGATTGTGAACGCCTCCCGTCCTAAAAGAGCGTGATAGCCACTGCTGAACGGGGCCACTTGGAATGTAATTTCTTCAGACCTATAATTGTCCGGCGTACCGAATACCACATTTAGTGTGATTTTCCCAGCACAGCGTGCTTCCCGACTAGGGATAATTCCTCTAAAGGTTGTGCTACTTTGCTCGATGCGGTTCCAGTCTATTTCCATCTTTTGAAGGGTTTCCTCATAGATGAGGTTTAGTCCGCTGCCGCCGTCCATGCGTACTTTGGTGAGTCGAAAGCCGTCCACGATTGGACTGAGGCTGGTGCTCGGGCTGTTCGGAATTTGGGTTCATCACTGGCATTAAAGGTAATAGCCGTGTCACTCCATGGATTTGTTGCTGCTACATGGCAGATTTCGGCCATGCTGCGGAGTGTTCGCTTGCGCCTATTATTTGACGCAAAGGTCTCGAACACTGTTAACACCGTATTGTTATCCACTGGATGGTGCTCTGTGGTATGTGGGATAAGAAGATCCTCACCACTATTGGCCACCTGTCGGAGTATCCAACATGCTCTAATGTTGTGCGTTGGTATCATATCCATCGTGCTATGAATTTTGGAGGGTCCGTTGAGCCATCCCTCCAGTACGGTTCCTTGCCCCACAGAGGGTTTTTGCTTTTTGGTAGTTAACCCAGGTGTATTGTGATAATGCACCCTTTTATTTCGGACTGTGTTTGTGTTCAGGGCCGGATTATCCCAAAAGTTTGTTTCGGTTTTCCAGGCACTTTCCATCGCACAGTACTTTCGTACTATGGATGCCAAGTCAGTGAAGCGTGTTACCTCACGGCGATTTATGGCGCTAAGGATTCCCTTGTCCGTGCAATTATAGTGGAAGAATTAGATTGCGTCTTCCTCGCGACAGTCCTTAACCTTGTTCATCTCAAGGAGGAATCTGGCCCAGTAATGATGTATTGTTTCCTGGGGCTCTTGCCTGATATGGAAAAGGTCGCTTGTGTTTGGGTGGGTGGGTGGAATTGAATCCAAACCCCTACCCGATCTGGGATCCAGGGGTCGAGGAGTTTCCAATTTTGGAAGTTCCGGTTCCGGGATGTTACCCGCTAATCCTGGTCTGCTGCCTGACTCTAAGTTCAGGGATTGGAAGTTGTCCTCCCGCGAACGGGCGTCCGGCTCGGAGAGCTCGGGAATACGGACATATTTGGTCCTCAGGACAGAGGAAAGGTCGCCGCATTGTTCCTCCACCACTGCAATATGATGGGTGACCGGTGGAGAATTAATCTCCCTTTGATTGGGTTTAAGCCCAATCTGATCATAGTCCATAGCGACTCCCAAGGCGGAGATGCGATCCAAGAGCTCGTTTAAGGAGGAGAGCTCCATTGGATCCATCTGTTCGGCGAGTGCCGATTTGACGTGGAGGCTGTTTTCGATGACCCGAGAATTCATCGTCGGCGCGGCGGCCGAACAGGCAGTCATAATGAACCCGCCTAGACGGAGAGTTTGGCCGACAGCCAAAGCTCCCCAACAGTAGTACCGTCTTTAAAGATGAGACGAGACATCCTTCCTTCTCGCGACGGCACAGAGGAACTCTCAATGAAAGCACCAATGTCGGTGTCAAAACCGGCGGATCTCGGGTAGGGTGTCCCGAACTATGCGTCTAAGGCGGATGGTAACAGGAGGCAGGGGACACAATGTTTTACCCAGGTTCGGGCCCTCTTGATGGAGGTAAAACCCTACGTCCTGCTTGATTAATATTGATGATATGGGTAGTACAAGAGTAGATCTACCACGAGATGGGAGAGGCTAAACCCTAGAAGGTAGCCTATGGTATGATTGTATGTTGTCCTACGGACTAAAACCTTCCGGTTTATATAGACACCGAAGGGGGCTAGGGTTACACATGGTCGGTTACAAAGGAGGGGATATACATATCCGTATTGCCTAGCTTACCTTCCATGCCAAGTAGAGTCCCATCCGGACACGAGATGAACTCTTCAACCTTGTATCTTCATAGTCCAACAGTCCGGCCAAAGGATATAATCCAGCTGTCCGGATACCCCCTAATCCAGGACTCCCTCACCTGCCTTCCAGTAGTAATGAGCCATCTCCTCCTCCTGCTTCACCCTTCCGGCGATCTTCACCCTTAGCAGGTCGCGCTCGCCCTGGAGCTTCGCATTGCCCTCCCCTAGTTCTCGGATGACGCCGATAGCCTCGTCATGCAACCTTACCTAGCCGGAGATCTGATCCATCTGGCTATGGATTATCGCATGCATGCGCCTGTAAGAGTCCTCGCCTGCCCGCGAGAAATTTTCCAAGGCTGCCGCGGCGCGGAGGGACCTCCCTGCTGCTTCGGCGGTGCAGTGGGATATCTCTGCTGCTTCTGCGGCGTGGTCGGACCAGTCAGCTACATAGACGGCGCGTCGGAACCTCTATGCTGTTACTGCTGTGCGGTTGGACATGTCGGCTGCTTTCGCGGCGAGGCGGGACATCTCTCGTGCTTCCTCTTCCATGCTCACCTCTCCCTGGTGGAAATCTCTCGACCGAGAACTCACGCTGGCTATGGCTTGATTGACTTGATTGTTTTTTGTCGATGAGTAGTTGAGGAGGAATGTGCAGTCATTTTAGCATAGTAGTATTTATAACCGAGTACTAATAATACGCTCCTAAGTGGGAAACCCTTTAGGTTCTAATCGGTGTGAACAGGTTTGCAATTAAATATAGCATGGTAGTTGTAGTAATTTGGAATGTGACGAGACGCGCTCAAAATTTATTTACGGTTCTATTTGTGAATTGCGGCACTATTCCCGGGTGGCGTAACGTCAGCACGTTTTCTCGGCCGTGGTGTAGCATATGCCATGGTACTAGTTCTTTTTAAATGATGTGTACGTGCAAAAACTAGCACCATCGGATACATATCCTACGCTTGGCGTTTGATAGGAATAGCCTCATGGCGAGCTATAGACTAGTCTTTTTTTTCAGACGAATTACACCTATCTCTCGGGACTTCTCGCGCACACCATCACTGCTCCCTAGGTCGATGCCACCCACTTACGCACTCGTCCTCTCTCACACACGCATCTGTAGCTATGAATTGTAGTGTTCTCAACCATCTGATTGGCTCTATCATAGGTTTCACGTTGCTCCTTGGCCTTGAGATTGATAAGTTTAAAACGCGGAGGCTAAGATGGAGGCGTGAGGTTTTGGTTAATGTGCCGGCCGCACACGGCACCAACATGACATGAGCTTCGTCTGTCTGGTGCACATGCAGTCGGGTGAGTTGTCCATGTATAGACACAACCAGGCCCTTGTTGGTATCCGCACCTCGACTTTGGCTGGTCATAGTGGAGAGTAACATAGACTAGTTACTAGTCTATGTTACTAGTACCATCATAGTGGGTAGTGTCATATAGTATATGCATAATTTGGCGACGAGCCCTCTCTATATGTACCACCTTTTTTCTTTATTTTCATCTTGTTAATTTTGCTCCATGGCGCAATCCATCGATACTACTACTGTACAAATGTATACATTTTTTAAAAGGCTAGAGGGTGGGGCAGTCTAGCTTGGTCCTTTTCACCAGAGGCGACGGCCTTTGTGATTTGACGGCTCATTACTGCTGGAAGGCAGGTGAGGGAGTCCTGGATTAGGGGGTATCCGGACAGCCGGACTATATCCTTTGGCCGGACTGTTGAACTATGAAGATACAAGATTGAAGACTTCGTCTCGTGTCCGGATGGGACTCTCCTTGGCATGGAAGGCAAGCTTGGCAATACGGATATGCAGATCTCCTTCCTTGTAACCGACTCTGTGTAACCCTAGCCCCCTCCGGTGCCTATATAAACCGGAGGGTTTAGTCCGTAGGACAACAACAATCATACCATAGGCTAGCTTCTAGGGTTTAGCCTCTATGATCTCATGGTAAATCGACTCTGGTAATACTCATATCATCAAGATCAATCAAGCAGGAAGTAGGGTATTACCTCCATCGAGAGGGCCCGAACCTAGGTAAACATCGTGTCCCATGCCTCCTATTACCATCTGCCTTAGACGCACAGTTTGGGACCCCCTACCCGAGATCCGCCGGTTTTTACACCGACATTGGTGCTTTCATTGAGAGTTCCACTATGCAGTCACCATAAGGCTTGATGGCTCTTTCGATCCTTAGTAACAATGCGGTCCAGGGTGAGGTCTTCCTCCCCGGACAGATCTTTGTATTCAGCGGCTTCGCACTGTGGGCCAAATCGCTTGGTCATCTGGAGCAGATCGGGAGCTACGCCCTGGACACCAAGTCAGGTGTGGAAACTTGAATTATCCAGTCGACATCCGCGGGGACTTGATTTTCGACGGATTCGAGCCCTTGCCAGGTGTGCCGCACGATCATGACAAGCATGATATAGCTCTGCCGTCGGACGGTGTTCGGGAGATCACACCGGCAACTACTCTGGCCTTCAATCCGGAGCGAATTGTGCCATCCAAGGATGGGTGGATAGACCCCGCCTTGGAAGCTGCAATCTCAGTGGTGATAGAGCTGAATACTGACTTTACCCCTCGCGAGAGCCGTGCCGCCGAACCATTGGATTCATCCCCGGCCATAGGCTCCGAACCGCCTGCGTCCGTGCCTATCGAATCCGATTGGGCACCGATCATGGAGTTTACCTCCGCGGATATCCTTTAGCACTCGCCTTTTGGCGACATGATAAAATCACTAAAGTCTCTCTCCTTGTCAGGAGAAACTTGGCCGAACTATGTCCGGCTAGGATGGCATGCAGACGACAAAGAAATTTGTTCCCCACCCACCGCCCACTTAAGTAGCCACTGTCGACGATTTAACCGACATGCTCGACTTCGACTCCGAAGACATCGACGGCATGGACAACGATACAGGAGACGAATTGAAACCACCGCCCACAGGGCGCTGGACCGCCACTTAATCACACGACATATACATGCTGGATACACCCAAAGAAAATGATAACGAGGAACGGGAGGATGCAGCGAAGGATAGCTCCCTCGAGAAGCAACCAAAGCGTCGGCGTAGGCGCCGCTCCACAACCCGCCTCATCAAAAACAGCGAAAACAGCAGTGCACCAGCAAACGGCGAACATAGTACGGATCCATTGTCCGGACATGGCGACGCTGAAGATATAGCTCATAAACCTCCCTCCGAAGAGGAAAACAGTCCGGATGAAGAAGCAGACATCATCCCGGAAAGGCACTTGGAACAAGAGAACCTCCGCAAAAGGCTTATTGCCACCGCGAGGAGTCTGAAGAAGCAAAAGCAAAGGCTTAAAGCCACGCAGAATACGCTCAATAGTAGATGGAACAAAGTGCTCGACAACAAAGAAAAGTATGGTGGTAGTTACCACACGAAGAGCTATCCAAAGCGCAAGTTGTTACCTGAATTTCATGACGAGGCCTTAGAGCCCACACAGCCAAAGAATAAAACGGCTGACCGGTCGGATCAACCACCTTGTGGCGGCGATAGAGCGGCTAACAAGGCCGCACATTAGTCTGCACACGCTTCACATGAACACTCGCATCGGAAGACCGGCGCAACCAGATACATCTACGGATCAAGGAAACGCAGTCCAGTGCACAACCAAAACCGAACACTACAACCGTCAGAACGCCTCGACACGACAAAATATAGGGGCGCCGCACTCCCCCTATGCTTCACCGATGAGGTGCTGGACCACGAATTTCCAGAAGGATTCAAACCAGTGAACATAGAGGCGTACGACGGAACCACGAACCTTGGAGTCTAGATTGAGGACTTTATCCTCCATATTCATATGGCTCGCGGAGACGATCTCCACGCCATTAAGTACTTTCCCCTCAAGCTGAAAGGACCAGTTCGACACTGGCTGAAAAGCCTCCCCGAAAACTCAATTGGAAGTTGGGAGGAGCTTGAGGATGCTTTTCGGGCTAATTTTCAAGGGACTTATGTCCGACCTCCAGATGCAGACGATTTAAGTCATATAGTTCAACAGCCCGGAGAGTCAGCCCGAAAGCTTTGGAACAGATTTCTCACTAAGAAGAACCAAATCGTCGACTGCCCGAACGCCGAAGCCCTAGCATCTTTCAAACACAGCGTCCGAGATGAATGGCTCGCCAAACACCTCAGCCAAGAAAAACCGAGAACAATGGCAGCCCTGACAAGCCTCATGACCCGCTTTTGCACGGGCGAAGATAGCTGACTAGCTCGTAGTAGCACCAGTGACCCAGGCACATCCGAAGCCAGGGATGGCAATGGAAAACCACAACGCAATAAAAACAAGCGCCGGAATAAAGAAGACAGCCCAGATAACACGGCGGTAAACGCCGGATTCAGGGGCTCTCGACCAGGTCAGCGGAAAAAGCCTTTCAAAGGCAACAGAGATGGACCGTCCTGCCTAAACAAGATTCTAGACAAACTATGTCAGATTCATGGCACCCCTGATAAACCTGCAAATCAAATCCACGGAGAATGCTGGGTCTTCAAGCAGGCCGGTAAGCTAAATGCCGAATATAAGGGGAGGGAGACACCAAGTGAAGACGAGGATGAACCTCGCCAGCAAAGCACTGGGGGACAGAAAAAAATTCCCACCAGAGGTCAAAACAGTGAACATGATACATGTGATGAATAGGAGAAGCAAGCATGGACTCTGCGACACACGAGTCGTAATGCGCGTCACCCATAAGCCCAACCCCTGGTTGGCCCACTCGATCACTTTTGATCGCAGGGATCACCTAACAAACATCTGGCACGAAGGATCGGCCGTCTTGATGCTAGACCCAATAATAAACGGATACCATTTCACACGAGTCCTTATGGACGGCAACAGTAGTCTAAATCTGATATATCAGGACACAGTCTGCAAAATTGGGATAGACCCGACAAAGATCAGCCACAGTAATACTACCTTCAAGGGAGTAATACCAGGCCCATAGGCCTGCTCCATGGGCTCTCTAATACTAGAAGTCGAATACGGTTCACCAGACAACTACCGAAGTGAAAAGTTACACTTCGACATCGCTCCATTCCAAAGCGGCTATCAAGCACTACTAAGACGAACAACTTTAGATGTCTGGCCTGTGCGGCACCATCACAGTTAATGGAAATATCGAGCGTTCCTTATGCGTAGAAGAACGTGCGGCTGCCTTAATAGCCGAACACTAGACGGCCTCACCAACCAGAATAAATGACCGGTCGTTAATACCACGGACACGGTTAGACGAGTCCGGTGCATCATTAGATATAGTTGAGATTGGTTTGATGGTTATACCCTTATAGACGGTACCAGGGGCTTCTCGCATGTAAACAGGGCTAATTCGGCTCAACCTTATTTATCTTGAATTTTACATGGTTTATTTATAATTACCAATTTTTTGCACGACAACTTTCAACTAAGTTCCTCTCTTTTACAGATGAAAATTGTGCTACACTCGTCCAGGATACGGCACAATAGAGACACAGGCGCAGACGTGCAACAGGGACCCGCTCAAAGGTTTCTTTTTAGATTAAGACCCTGCGTAAAACTTTTTTACTGTCTCTTGTTGTTCACATCCTCCGGATTCTGAGTACAACCGAAAAGGATGCTGACGTTATTGACATTTGGCCACGTCAGAATATTGCATGTAGCTGGACACTCAGGGTTCATTATCAAGGGCATTGTTCATCCCAGCATATGTTATAAAGACCGAATACCTTAGGGAGTGTTCGGCATCGCGAGTTTGGCCTTATATGCATCAACTCTAAATCATGTCTTTGGTCAAATGTTGGGTTTGCCCGGCTCCTGTGTTTTGCTACCTTACGTTCCGCTCTATCGACTAAGGTGGCACCAGGAGAGCTAGTGTGATTGTGCCCTGGTTCATCCGGACGAGCACCTCAGTACAGAAAGACGAGAACTGACTGTCATGATAAAGCGTGATACTGGTCAACCACTCGATGACTTACGGAATTTTCGGGATTCCTCCGCATTAACGAAGGGCCGTTTCCCGGCCAGGCATGTACGCGCCCCTTATTCGGACGAGCGCGGAGCCACCAGGGGCTATATAGTAGCCCTACCGTCAAATTCCTATGGCTAAGTGAAAGTGTTAAAGCAATATAGTCCGATTGCCTAGTTCGCTGCGCTATCACCTTCTTAATGGACCAAGACGTTAGATCAAGTGTGAACACACGTCTTCTGTGAATACCCCCGCATTATAGGCGTGGGGGCTGAAGCCGACGACTGCAAACTTTCAGGTTATATACATATATACATAAACGGCCGCATAGGAGGCATCATAATACTTTCAGGCAAAAGTATAAACACAACCTTTATAATTCAATAAAACATTGCTTTTACAATGGGAATACATGTCACTAGAACATAATATTCTTCGAGCACTAGCTTCTATTGAACGGGCACCTTCAAGGACTTCTTCAAAGTAGTGCTCGGCAGCTACTCGGCCCATGGCCGAACCGTGGGTTCAATAACGGTGGCCTCTATGTCTGCCCAATATGTCTTCACACGGGCAAGTGCCATGCGCGCAGCCTGTATGCACGCCGACCTCTTCATAGCGTCGATATGCGGCACAGCACCAAGGAACCGTTGCACCAAACCAAAATAACTATTCGGCCGTGGCCCTCTCGGCCACAGATGATCCACAACAGACCCCATGGCAAGCCCGGACAACCTATGGAGCTCGGCCCACTCGGTCATAGGCTCATTTAACAGCAGCGGACGCGCTGGACCATCAAACTGCGACCAGAATAGCTTTTCCACTTCACGATCTTTTTTATCCTTGAAGTACTCGGCCGCATCAGCAGCACTGGCTGCCAGATCCGCATATGCGTCCGCAGAACTCCATAGTTGATGAAGAGGGGCATACTTTGGATCTCCGAACTTCGTCCGCAGCAAGAAGGGCTTCCGAGCCGCATTATCTCCAGCTTGACGCAGCTCCTCCTTCGACGCTCTGATCTTAGAGCGGGCTTCCTTGGCTGCTACCATGGCCTTCTCCAGCTCTGCCGCCTTCGCTCGGTTTTCCTTTTCAAGAAGCCGGTAACGGTCGGTGGCATGTTTCAACTCAACGGCCATCTTGGCCATTTTTTCCTTGCTTTGGCAATGGGTAGCCTGTTCGGCCATCAGCTCTTCGGCCGCCTTTAGAGCGGCCGCATCACTATTCCTGGCTTGTTCTTTGGCTCAGGCAAGTTCCGCCCAAAGGGTCTCCACGGCCGCAGCTCCATCTGCAGTCACAACATATTAAAGATACTGGCATTATGCTCCTCTTACTACGTGTTGATCACCGGAGAAATCACATACCATGTGCCTCGTCAAGCCGCTTGTTGACAAGCACGATGTCGGCATCTGCCGCATCAAGTTGCCGCTTCAGTTCGGCAAATTCACAAGTCCGGCTAGCCACCGGACCTTCCACCACCTGCATATGAAGGCGGACTGATTATTACCTGGGACTATGATCCTCTGTTTGCCTCCGCTCTCGACGGCAACCAAAGTTTCGGGGGCTACTATCTGCATGGGGCACACCTAACGCGTGCGGTACTGCCAAAAATACATACTATTTCACGTACCTCAAAGCCTTTCAGTAGACTCATAAAAGCTTCATGCAACCCGCTTTCGGCGGATGAAATCCTCTCAATCACCGTACCTATTAGCATACAATGCGCTTATGAGATAGCCGCTTGCTCTAGTAGATCCTTCAGTGCGTCCAGACCGCACACCGGATGGTGACGGACTCTTTCAGTTGCTCTCTTCAGGAGCTGGATACTGAGGACTTCGGGTGGCCGAAGGATTACCCTCTAGCCTTGCCGGATCAGGAGAAATCCTCCGCGACGACACTTCAGGGTCGCCTGCCCCATGAGGCGGGGTGGCATGGGGAGGTGTTTCGCTCTCCATCATCTCTGGAAGAAGATCCGCCGAAGACGAACTCTGTCGAGAAGGGCTACGATCCGAACTACAAGATAAATGCTTTGGTTGTTGTCCTCAGGAGTAAGGCATGATATTTTTACCATTAAGTACCTTTTTACTTACAGCTCGGTGGAGGGCTGATCCCCTTGCGGGCACTATGCGGCAAGGGTACCCCCTGGGTAGGACCCTCTGGCAGAGATTTCTTCCCCCATTTGGAAACCATTGTTTCCGGGTCCTCCGGGGTGGTCCTCTTCCTTCCTTGGGGAGAGGGAATTTCAGATTCTCCTCCCCGGTTATCCTCCTTCACAGAGACTCTAACTCCCCCAGCTTGCATGGAAAGTGAGCGAGGTCCGCTTTCAGCCTCTTTATTTCCCCCTTTATCTTCCCCTGAGGGAGCTTGATAAGGCGCAAGCTCCAGCATCCTGGCTAGTACAAGATCCGGTGAGACCTCGGGGAGGGGGGCCGGACACCAGATCATCTTCGCCTTTGTTACCTAGTCCTGGTCAAAGAGCGACTTTTCAGAATGATGTTGTGATAAATAAAAAGACAACGTGTTCGGCTACGAGACTACTTACTTGGGTATCTGGACGATTGCAGCTCAGACCCGCATCCTGGGTGTTGTCCAGACACATTATTTGTGGTCTGAAGAACAATTGATACATCTCTTCGAGCGTCATGCCAAGGAAGTGCTGAATAGCTCGCGGTCCCTCCGGGTTGAACACCCACATGCGGAGCACTACAAGAAATATGTCAACTTGTGACCTTGACTATTGGTCACTGATTGGTCATTATTTTCCATTTGTGACCTTCTTGTGACCAAAAACAGATGGTCAAAAGCTGACGGTCGTAAATTGAAATTAATGACCTTCTCTGTGAGAAGGTCGTAGACGTTTACGACCAAAATATGCCTATTGTTTTGTTTTGGTCACTAGCAGCCTCCCCAGGACACATAGGCATCCGACGTGGCAATCTGATGTGGCACAGGAATCAGCCCGTTCCAATTCTGTGTTTTACATGGGCCGAGCCCATTAATTCAGCCCATATATATATATATATTTTCCTATGAATTTTTTGTCAGCTAAATGGACCAAGCCCAACAGTTGCAGCCTTTTTATTTTTAGGCCATGGCCTTTTTGTCTCAACAATTTCATTTTTTTTTCTTTTTTTCTAAATTGGGTTCACTAGTCAGGTGGGTCCCCATTGTCAGGTTCTAGTACTGGGTCCTAGCCATCAGGGCAATATTCTTCAGTTTTTTATTTCACGCAAATAAATACCTGGTATTTAAATTGGCACATAGAAAACACACGAAATACTTCAAATATTATCAACCATCAAAGTGCTACATCATATAACACACATACAATGTGATCAGCATCAAGTTTAAAATCATATAACAAGCTCCACAAGTGTACAATCACATGAGCCAGGTTCTGCTACATCATACACACATACAAATAGGAGGAGTATAAAGGGCTTCATTAATGCAAAACTTGACAGTTGACAGCAATGTTAGAACTATGCTTCCTCTGACTTCTTTGTCCTGATGCTCACAAAGAAACATGAAAGCCCAGCATCTGCACGTTACAGAACAAAATGTTTAGGAACAAAATAGAAGTAAATCTAACAGCATATTTAACAATAAATAACATAATAATGAAGTTAATGAGACATTTTAGAATCAACTTGACAGTGGACAGCAATGTTTGCATTGGACACATCCAAAACTAAAATTATACATAAATGCCTAAATTCCAATGCCCAATGCCTCAGTTTAGTAAACACTAAGCATGGTACATAGTAAAGATTTGACACAACCAGAACTGAAATCATTTACTCTATCAAGCAACAATGATGCAGCACACAAGAAAAGAGAGATGCACAACGGAGCAGCATCATATATCACACAATAAGGATACTGTCAGCTCACCGAAGAACTTATGGTCGCCGCCGTACACAGCCGCCATAACACCGGTCACCTTGTTGATCTTGTACTTGAAGTTCTCTAAATCCAGGTTGTTCCACTGCAACTCAGTATTTGCTCAACCGTATGTGTACATGCATCAGGGCATACATATAATATTCTGGTCAATATTCTCAGCTAACTGTGATATAATGAAAATAATTACTTAAGGACTTGGGGTAAAAATTGATTTTAGACATCAAAATTAGCAGCGCTCATTTCAACCATGTTTAGATAAACTTGAGGTAAATTAGTAGCAATGATATTAGTTACAAGCTAGGTGTGTAACTGATGTCAACACCACCACCACTAGAGACACGCAAGCTAAGCATCAACACCACCATTGAGGGAGTCCTAGATTAGGGGGTCTCCGGACAGCCGGACTGTATCCTTTGGCTGGACTGTTGGACTATTAAGATACAAGATTGAAGACTTCGTCTCGTGTCCGGATGGGACACAACTTTGCGTGGAAGGCAAGCTAGGCAATATGGATATGTATATCTCCGCCTTTGTAACCGACCTTGAGTAACCCTAGCCCCTTCCGGTGTCTATATAAACCGGAGGGTTTTAGTCCGTAGGACAACATACAATCATACCATAGGCTAGCTTCTAGGGTTTAGCCTCTCCGATCTCGTGGTAGATCAACTCTTGTAATACTCATATCATCAAGAATAAATCAAGCAGGACGTAGGGTTTTACCTCCATCAAGAGGGCCCAAACCTGGGTAAAACATCGTGTTCCCTGCCTCCTGTTCCCATCCGCCTTAGACGCATAGTTTGGGACCCCCTACTAGAGATCCGCCGGTTTTGACACCGACATTGGTGCTTTCATTGAGAGTTCCTCTGTGACGTCGCCGTAAGGAAGGATGTCTCATCTCATTGTTAAAAACAACATTACCGCCGGGGGAGCTCTGGCTGTCGGCCAAACTCTCCGGCTAGGCAGTTTCCTCATGACTGCCTGTTCGGCCGCTGCACCGACGATGACTTCTCGGGTCATCAAAAACAGCCTCCACGTCAGCTCGGAATTCGCCGAGCAGATGGATCCAATGGAACTCTCTTCCCTAAACGAACTCTTGGATTGCATCGCCGCCTTGGGAGTCGCTATGGACTATGATCGGATTGGGCTTAAACCCGATCAAAGGGAGATTAACTCTCCATTGGTAACCCATCACGTTGCGGTGGTGGAGGAACAATGCGGCAACTCTTCCTCTATTTTGAGAACTAACTATGTTCGGATTCCTGAGCTCTCCGAGCCGGATACCCGCTAACGGGAGGACATCACCCAAGCCCTGAACCTAGAATCAGGCAGCAGGCCAGGCTTACCGGGTAGCACTCCGGAGCCCGAACTTCCAAGATTGTAAACTCCTCGGCCCCTGGGTCTCAGATTGTAAACTCCTCGGCCCCTAGGTCTCAGATCGGGTAGGGGTTTGGACTCAAATCCACCCACCCACCCAGACATAAACGATCTTTCCCACATCAGGCAAGAGCCCCATTAAACAGTACATCATTATTGGGCCAGATTCCTCCTTGTGATGAACAAGGTTAAGGACTGTCGCGAGGAAGATGCAATCTCACTTTTCTGCAATAATTGCATGGACAAGGGAAACCTTAACGCCATAGGTCGTCGTGACATATCACGCTTCGCTGACTTGGCATCGATAGTACAAATGTACTATGCAATGGAAAGCGCCTGGAAAACCGAAATGAAATTTTGGGATAATCCGGCTCCAAATATACACCCAGTCCGAAGTCAAAGGGTGCACTATCATAAGACACTCGAGATAGTTGCAAAGAAACAAAAACCCTCTACAGGGCATGGAACCGTACTGGAGGGATGGCTTAACGGACCCTGCAAAATTCATAGTACAGCGAATACAATACCAACACACAGCCTTAGAGCATGTTGGATACTCCGGCAGGTGGCCAAAAGTGGTGAGGATCTTCTTATCCCAAACGCCACAAAGCACCATCCCATGGATAACAATACGGTGTTAACAGTCTTTGAGACCTTCACATCAAATAATAGGCACAAGCAAACACTCCGTAGCATGGCCCAAATCTGCCACGTAGAAGCAATAAATCCATGGTGACACGGCTATTACCAGTAACGAACCTAAATTCCGATCAGCCCGAGCACCAGCCGCTCTGGTCCTCAGTCTAATTGTGGACGGCTTTCAACTCACCAAAGTACTCATGGACGGCGGCAGCGGATTAAACCTCACCTATGAGGAAACTCTTCAAAAAATGGAAATAGACTGGAATCACATTGAGCAAAGTAGCACAACCTTCAGGGGAATCATACCCAGTCGGGAGGCACGATGCGCTGGGAAAATCACACTAGATGTGGTAGAGGTATTGAAGCTAATCCAGCCAAAATCCGAGCTTTGTCACAATTGGCTACCCCAACAGACCTCAAACAAATCCAGAAGTTAACTGGATGCGTGGCGGCTCTAAGCCGCTTTATCTCCCACTTAGGAGAAAAGGCTTTACCCCTTTATCGCCTCCTTCGGTGCACCGAACACTTCAAGTGGACGGACGCTGCCACAGCCGGATTGGAAGAAATAAAGGCCATTTTGGCAACCAACCCAATCCTGGCCGCGCCAAACATTGGCGAACCAATGTTGTTGTACATTGCGGTAACTCATCAACTTGTAAGTGCAGTGCTCGTCGTCGAACGAGAAGGTGACGGACATAAATTCCCTCTTCAAAAGCCGGTATACTATGTATCCACTGTCCTCACTCCATGCAAATCACGGTACCCACATTATCAAAAGATAGCCTATGCGGTATTCATGGCATCCCGGAAGCTGCGACACTACTTTCAAGAGTGTTCGATTACAGTAGCCTCAGAAGTGCCACTTAATGATATTATGAACAACCGCGACGCTATGGGCCGGATTGCTAAATGGGCCATTGAGCTCCTCCTGTTCGACATAACATACAAACCTCGATGATCCATTAAGTCGCAAGTATTGTCCAACTTTGTCGCCGAATGGACGGAGGCCGAACTCCCTAAAGAGTACAATGCATACTCCAATTGGATCATGCACTTCGACGGTTCTAAAATGCTGGCTGGTATAGGGGCTGGCGTTGTCCTGACGTCCCCAACCAGAGATACCGTACAGTACGTACTACAAATATTGTATACAGACTCCAACAATGCAGCCGAATACGAAGCTCTATTTCATGGTCTTCGTAGGCCGAACTCCCTAAAGAGTACGGTGCAGTCTCCATGGGCATTCAACACCTGGAGGTGCATGGGGATTCAAACCTCGCAATATCCCAAATAAATGGAGACTTTGACGCCAAGGATCCGAAAATGGCAGCCTACCTAAATGCCGTCCTAAAAATGTCAGCTCGGTTCGAGGGGCTTGAATTTCACCATATGGCTCGGGAAAACAATCAGGCGGCGGATATCGTCGCCCGCATCGGCGCAAAACGCGATGCGCCCCCCCCCCCCAACATATTTCCGGAGAGGCTGTTCAAGCCATCCGTAGTATGGGAAGGGGACATCGTTAACAATAGTCCGGACCCGGCCAAAATACCCGATGACGAACACTCTGACACAATCGGAGGCTCCGCCACCGAAATAACACATTCAGCCCATGTAGTAATGGCCATCATAACCCCGTGGACAGAACCATTCCTTGCCTACCTAACTAGGCAGGAACTTCTGGAGGACCAAAATGAGGCACACTGCATAGTGCGGTGATCTAAGGCCTACAGCGTCCATGAGGGAGAATTCTATAAAAAAGCACTACCGGAGTCCTTCAAAGGTGCATCTCCGAAGAGGAAGGGCGGAACCTTTTGGCAGAAATTCACGTCGGACTCAGCGGTCACCACACCGCAGCCCGGGCTCTAGTAAGCAAGGCCTTCCATACAAGATTCTATTGGCCAACGGCCCCGGCAGATGCATAGGACTTGGTCCAACGTTGTGCCGGTTGCCAGCTCTTTGCAACTCAAAGACACACATGCCACCCACCGCCCTCCAAACAATCCCCATTACGTGGCCCTTCACGGTCTGGGGGCTTGACATGGTTGGACCCCTTAAAGGGGGAACCCACAAGAAAAAATACTTACTGGTCATGGTGGATAAATTCACCAAATGCATAGGGCCAGACCTGTTAAAACAGCCGAATCCGGACCTGTGATAGACTTCATATCCGGGGTCGTACACTGTTATGGCGTCCCCTGCAGCATCATCACTGACAATGGCACGAACTTCACTGCCGATGAGGTAAAACTCTGGTGCAGCAAAATGGGCATCAAGCTCGATTATGCTTCAGTCTATCACCCACAAACCAATGGCCAAGTTGAGGGAGCAAACGGTCTTATAATGAGCGGCATTAAACCCAGATTAGTGCATTCCTTAACAGAGTCTAACACGCACTGGGTAGAGGAGCTCGACTCCGTACTCTGGGGGATGCGGACCACGCCGAACCGTAGTACCGGATATACACCCTTCTTTATAGTGTACGGCGCAGAGGCAGTCTTGCCCTGCGACATAATTCATGACTCACCTCGGGTGCGCATGTACGAAGAAAGAGAAGACGAGCTCGATCGGCAAGACAGCCTAGACACCCTGGAGGAGGAGCGCGACATAGAAAAAGCCCGTTTCGCATTTTATCTGCAACAGGCTCGCACATACCAAAGCAGAGAAGTACGGGCGAAAACTTATAACGTTGGCGAACTAGTTCTACGCCTGCCAGATAAGAAAAAGAACAAGCTTGAGCCCAAATGGGAAGGTCCCTTCATTATTGACTAAGTTCTGACCGGTGGAGCGTACCGACTGTGGGATGCATCGACTAATCGACTCGAGCCGAAACCATGGAACGCGGCCAGGCTTCGAAGATTCTACGCCTAGCGCCGGACTCTATGTACATCCCCCTCCTCTGTCATTTTTTGCATATACATTATCTGTCTTGTTTTTCTTTCTTTCTTTCTTTTATTCTTTATCTAGGCCTTCAAGGGCCAACTTGTGCCTCGCTTGCACACAATAGATGCGCTTCATGTACCTTTATTCTTTATTCTTTATCTAGGCCTTCAAGGGCCAACTGGGGGCTTCTTTCACAGAAGCTTAATTATTTATCTGGGCCTCATGCCCCACACATGTGTTATGCTTCCTCATGTACCTTTTTTCGCCATTATATGCATCGATATGACTTCAGTTTTGGCCAAGCTGGGTTGCCTGGCTCTTGTATTTATGCCATACGTTCCCGTTAATTCGGCTAGGGCATAAGGGGAGCACCTCTATGATTATTACTGTCGGGTCAGCCGGATGTGTACCTCAGACTGGGTGAAGCCGAAAGCTAGCGTTCTTAAGGGAATATTCGGTCGGTGAACAAAAGATGATTTTTTTTTCATATCTGCCCCAGATGTTTTTTCCTGCGTTTCTTATCGCAGTCCGGACATGCACTTTAGGGCATGCATACCCAAGGAAAGGAACCCTTAATGGAACTATTCTCCCTGGAGGATGTTTCTTACTACCCATGTAATATAACATAACTAGTTGGGCACTTGTCCGTTCAAGCACTAATGACACCTACGCCTGGTATCCACGCATACCCCGGTTCTTATATAACTGGGCGGGTATTCGGATACACTCCGGACTATCAGGTCCCGAGGTTGAAGCGAAAAGGTCCGCCAAGACAAATGATCTACAATCCGGCTAGAAGGCATTATACATGTCACTTTAATTACATAGTCATGCAGACTGACTAAATTCCTCTTCTATACCATCCAACAGGTGGTCCAGCCTACAATCCTGTTGGGGATACTTTGCGGCTAATTCTACTTGCCCATAAACTAAGCTAACTGCGATCTCTTTTCCGTCGGGCCCCACAGGTCCGACCTCGGCCATGTGATTTGGGTCAGCCTTGGTATACCGCGTCTTCACCATGGCCCAGGCTTCTCTGGCACCTTGTCGGCAGGCCGATATCTTCCATAATCGGAAGTGCCGCCGTGCTCCCTTGAGCTTCTCCGTAAGCTCTGCAACGCCCTCTGGCAGGGAGACGGATGGCCACAAGGCCTGGGCAACACCTTGCATCACCTGCCGAACTTGTTCGTGCAGATGTGAGAGCTCGGATAGAAGATCACCCGCAGCCCCAGGCATTTCCTCCGCGGGACGACCCGTCAGCATACCTACAGACATAACGCTGTCAGTCGGCTTCGCCGAACTCCTTCAAAACGACTCGTTCAAGCACTTACTGAAAATGCCGCGCCGAAGCCGCTTATTCTCCTTCTCGGAGTCTGCAAGCTGGGCTCGAACGTCTTTTAGTTCCACGCTCAGCTTGATATTTGCGTCTTGGAGATTGTTTTTCTCCCGCCTAACCTCAGTCAGCACGCGTTTGCCAGCCTCTAGCTGTTGCACGACATGCTGTTCCTCCGGATTTTCTCTGGATTCATCTGCAACATCTATTGTTAAATCTGCAGCCATGTCGCACACTATATGGTAACCATCATTCCTTAAAGTAAATGTTACCAGCGGATGACTTTTTCGGTTCCTGCAATGCGGCAACAGCGGCCCGCAGTTGGGTCTTGCATTCCTCTAGCTCCTGTGATAGCCTATTATTCTTCTCTGTAAGAACCTGCACAATAAAGATGATCCTTAAATCAGTTCTGCTAACTATTTCAAGTCTTAGGGGCTACTCATACATATAAATTGTCAGACTTACTTACCCGTGCATCCTTTACATATGGATACGTGGCTCTGGCTAGACCATCTCGAGCAGCACGAAGGTACGCCTCTCCAGAATAGAATGCATCAAATGCCTCTGGTGAGAAACAAGCGTCACAGAGTACGGCCCGACGGCGCCTATGATTCATGGCGCTTTCCACTTCTGAGTTTGTAGCGGATAATCTATCTGCATCCTTTGTAGGGGGATTACCGGCTCCTGGCCCATATCGGCTTCCGCCTCTATGTCTGGTCCTGGCGCCCGACTAGTGGAAGCGTGATTAGTAACATCGCCGGACATATTCCGGCGAGCGTTTTTTCTGTTAAAGAAACACGGGCGTCATTACATTTCGAGAAAGACGACAACCATGGAGCGGGGTTTTTGTTATACCTTTGCGCCGGCGTCTCCGTCCTGACCGCCTTCCTTTTTGGCCTGCCCGGCCTCGGTGCCTCTTGTTGGTGAGTTGCTGCGAGTTCGGCAGGGCGTCCCGAATGCCCTCTCTATAAATACGCCATATGTATATGGTAGGTGAAGTGTCTAAAAGGGGATCCTAGTTTTTGGAGTTGGGATTTTTTGGTTTTCTTACGTGCGATGCAGGAAGAACTCCGGGATAGTCTGCCGTAATGGCCCACCATGGCAACATCATAGCTTAACTGATAGAACTGCCGGTCTATCAGCTCCACGAATATAACCGGGTCTTCTTCAAGTCCGGAGTCGAGGGCCCGGTCAGGGTCCTTTGGTTGTGGAGACGGGCTGTTGACCTCCTTTATGGATTTTCGCAGTTCCTGTCGCAAAGTGGCAAGGTGAATATTTACGACAAATAATGCGGGAAAAATGGGAGTAAGGAGATATAACTTACCCAGCTTGGAGGATTGTACATGGAGAATCCGTCCTGTGGCTTGATGCGGATGAAGTCCTCTTCCTCTCCCTTGAACAATTTGGACAGAATTTTTGCTAAAGCGGCAGCATTGTCCGGACCCTTACGCCCGCAGCGGGTGGCATCATCTGCCCCGTTAAAACACCACAAGGGGTGCCCATGATATTGAAGTGGTTCCTCTCCCCGCATTATGCAAATCGACATAACTTCGACTACTGTCAATCCTGATTGAGCTAGTGATTTAATCCGGTTCATCAGGTAGAGGACTTCTCCATTGTCTTCCACCTGGGGGCTCCGTGGGCGCCAACTTCAGCGTTTCTTCAGAGGAGCATTGCTGAACTCAGAAAGACCCCGCCGAACAGGGTCTGGAAGGGGAACGTCCTCCATATAAGACCATTTCGAAGGCCAGTCTTCAAACGACTTCTTCGGGGTACCGGACAGGTATCCGGTACCGGCGATGCGCCATATTTCGGCTCCGCCCACTTGATAAAGTGATCCCCTCTGTGTGCGAGGGACGAGGCAAAATAGCCTTTTCCATAGCTCGAAGTGAGCCTCGCAGCTCAGGAACAACTCGCAAAGAGCAACATAGCCGGCGATATGTAGAATGGAGGCAGGGGTGAAATTGTGTAATTGGAGGCCGTAGAACTCCAGGAGCCCGCGGAGGAACGAGTGAATTGGAAATCCGAGTCCCCTCAATAGATAGGGGACAAGGCATACCTGCTCCCCCATAGAGGGGCTGGGGAAGCTCTCCTCTTGCTCCCCGCCATTGTAGGTGGCGAGCCCGGCTCGAAGTGGCACCATATACGCCGGAGGGAGAAATCCCTTGTTCTGCAGTTCGACCAATCGACTATGTCGGACTGAACACCTCTCCCAATCACCGGGCTTAGAGCTACGTGAAGAAAATATGCCCTAGAGGCAATAATGAAGTTATTATTTATTTCCTTATATCATGATAAATGTTTATTATTCATGCTAGAGCTGTATTAACCGGAAACATAATACATGTGTGAATACATAGACAAACAAAGTGTCACTAGTATGCCTCTACTTGACTAGCTCGTTAATCAAAGATGCTTATGTTTCCTAACCATGAACAAGGAGTTGTTATTTGATTAACGAGATAACATAATTAGGTGAATGATCTGATTGACATGACCCATTTCATTAGCTTAGCACCCGACCGTTTAGTATGTTGCTATTGCTTTCTTCATGACTTATACATGTTCCTATGACTATGAGATTATGCAACTCCCGTTTGCCAGAGGAACACTTTGTGTGCTACCAAACGTCACAACGTAAATGGGTGATTATAAAGGTGCTCTATAGGTGTCTCCAAAGATACATGTTAGGTTGGCGTATTTCGAGATTAGGATTTGTCACTCCGATTGTCGGAGAGGTATCTTTGGGCCCTCTCGGTAATGCACATCACATAAGCCTTGTAAGCATTGCAACTAATAAGTTAGTTGCGAGATGATGTATTACGAAACGAGTAAAGAGACTTGCCGGTAACGAGATTGAACTAGGTATTGAGATACCGACGATCGAATCTCGGGCAAGTAACATACCGATGACAAAGGGAACAACGTATATTGTTATGCGGTCTGACCGATAAAGATCTTCGTAGAATATGTAGGAGACAATATGAGCATCCAGGTTCCTCTATTGGTTATTGACCGGAGACGTGTCACGGTCATGTCTACATTGTTCTTGAACCCGTAGGGTCCGCACGCTTAAGGTTTCAATGACAGATATATAATGAGTTTATGAGTTTTGATGTACCGAAGTTAGTTCGGAGTCCTGGATGTGATCACGGACATGACGAGGAGTGTCGAAATGGTCGAGACATAAAGATTGATATATTGGACGGCTATATTCGGACACCGGAAGTTTTCCGGGTGATTTCGGAGAAAACCGGAGAGCCGGAGGGTTACCGGAACCCCCCCGGGAGAAGTAATGGGCCATATGGACCTTAGTGGAGAGAGAGAGGGGCAGCCAGAGGTGGGTTGCGCGCCTCCTCCCCCCTGGTCCGAATTGGACTAGGAGAGGGGGGCGGCGCCCCCCCTTTCCCTCTCCCTCCCCACTTCTTTCCCCCTCCTAGTAGGAGTCCTACTCCTACTAGGAGGAGGACTCCTCCTGGCGCGCCTATAGGGGCCGGCCGGCCTCCTCCCCTTGCTCCTTTATATACGGGGGAAGGGGGGCACCCCTAGACACAAGTTGATCTTCATGATCGTTCCTTAGCCGTGTGCGGTGCCCCCCTCCACCATATTCCACCTCGGTCATATTGTAGCGGTGCTTAGGCGAAGCCCTGCGACAGTAGTACATCAAGATCATCACCACACCGTCGTGCTGACGGAACTCTTCCCCGACGCTTTGCTGGATCGGAGCCCGGGGATCGTCATCGAGCTGAACGTGTGCTAGAACTCGGAGGTGCCGTAGTTTCGGTGCTTGATCGGTCGGACCATGGAGGCGTATGACTACATCAACCAAACGTTTCGTTGTCGATCTACAAGGGTACGTAGATCACACTCTCCCCTCTCGTTGCTATGCATCACCATGATCTTGCGTGTGCGTAGGAATTTTTTTGAAATTACTATGTTCCCCAACAGTGGCATCCGAGCATAGGTTTTATATGTTTATGTTATATGCACGAGTAGAACACAAGTGAGTTGTGGGAGATATAAGTCATACTGCTTACCAGCATGTCATACTTTGGTTCGGCGGTATTGTTGGACGAAGCGGCCCGGACCGACATTATGCGTACGCTTACGCGAGACCGGTTCTCCCGACGTGCTTTGCACATAGGTGGCTTGCGGGTGACAATTTATCCAAGTTTCGTTGAACCGAGTGTGGCTATGCCCGGTCCTTGCGAAGGTTAAAACAGCACCAACTTGACAAACTATCGTTGTGGTTTTGATGCGTAGGTAAGATTGGTTCTTGCTTAAGCCCGTAGCAGCCACGTAAACCTTGCAACAACAAAGTAGAGGATGTCTAACTTGTTTTTGCAGGGCATGTTGTGATGTGATATGGTTAAGACATGATGCTAAATTTTATTGTATGAGATGATCATGTTTTGTAACCGAGTTATCGGCAACTGGCAGGAGCCATATGGTTGTCGCTTTATTGTATGCAATGCAATCACGCTGTAATGCTTTACTTTATCACTAAGCGGTAGCGATAGTCGTGGAAGCATAAGATTGGCGTGACGACAACAACGCTACGATGGAGATCAAGGTGTCGCGCCGGTGACGATGGTGATCACGACGGTGCTTCGATGGAGATCACAAGCACAAGATGATGATGGCCATATCATATCACTTATATTGATTGCATATGATGTTTATCTTTTATGCATCTTATCTTGCTTTGATTGACGGTAGCATTATAAGATGATCTCTCACTAATTATCAAGAGGTGTTCTCCCTGAGTATGCATCATTGCGAAAGTTCTTCGTGCTGAGACACCACGTGATGATTGGGTGTGATAGGCTCTACGTTCAAATACAACGGGTGCAAAACAGTTGCACACGCGGAGTACTCAGGTTATACTTGACGAGCCAAGCATATACAGATATGGCCTCGGAACACGGAGACCGAAAGGTCGAGCGTGAATCATATAGTAGATATGATCAACATAATGATGTTCACCAATGAAACTAATCCATCTCACGTGATGATCGGACATGGTTTAGTTGGTTTGGATCACGTAATCACTTAGAGGATTAGAGGGATGTCTATCTAAGTGGGAGTTCTTTTAAGTAAATTAACTGAACCTAAATTTATCATGAAACTTAGTACCTGATAGTATCTTGCTTGTTTATGCTTGATTGTAGATAGATGGCTCGTGCTGTTGTTCCGTTGAATTTTAATATGTTCCTTGAGAAAGCAAAGTTGAAAGATGATGGTAGCAATTACACGGACTGGGTCCGTAACTTGAGTATTATCCTCATTGCTGCACAGAAGAATTACGTCCTGGAAGCACCGCTGGGTGCCAGGCCTGATGCTGGAGCAACACCGGATGTTATGAACGTCTGGCAGAGCAAAGCTGATGACTACTCGATAGTTCAGTGTACCATGCTTTACGGCTTAGAATCGGGACTTCAACGACGTTTTGAACGTCATGGAGCATACGAGATGTTCCAGGAGTTGAAGTTAATATTTCAAGCAAATGCCCGGATTGAGAGATATGAAGTCTCCAATAAGTTCTATAGCTGCAAGATGGAGGAGAACAGTTCTGTTAGTGAGCATATACTCAAAATGTCTGGGTATAATAATCACTTGATTCAATTGGGAGTTAATCTTCTAGATGATTGCGTCATTGATAGAATTCTCCAATCACTGCCACCAAGCTATAAGAGCTTCGTGATGAACTATAATATGCAAGGGATGAATAAGACTATTCCCGAGCTCTTCGCAATGCTAAAAGCTGCGGAGGTAGAAATTAAGAAGGAGCATCAAGTGTTGATGGTCAACAAGACCACTAGTTTCAAGAAAAAGGGCAAAGGGAAGAAGAAGGGGAACTTCAAAAAGAACGGCAAGCAAGTTGCTACTCAAGAGAAGAAACCCAAACCTGGACCTAAGCCTAAAACTGAGTGCTTCTACTACAAGTAGACTGGTCACTGGAAGCGGAACTGCCCCAAGTATTTGGCGGATAAGAAGGATGGCAAGGTGAACAAAGGTATATGTGATATACATGTTATTGATGTGTACCTTACTAATGCTCGCAGTAGCACCTGGGTATTTGATACTGGTTCTGTTGCTAATATTTGCAACTCGAAACAGGGACTACGGATTAAGCGAAGATTGGCTAAGGACGAGGTGACGATGCGCGTGGGAAACGGTTCCAAAGTCGATGTGATCGTAGTCGGCACTCTACCTCTACATCTACCTTCGGGATTAATATTAGACCTAAATAATTGTTATTTGGTGCCAGCGTTAAGCATGAACATTATATCTGGATCTTGTTTGATGCGAGATAGTTATTCATTTAAATCTGAGAATAATGGTTGTTCTATTTATATGAGTAATATCTTTTATGGTCATGCACCCTTAAAGAGTGTTCTATTTTTATTGAATCTCGATAGTAGTGACACACATATTCATATTGTTGAAGCCAAAAGATGCAGAGTTGATAATGATAGTGCAACTTATTTGTGGAACTGCTGTTTAGGTCATGTCGGTGTAAAGCGCATGAAGAAACTCCATACTGATGGACTTTTGGAACCACTTGATTATGAATCACTTGGTACTTGCGAACCGTGCCTCATGGGCAAGATGACTAAAACACCGTTCTCTGGTACTATGGAGAGAGCAAATGATTTATTGGAAATCATACATACAGATGTATGTGGTCCGATGAATATTGAGGCTCGTGGCAGATATCATTATTTTCTCACCTTCACAGATGACTTAAGCAGATATGGGTATATCTACTTAATGAAACATAAGTCTGAAACATTTGAAAAGTTCAAAGAATTTCAGAGTGAAGTAGAAAATCATCGTAACAAGAAAATAAAATTCCTATGATCTGATCATGGAGGAGAATATTTGAGTTACGAGTTTGGTGAAAATTTGAAAAATTGTGGAATAGTTTCGCAACTCACGCCACCCGGAACACCACAGCGTAATGGTGTGTCTGAATGTCGTAATCGTACTTTACTAGATATGGTGCGATCTATGATGTCTCTTACTGATTTACCGCTATCGTTTTGGGGACACGCTCTAGAGACGGCCGCATTCACATTAAATAGGGCACCATCAAAATCCGTTGAGACGACGCCTTATGAACTATGGTTTGGCAAGAAACCAAAGTTGTCGTTTCTGAAAGTTTGGGGCTGCGATGCTTATGTGAAAAAGCTTCAACCTGATAAGCTCGAACCCAAATCGGAGAAATGTGTCTTCATAGGATATCCAAAGGAAACTATTGGATACACCTTCTATCACAGATCCGAAGGCAAAACTTTTGTTGCTAAGTTCGGAAACTTTCTAGAGAAGGAGTTTCTCTCGAAAGAAGTGAGTGGGAGGAAAGTAGAACTTGACGAGGTAAATGTACCTGCTCCCTTATTGGAAAGTAGTGCATCATAGAAAACTGTTTCTGTGACACCTACACCAGTTAGTGAGGAAGCTAATGATGATGATCATGAAACTTCAGAAAAATATACTACTGAACCTCGTAGATCAACCAGAGTGAGATCCGCGCCAGAGTGGTACGGTAATCCTGTTTTGGAAGTCATGCTACTAGATCATGATGAACCTACAAACTATGAAGAAGCGATGGTGAGCCCAGATTCCGCAAAATGGCTTGAAGCCATGAAATCTAAGATGGGATCCATGTATGAGAACAAAGTATGGACTTTGGTTGACTTGCCCGATGATCGGCAAGCAATTGAGAATAAATGGATCTTCAAGAAGAAGACTGACGCTGACGGTAATATTATTGTCTACAAAGCTCAACTTGTCTTAAAAGGTTTTCGGCAAGTTCAAGGGATTGACTACGATGAGACCTTCTCACCCGTCGATGCTTAAATCTGTCCGAATCATGTTAGCAATTGCCGCATTTTATGATTATGAAATCTGGCAGATGGATGTCAAAACTGCATTCCTGAATGGATTTCTGGAAGAAGAGTTGTATATGATGCAACCAGAAGGTTTTGTCGGTCCAAAGGGAGCTAACAAAGTGTGCAAGCTCCAGTGATCCATTTATGGACTGGTGCAAGCCTCTCGGAGTTGGAATAAACGCTTTGATAGTGTGATCAAAGCATTTGGTTTTATACAGACTTTTGGAGAAGCCTGTATTTATAAGAAAGTGAGTGGGAGCTCTGTAGCATTTCTGGTATTATATGTAGATGACATATTACTAATTGGAAATGATATAGAATTTCTGGATAGCATAAAGGGATACTTGAATAAAAGTTTTTCAATGAAAGACCTCGGTGAAGCTGCTTACATATTAGGCATTAAGATCTATAGAGATAGATCAAGACGCTTAATTGGACTTTCACAAAGCACATACCTTGACAAAGTTTTGAAGAAGTTCAAAATGGATCAAGCAAAGAAAGGGTTCTTGCCTGTGTTACAAGGTATGAAGTTGAGTAAGACTCAATGCCTGACCACTGCAAAAGATAGAGAGAATATGAAAGATGTTCCCTATGCTTCAACCATAGGCTCTATCATGTATGCAATGCTATGTACCAGACCTGATGTGTGCCTTGCTATAAGTCTAGCAGGGAGGTACCAAAGTAATCCAGGAGTGGATCACTGGACAGCGGTCAACAACATCCTAAAATACCTGAAAAGGACTAAGGATATGTTTCTCATATATGGAGGTGACAAAGAGCTCATCGTAAAAGGTTACGTTGATGCAAGCTTTGACACTGATCCGTACGATTCTAAATCGCAAACCGGATACATGTTTATATTAAACTGTGGAGCTGTCAGTTGGTGCAGTTCTAAACAAAGCGTTGTAGCGGGATCTACATGTGAAGCGGAGTACATAGCTGCTTCGGAAGCAGCAAATGAAGGAGTCTGGATGAAGGAGTTCATATCCGATCTAGGTGTCATACCTAGTGCATCGGGTCCAATGAAAATCTTTTGTGACAATACTTGTGCAATTGCCTTGGCAAAGGAATCCAGATTTCACAAGAGAACCAAGCACATCAAGAGACGCTTCAATTCCATCAGGGATCTAGTCCAGGTGGGAGACATAGAGATTTGCAAGATACATACGGATCTGAATGTTGCAGACCCGTTGACTAAGCCTCTTCCACGAGCAAAACATGATCAGCACCAAGGCTCCATGGGTGTTAGAATCATTACTGTGTAATCTAGATTATTAACTCTAGTGCAAGTGGGAGACTGAAGGAAATATGCCCTAGAGGCAATAATAAAGTTATTATTTATTTCCTTATATCATGATAAATGTTTATTATTCATGCTAGAACTGTATTAACCGGAAACATAATACATGTGTGAATACATAGACAAACAAAGTGTCACTAGTATGCCTCTACTTGACTAGCTCGCTAATCAAAGATGGTTATGTTTCCTAACCATGAACAAGGAGTTGTTATTTGATTAACGAGATCACATCATTAGGTGAATGATCTGATTGACATGACCCATTTCATTAGCTTAGCACCCGATCGTTTAGTATGTTGCTATTGCTTTCTTCATGACTTATACATGTTCCTATGACTATGAGATTATGCAACTCCCGTTTGCCGGAGGAACACTTTGTGTGCTACCAAACGTCACAACATAAATGGGTGATTATAAAGGTGCTCTACAGGTGTCTCCAAAGGTACATGTTGGGTTGGCGTATTTCGAGATTAGGATTTGTCACTCTGATTGTCGGAGAGGTATCTCTGGGCCCTCTCGGTAATGCACATCACATAAGCCTTGCAAGCATTGCAACTAATAAGTTAGTTGCGAGATGATGTATTACGAAACGAGTAAAGAGACTTGCCGGTAACGAGATTGAACTAGGTATTGAGATACCGACGATCGAATCTCGGGCAAGTAACATACCGATGACAAAGGGAACAATGTATGTTGTTATGCGGTCTGACCGATAAAGATCTTCGTAGAATATGTAGGAGCCAATATGAGAATCCAGGTTCCGCTATTGGTTATTGACCGGAGACGTGTCTCGGTCATGTCTACATTGTTCTCGAACCCGTAGGGTCCGCACGCTTAAGGTTTCGATGACATATATATAATGAGTTTATGAGTTTTGATGTACCGAAGTTAGTTCGGAGTCCCGGATGTGATCACGGACATGACGAGGAGTCTCGAAATGGTAGAGACATAAGGATTGATATATTGGACGGCTATATTCAGACACCGGAAGTGTTCCGGGTGATTTCGGAGAAAACCGGAGAGCCGGAAGGTTACCGGAACCCCCCCGAGAGAAGTAATGGGCCATATGGGCCTTAGTGGAGAGAGAGAGGGGCAGCCAGAGGTGGGCTGCGCGCCTCCTCCCCCCTGGTCCGAATTGGACTAGGAGAGGGGGGCGGCGCCCCCC
>NC_041392.1:697793020-697826920 GCF_002162155.2 Triticum dicoccoides | reverse complement strand
CACTTCTTTCCCCCTCCTAGTAGGAGTCCTACTCCTACTAGAGGAGTCCTACTCCTACTAGGAGGAGGACTCCTCCTGGCGCGCCTATAGGGGCCGGCCGGCCTCCTCCCCTTGCTCCTTTATATACGGGGGCAGGGGGGCACCCCTAGACACAAGTTGATCATCTTGATCGTTCCTTAGCCGTGTGCGGTGCCCCCCTCCACCATATTCCACCTCGGTCATATTGTAGCGGTGCTTAGGCGAAGCCCTGCGACGGTAGTACATCAAGATCTTCACCATGCCGTCATGCTGACGGAACTCTTCCCCGACGCTTTGCTGGATCGGAGCCCGGGGATCGTCATCGAGCTGAACGTGTGCTAGAACTCGGAGGTGCCATAGTTTCGGTGCTTGATCGGTTGGACCGTGGAGACGTACGACTACATCAACCAAACGCTTCCGTTGTCGATCTACAAGGGTACGTAGATCACACTCTCCCCTCTCGTTGCTATGCATCACCATGATCTTGCGTGTGCGTTGGAAATTTTTTGAAATTACTACGTTCCCCAACACTACGGGGGCGGGAGGAGGAGCTGCGGAGGTCGGCCATGCTGGAATGGATCTTTTTGAAACGCGCTCTAATGGATTCTCGCTGGGGGAGGATGGTATGGATCGGATCTAAGAATCCCCATCCCTTTAATAGACAATTTATTTATCTGGCTAGGGGGGCAAATGTAAAAATGCCCTGGCGCCTCGTATTCATTCGACGCGTGGGAGATAGCCCTTATTAGGCACAGAAGCCAAGAGATTTAACATTTATGAGGCCGGACACTGCTTACGAACACTCGAAAATTGGAGAAGAGCCCGCCTTGCAATGTCGAACACAACACTACGCGTTGTACTCATCGTTATCAAAGCCTGGATCAAGGGATACTGAGGGAGTCCTGGATTATGGTGTCTCCGGACAGCCGAACTATATCCTTTGGCCGGACTGTTGGCCTATGAAGATACAAGATTGAAGACTTTGTCTCGTGTCCGGATGGGACTCTACTTGGCGTGGAAGGCAAGCTAGGCAATACGGATATGTATATCTCTTCCTTTGTAACCGACCTTGTGTAACCCTAGCCCCTTCCGGTGCCTATATAACCGGAGGGTTTTAGTCCGTAGGACAACATACAATCATATCATAGGCTAGCTTCTATGGTTTAGCCTCTCTGATCTCGTGGTAGGTCAACTCTTGTAATACTCATATCATCAAGAATAAATCAAGCAGGACGTAGGGTTTTACCTCCATCAAGAGGGCCCGAACCTGGGTAAAACATCATGCTCCCTGCCTCATGTTCCCATCTGCCTTAGATGCACAGTTCGGGACCCCCTACCCGAGATCCGCCGGTTTTGACACCGACAACCATGATCTCGATATTAGCCACCCCATATCACCAGAGCATCATAGGAGCACATATATAAAGCAAGTACACGTGGGCAGCTACTGACAGTCTCTAGAACCGCATGAATTTATCACCAGAGAGCTCCAGTAGGAGTTGATGCTTTCTTACAGCATCTAGCTGCAACTAGTAGGGCCGCACATCCAACCCAAATCATGGAGAAGGCCATGCAGGAGCTACATCAGAGAAGAACTTACGGGGAGGAGCTCACCAGAGGGAGGTTGTAACCGTAGTAGAGGCTCAGCCACACCACGGCTGTGTTGTGACCATCAACACACCCAGAAGAGGGTCTGGAAGCCACTGAAGCACCACTGCGGTGACCAAGGCACTGTGGCGCCATCCCTGCAGAAGAGAGGAAAAAATGACAAGATGAGATAGTGTTCATGTCATTAGGAAGAAATAGGCCATTGTATAGCTCACGTAGGCAGATCTGCTACTATGCACAACACAAGCACCAACTTGCACTTGGTATATTTCTGTATCTAGGACACCTTGCACTCACAACACTTGGGCTAGTCTAATGTAAAGACCTGTTTGCAATACGAGCCAATGGAACTGAAACAAAAGTAGCACATGAACAAACAGCAAATGAAATAGAAGGACGACCTTGTGTGGTGGCCGGGGTGGACGACGGTGTCCTCCTTCTTAGCTCAGGCGTCCTCGTGCACCAAATCGAACAGAAAAATATTGAAGAATGTCGAATAACTAAACATATATATATATATATATATATAATATAGAAGCAATAGAAGCACATATATATATATATATATCCTATTTCTGACTCTAACAATTTCAACAAAACTGGTTCAGTCACAAGTAGATTAGCACCCCCAATAATGAAATAGTATTATGTATCTTTAAAGGTTTTTTTTGACCTGAAACTATAAGGCATTGGCCCCACAGCAATTTTATTACTCCAAACAAAAATACATATGTGCAGTAATTTACAAGGTCAGGGAGACCCTAAAAGAGAAAAGGCAAGTTGAAAAAGCTAACCTCAAGGAGGCAAAAAAGAGATCCATCTAATCAGATCATCTTGGAAATTAGGTTTAATCCTATGAACTAAAAGAGAAATGTCCAAAATAAAAGAAGCTTTCCACCTACGAAAAGATGGTTTGATATTCCTGAAGACCCTGTCATTCCTAACATTCCAAATGTTCCAGCAAGCTAGAAAAACAACTTCAGAGAAGAAAGGCCTTGCAAAATCCCTTCTAGCATGGAAAGCAATGGCAGTCATATCATCTCCAGCAGGCCAGCTGATTTGAAGGTAGTTCCATACCCTGCAACTAAAGTTATACTGGAAGAATAGATGATCCCTGTCCTCCTTGGTGTGCGTGGGACACAACACACACAAATTTGAGTCAGAGACATTCCAGTGCCTTCTCTCCAGCATATCTTCTGTGTTCAACCGATCCATGATCAACAACCAAGCAAAGAACTTAATCCTCAATGTGCAACAACTAGCCCAATCCAGGACAATATTGGGTTTGACACAATGTGCTTGTGCAAGAAGGTATAATATTTCTTGGCAGAGTAATCCTTTCCATCCTCTTTCCAAACCCAAACATCATTCAGCTGGTGATTTACATTTGAATTTCCAAGCAAGGATTGCAATGATTGCAACTCACCAAAAGCTCTCTCAGAGAGTGGTAAGTGAAATAGAGTAGTTAGCTCAGACATGTCAAAAACCTCAGCAGCAGAAATAAGAGGGTCAATGACAAAGGAGAAAAGTCTTGCAAATCTTTGATCAAGTGGTATACTGGAATCTCCCAAAGACCAAGAATCAGACCAAAATAGAACTGTGTCACCCCTATGAACATGCACAGTAAAGACCATCCTGAATTTATCCATTAACTTGCAAATATCCCTCCACCAGAAGGAACCACAAAAGGTTGTAGCATGGGGGACTCTACCATGATAGTAAGTGTTCCAAATAAAATGCACCCAGGGAACATCAACTTTATTGTAGAACTTACTAACATGTTTGAGAAGAAGGGATTCATTCTGCAGCCCCAAATTCAAAATAGGTTGCAGTTTAAATCACTTGAATCCATCTCAGATATATAATGTGGCCATATCACATTTCTTTCTTCCGGCAGCCACGAGAGATTATCAGGTGTGCAGCCACGATAGTGGATCTGGCCTCAGATTAGCATTAGCACATTGATCCTAGTCACCCAATCAGAATAAACCCCCCAATCCCACTTCCCACAAGACTGCCAAGAGATGAACCAACATTATACAGGACAACAACTACAGGATCAAATATATAAAGGTAACATGTCAAACTAGCCCGATTCACATGTTGAATGGACAGCAAGCAAGCACACACTCTATTTGACAACACAAAGATGTGTAAGCAAGCATGCACTATATAACATAGACAACAAGTTCAGAGATTCAGTGTATAAGCGGAAACCAGGAACCAAGGATTCAACTCCAAGAACTCACCCACGAGGCCACCACCCATGAGGCCAGGACCGGCACTGGAAGTGGGGACAACTAGTGCCGGAGGAGATGCGGGACTGGTGATGGGAGCAGCAGTGTCGTAGTTTGAGTCGAAGGAGACGAGGATGGTGTCCGTGATCCGGGTCTGGTAGGTCGGGGCGTCCGTGGTTCAGCCCAGTGTCCTCAACCTTAGCGGACAGTGGGGGCCGGCGGTTGCGCGGCGACCGGTGGGAGGGCCAGTTTGGGGTAGGGGGGTCACGGTCTGCTACTGCCATTGCCGCTGCGTATCCCAGATCGAATCGAACAAAACCTACAACACCAGATCGAATCGAATCAAACCAAGGGGGAAACATGGTAATCAGAGAGAGAATTAAGGAGGGGGCTCCAGGAAGAAGAGAGCTCACCTCGCCATGGCCATCGATGAAGGTTAGAGGAGGGAGGCCCTCGCTGCCACGCCGCGGATCTGTCCATGTCACGACGGCTAATGACCAGAGGAGCCTCGCCCGCGACAAGGAGGTCGAAACCCTAGTCGTCGGAGGGTGGTGCATGGCCGCTGTAGGATGCGCGCGTCGGATCTGGTCCGAGGGGAGGATGAAGCGGGAGTGGAAAGGATGCCGGCGGTGGAGTGGGGGCCGGGGTGGTCGCTCGTGGCTGCAGGAAGATGTGCCCGTCGGATCTGACGGGAAGAGACGGAGGAGGCCAGTGAGGTTGGGCGGCTCGCTTGATCCGCTGAGGGGGCGACTAGGTGGTGGAAGGGAGGGCGGCGGAGGAGGAATCTAGATCGGGAAGGGGGCGGCGGCGAGGAGATGGGGACGAGGGAGGAAGGGGGCGACGGGGGGATGGGTCAATCTGATCTAGGGTTTGGGCTGCGGGTGGGGTGTATCTCCTTTTCTTTACTTTCTTTTCTTTTTTCTTTAGATAGATGGATGGATGGATGTGGGATGGAGAGATGGATGGATGGATGGACGCCATGTCATCGATCCGTGGACAGAGTTATGATTGCTTCAGAAAATCAGTGATGTAAAATAGTTTTCAAATACTAAAAATAGAGGGATTTTATGAAGTAGCTATCAAAAATAATTTGCAAAAGGACACCACACAAACTTTCACTAGAGTTAGACCACATTTTATGTATTAGGACCAATTTGTATGCATTTTTCATATTTGTAGCTATTTTTAATCATTTTTTGTGTGGCAAAAATGTTTTTTTGTGAAGAACCTACCAAATAATTGTTGCAAAATTGCACCAAATCAATTTTCTAAAATATTAGGCCATATTTAATGCACAATTGACCAAATGGTTGGATGTCAAAAAAATTCATCCACCTCTCGTGAAAAAGACAAATTTCTGCCGGTTTAGTTGGAAGCGGGTCAAATTTGAAGTGCAGCTGCCTCATAGTTTCCTCTTTATTTTTCCCAAAAATCATTTTTAGATACAAAAGTATCTATTTAAGCAGAGAAACACCAAAACTTTCCAAAATTGAACCACTAGCTAGGAACAGTCATGCCTGCCGTTTTGACCGCATTTTGAAACAGGCATAAAAAATTCAAAAAAATCAAAAAATTGGAAAACCTTCGCATTGTGTCATTATATGTGACCAAGTTTCTAGAAAAAATAATAAACTTGTAATACGGAAATTATTTTTAAAAAGTGTTCTCAGAAATGAGCTATCATGCGTGAAGATTCATGGCTTTCAAGCCAAATGATCAATATTATGGCCACATTCATGGCATAGTTTGTTCAAATGATCTCATATTGTGCACAAGGGTGCATCTTGGAATTCCAAACAATGTTGCCTAAGGGAGTTTTCACTTTCATTGCACAAAAGAGCTATTTTCCATTTTGCGACTGCCCCAAATGAGGTTTTTTTGTGAAGGACCTACCAAATAATTATTGCAAAATGGGACCAAATCATTTTTCTAAAATACTAGGCCATATTTAATGCACAATTGACCAAATGGTTGGGTGTAAAAAGTTTTTATCCACCTCTAGTGAAAAAGACAAATTTCCGTCGATTCAGCTGGAAGCGGGTCAAATTTGAATTGCAGCTGCCTTGTAGTTTGCTATTTATTTTTTCTAAAAAATCATTTCTAGGTATATAAGTATCTATTTAATCAAAGAAACACCAAAAAAATTCCAAGATTCAACCACTAACTAGGAACGGTCATTCCCGCCGTTTTGACCGCATTTTGAAACGGGCATAAAAATTTCAAAAAAAATCAAAAAAGAGGGAAACCTTCGCATTGTGTCATTATAGGTGGCCAAGTTGCCAGCAAAAATAATAAACTTGTAATACGACAATTCTTTAAAAAAAGTGTTCTCAGAAATGAGCTATCATGCGTGAAGATTCATGGCTATCAAGCCAAATGATCAATGGCCACATTCATGGCATAGTTTGTTCAAATGATATCATATCATGCACAAGGGTGAATCTTGGAATTACAAACAATGTTTCCTAAGGGAGTTTTCATTTTCTTACACGGAAAATTCATTTTCCATTTTTCGAGTGCCCGAAATGACGCTTTTTTGTGAAGTACCTACCATATATTTGTTGCAAAATTGTACCAAATAAATTTTCTAAAATTCTAGGACATATTTAATGCACAATTTACTAAATGGTTGGGTGTAAAAATTTTTGATCCACCTCTGGTGAAAAAGACAAATTCCCGCCGATTCAGTAGGAAGCGGGTCAAATTTGAACTGTAGCTGCCTTATAGTTTGCTCTTTATTTTTTCCAAAAATCATTTCTAGGTACATAAGTATCTATTTAATCAGAGAAACACCAAAAAAGTTCCAAGATTCAACCACTAGCTAGGAACGGTCATTCCCGCCGTTTTGAGTGCATTTTGAAACGGGCATAAAAAATTAAAAAAATCAAAAAATTGGAAAACATTCGCATTGTGTCATTATATGTGGCCAAGTTCCCAGCAAAAATAATAAAATTGTAGTACGGCAATTCTTTTAAATAAGTTTTCTTAGAAATGAGCTATCATGTGTGAAGATTCATGGCTATCAAGCCAAATGATCAATCTTATGGCCACATTCATGGCATAGTTTTTTTAAATGACCTAATATAGTGCACAAGGGTGCATCTTGGAATGACAAACAATGTTGCCTAAGGAAGTTTTCATTTTCTTTGCATGAATAATTCATTTTCCATTTTTCTGAGTGCCTGAATGAGTTTTTTTGTGAAGTTCCTACCATATATTTGTTGCAAAATTGGACCTAATCAATTTTATAAAATACTAGGCCATATATAATGCACAATTGACAAAATGGTTGGGTGTCAAAAGTTTTGATCCACCTCTGGTGAAAAAGACAAATTCCCGCCGATTCAGTAGGAAGCGGGTCAAATTTGAACTGCAGTTGCCTCATAGTTTGCTATTTATTTTTTCCAAAAATCATTTCTAGTTACATAAGTACCTGTCTAATCATAAATACATGGTTTGGTGGCGATACGTCGAGGTTTGGACGGTGGCCGAGGGCTCCAACTCTAGAGCGCGTAAACTAGCATGCCCGCCGTGTGGTCACCGCATGACCATGGCGTTGCCATGTGTTCTGTGTGGCCTAGGCATGTCTAGTGGGTTGGGCACTCCCTAGGTAGGTGCTAGGAAGAAAATCACAACATAATATTCTCACGAGGAGACCGATCGATGCTCAAACATGAATAAGCGGCCAAGTGTTTGATTAGCAGTACGGGAAATGCACATGGCTAATGTGTGTGAGCTTTGGCTGAGGATGATCAGTTACTAAGAAGATTGTCTTCACAAATTTTCATCTCAAAAGGAGGAACCTAGGTGGTACTTGCTTTGCAAAGTACCACACTGGACATAAATACAAATGTTGAAGCTGGGCACAAAATAATGCATGGATTGAGCTCGCATTTGGTGGAGGATGGTTATTGGGGCATAGGAAAGCGTTGTAGAAAATGGATACCATTTGGACATGCCAAAGTGGTACTTCCTTCACAAAGTGTTTTTCTGAACAGAATAGGAAAATGAATATTTTTGAATTATTTTTGAACTAGGCAAGGAAGGTTTTTTACATATTTGATGAAGAAATGACCCAAAGCATTTATGAGGTTTTTTGGAAATTTTGAGAATGACAGAAATATAGGTTGCTTCACAACCTAGGGCAAAAACTGCCACATGGACATGACACATAGGCAAAAATGATGACGTGGTGCCTAGTCATAGCAACCCACCACAATTTGCAAGGTTGTGACCATCTATATTGGTCATGATCAGCTAGAAAAAAGGCAGCGGACCAGTGCTATCTGCTTTATGACCATTTCGTGTAAGGAAATTACGACCTTTCTGACCAAAATGGTCGTTATAGTTTAGGGTTTGGAGCCTCCCGAACAGCTTTTGACCAATTGGTCTGAAATGGTCATAGATCTATGACCAATTCTTCCAGGGTCACTAAACATAAGGTCACTAGTTAACATATTTCTTGAAGTGGAGGGGTCGACGTTTGCAGGGCAGGACTCGGCGAATTAACATGACTTGCAGTACCGTGGCTAGACTCACATCTCTCTCGAGGAGATCTCGGATGCGGATCTGCAATGTCGGCACATCCTTTACTAGCCCCCAATCTAGCCCCTTGTTGATCCATGACGTCAGTCGTGGCGGGGGGACCGAGCGAAAAGTCGGGGAGGCCACCCACTTGGTGCCCCAGGGAGCTGTGATATAAAACCACTCCCGTTGCCATAAGCTGGACACCTCATGGAAGGAACCCTCTGGCCATGGGGCATCTGTAAGTGCATCTAGTACCCCTTAGTGATTTCGGTGTATTGAAGACTTATAGGTTAAGGGAGGAATGTGTTTGTGAGTGTAAACAGGTCTATAAGTCTATGAGGAGTTTGATTTTTACAGAGAAAGTTGACCCCTAAAAATGAAGTTCTTCGACTAAAGACTTTGGATTTCTGAAGACTTTCCGAAGACTTTGAAAGTGAAGAAATTGGTGTGACCTTGAAGACTTGGTATTCATTCGAGGAACATGAAGCGTGAAGACTTTTGTTTTTGTAGTTTCATTTTCTCTTTCTTGAGTCATAGGAAACACCGTACTATTAAAGGGGGTCGAGGAAATACTAAGGAAAAATTTCCATGTGATGCTCAACTCAAAATCCTACACCTACCAATCCCTTCGAGTGAAGCCATTGGAAATCTCATACAGTCCAGTCATATTCTTCACTGACAGAGACGAAGTTCTTCTGGTCTCTGAGGAATTTGTTCTGACTGAGGAGTTAGGAATTCGCCAGTGTGGATTGCCTACACAGTGAGGAACATGATAGCCCTGAGGATTTTGCTACTCAAAATTCCGACCGTTGCTGTGCTATGCGCCAGTTGTCCGAAAATATATATCCACCTAACGGTCATATCACTGAAGGGCATTTATGTCTTACCATGGCGGGCTGCTCCCTAGGCTATAAATAGCTGCCCCTACAACCACTAGCTGGTTGGTTACTCCAAGAGAAGCTGACACTTGTCATTTGAGAGCAACCCATCCTCCGAGGACTTTGAGCGAAAATCATAAAATGAGGAAAAACCCAAACCCAAACACCTACAAACCCCAAGTGATTGTGCATCACTGAAGAGATTGATCCTGCGTGGATCCGATGCTTGTTACCTTTCAAGACTGTGCTTCTTCCAGACGGTTAGGCATCATGGTCTAGAGCATCCAAGAGGAATTGTGGATCGCCGAGTGACCAAGTTTGTGAAGGTTTGGAAGTCGCCTGAAGACTTACCACGGGTGATTGGGCGAGGTTTGTGTGACCTTAGCTCAAGGAGAATACGGTGAGGACTTGGTGTCCTGAGCTGCGTGTTCAGGACTGGGTGTCCGGGACTATGTGTCCTCGAGTTTAAATACTCAGCCGCTCCAACCAGACGTACAACTGAGACATCAGTTGGAACTGGTCTACCAAATCATTGTCTTCACCAAGCTTACTGGTTCTATTTCCTCAACTCTTTCATTTCCTCATAACTATGTTGTGTGCTTGTTCATATCTATGCTTGAAGACTTTGACTGAAGATTTTCTCAATTTCCTCAGTTCAATCTCTTTAGTCTGTTTGTCTTCATCCTGTGTTATCCTATGCTTATGCTTCCTGTAATCTATGCATGTCTTCATTTCATCATGATGACTATGCTTGTGTTCTGTTATGTTTACTTCTTAGTACTTATTCCGCTGCTAGTAGTTCTTCGCCAAGGAATTTCCTCACCGGCAAATTCCTCAGTGAAGAATTTCATAAAGATCGCCTATTCACCCCCCTCTAGTCGATATAACGCACTTTCAATTGGTATCGGAGCAAGGTACTCCCTTGTTCTATGTGATTTTGGTTTAAACGCCTGGAGTTTAGTTATGTCGACCGCAGGTATGAAGAAAGTGACATGCCCCATCTTTGACGGCCACGAGTATCCCAAGTGGAAGGCCCTGGTGAAGAAACACCTCATGGCGATGAATAGTGAGTTGTGGACCGTCACTGAGATTGGTCTGACCGATCTGTGCTAGATGGCGAAAGCAGACATTCGCAAGTACACTCTTCTCAACCTCACGGCGAAGTACGTCATCTGCTCCTGTCTGTCTCAAAATCAGTTCAGGAATATCATGCATCTCGATCATGCGAAGCTTGTCTGGGACCGTCTCTCTGAGGTCTATGAAGGTCATCGTACCTGTCATGATCCTTGGTTTGAGGACTTCAAGGAATCTCTCAAAGCGATGACATTCGAACCAGAATCATCATCTTCTGCATCATGCCTTATGGCAAAAGATGCTAAGGTAACTGAATGCTACCTATCCGAGTCTAGTGATGATGAATCTGGTGATGAATTTGGACCCAACTATGTCAAACTTGCTTCCCTTGCCAATAAACAACAAAGAGCTTTGGAAAAAGTTCAATACATGCTAAATAAGAGCGATGATATGTTGGGTGAAGAAATGGATCAGTCAAAAGCTTTGGCTGAAAGTCTTTGGAGACTTCATACTAAGTATGACACCCTTCAAGATCATCATAACACTCTCTTATCTGATCATCAGAAGATTTCTTATGAATTTCTTCAAAGAAAGCCAGACCTTGAAAAGCTAAGAGTGAGTTATGAAGATCTTCAGAAGGAGCGCGATTCATTACTTGCTCAATAAATCAGCACTTCTCAGGAAGAATTTGTTCCTCCTTGTTTGAAATGCATTGAACGTGAATCTGCTAATTCTTCACCTGAATGTTCAAATGCTGCTAATGTTTCAAAATCTTCACATGCCTCTGCTGTCACTAATTCCTCATCTGAGGACATTGCTAGTATCACTAACGATGCAGGGCTAAAGGAATTGTACATGACAGGCATGTACAAAAGCCTCAAAGGGCATCAGACTCTTTGTGATGTGCTTAAAAAGCAGATCCTCAATAGGAACCCTATGAAAGAGGGTATTGCCTTTGAGAGGAAACTCAATGCTGATGGTACATATTAGAAGCCTAAGCAGTACCCCAAAATTACATGGGTTGCTGCAAAGGGACCTCCAGTTGATCCATCTAATTTATCTGGATTTTCATGTGAATCTCCTTGTTCTGATGATGAGTCATTTGACTCCAACTATAAACTGTTCAAAAATCAGAATGGTGAAGTATTTGCTAGATATGTTGGCACTAACTGCAAGAACAGTCCGCGTATGAAGAAAATCTGGGTTCCCAAAAGATGCCTTGAAAATCTTCAGGTGCATGTCATCATGACGCCACCTGTGAAGAATAGGAACCCCAGATCAAATTCTTCATATGGACCAAATTCTTCATATGGAACCAAGTCCTCATACGGACCAAACTCCTCACATGGATCATATTCCTCAAAAGGATCAAAGTCCTCATATGAACATCATCGTGCTAACCTGTCTGTTTCGCAGGCAAGATCTAAGGATTATGGATATGTGCATTATTCTTCAAATCATTATGCTCATAAGTTCTCGAAGAATTTCTTTGCTTACTCTTATGCTTACTCTAACCCCTCTTATGTGAAATGAAATGGACTGGCTTCTATGCCATCCTTCTCATATGGAGCTCGCAGAATGATGAACTCTTTGCCACCCCGTCAGATGTGGGAGGTGAAGAAAAAGAACTAATCTCTTCTATAGGGTCAGGTCTCCAGACGTACGTAATCGTCTGAAGAATTTGTTGGAGATCTAAGCATGCCTGAAAGGACGCAGGCTAATCATGAAGAAATGAACTTTCATTTCTCACATCCTCATACTGCTTTATCTATTTTTTTGCTTGATGCAAGTGATATGATGAATTGATGTCATATTCTTCACTAATGAAGTATCTGAGTTCGTAAGTTGCACTAATTCATCTGCAGGATGATCAACCCAAAGCCACTGAGTGGGTCCTCGATAGTGGATGTAAAAATCACATGACTGGTGATAGGAATCTATTGATGGATGCTCCATTATCTCCGTCGCATCTGAAGCATATCATCGTTGCCGACAAAGGCAAAAGTCAGGTATTGGGTCTAGGTAAGGTTGCGATCACAAAGGATCGACACATGGACAAAGTCATGCTTGTCGAGTCCTTAGGATACAACCTCATGTCTGTCTCAATGCTTTGCGATCTTGATATGGTTGTTGTCTTTGGCAAGTACCGTTGTGTTGTGGTTATGGAAGCTGACAATTCCAAAGTCTTCGAAGGCTTTAGGAGAGGAGACCTTTATATTGTTGATTTCTCTACAGGACCACAACCAGCCGTGTGCCTACTTGCAAAAGCTTCAGAAGGCTGGCTCTGGCATCGACGACTTGGTCATGCAGGCATGAGGAATCTGCACACGCTTGCGAAGAAGAAGCATGTCATCGGCATCGAGAATGTCAAATTCCTCAAGGATCACCTATGTGGAGCCTGTGAAGCTGGGAAGATGACAAAGGCTAAGCATCCAGCGAAGACTATCAAGACCACTACTCGTCCATTTGAATTGCTTCACATGGATCTCTTTGGTCCTAATCATTATTCTGCTGTTTCAAATGATGCATCTCAATATGGCTTTGTTATTGTTGATGATTACTCTCGATACACATGGGTACACATTGTTACATACAAACATGAAGTGCAGGAAGTCTTCAAACGATTTTCCTCGAGGGCTTCAACCAACTTTGGTATGAAGATCAAGCACATCAGAAGTGACAATGGAACTGAGTTCAAGAATTCTGGTCTACATGACTATCTTGATGAACTTGGTATTACTCATGAGTTATCTGCTCCTTATACTCCTCAGCAGAACAGTGTCGTGGAGCGCAAGAACAGGACTCTTGCTGAGATGGCTCACACTATGCTTGATGAATACAAAACGCCTCGTCGGTTCTGGATTGAGGCAATTGATACTGCGTGCCACATCATCAACAGAGTATATCTTCACAAATTCTTCAAGAAGACTGCCTATGAACTCCTCACTCATAAGAAACCTAATGTAAGTTATTTCAAAGTCTTCGGTGCTAAATGTTGGATTAGAGATCCTCATCACAACTCAAAATTTGCACCGAAAGCACATGAAGGTTTTATCCTTGGTTACGGAAAGGACTCGGACACCTACAGAATCTTCAACCACGTTCTTCACAAGGTTGTTGAAACTGTAGATGTGCGGTTCGATGAAACTAATGGCTCGCAAAGAGAGCACCTACCTACTGTGATAGATGAACTAGCACCTAAGGAAACTATCAAGTTCAAGGCTACTGAGGATGTCATTCCTACTGAAGAATCTACTGAAGAATTCATTCCAGAACATGAAGAACGTCGAGCTAATGCACCTGAAGAAAATGGTGCTGAAGAGAATGCTCATCAAATTCCTCAACGACAACCAGCTCATCCTCGCATTGCAAAAGAAGTGCAAGTTGAAACGATCATCAATGACTTCAAAGCACTAGGTCCTCTCACACACTCAAAAGCTTCACATTTATCTAGCTTTTGTGGGCACTATGCTTTTGTCTCTATCTCATAGCCCACTAAGGTAGATGAAGCATTTCTGGAGCCTGAGTGGATTCAGGCCATGCAAGAAGAGCCTAAGTTCGAGCTCAACAATGTCTGGGAACTAGTCAAACGTCCAGATCCTTGCAAGCACAATATCATTGGCACAAAGTGGATCTACCGCAATAAGCAAGATGAAAATGGCCTTGTGGTGAGGAATAAGGCACGACTCGTTGCTCAAGGCTACACACAGGTTGAATGATTGATTTCGATGAAACTTTTGCACCTGTTGCTAGACTTGAGGCTATTCGCATATTACTTTATATCAAATGGATGTGAAAAGTGCATTCCTCAATTGTAAGCTTGAGGAAGAAGTATATGTTGCTCAACCCCCAGGTTTTGCAGATCCAAAGAATCCTGACAAAGTCTTCAGACTCAACAAGGGCGTGGTATGATGATACGTCTCCAACGTATCTATAATTTTTGATTGCTCCATGCTATATTATCTACTGTTTTGGACTATATTGGGCTTTACTTTCCACTTTTATATTATTTTTGGGACTAACCTATTAACCAGAGGCCCAGCCCAGAATTGATGTTATTTTTGCCTATTTCAGTGTTTCAAAGAAACAGAATATCAAACGGAGTCCAAACGGAATGAAACCTTCGGAAACGTGATTTTCTCACCGAACGAGATCCAGGAGACTTGGACCCTACGCCAAGGCATCAGAGAGGTGGTCACGTGGGAGGGGGGCGCGCCCCCCCTAGGGCGCACCCCCTGCCTCGTGGGCCCCTCGAAGCTCCACCGATGTACTCCTTCCTCCTATATATACCTACGTACCCCCAAACGAACAAATACGGAGCCAAAAACCTAATTCCACCGCCGCAACTTTCTGTATCCACGAGATCCCATCTTGGGGCCTGTTCCGGAGCTCCGCCGGAGAGGGCCGTCAACACGGAGGGCTTCTACATCATCATAGCCTCTCCGATGAAGCGTGAGTAGTTTACCTCAGACCTTCGGGTCCATAGTTAGTAGCTAGATGGCTTCTTCTCTCTTTTTGGATCTCAATACAAAGTTCCCCCCCTCTCTTGTGGAGATCTATTCGATGTAATCTTCTTTTTGCGGTGTGTTTGTTGAGATCGATGAATTGTGGGTTTATGATCAAGTCTATCTATGAATAATATTTGAATCTTCTCTGAAATCTTTTATGTATGATTGGTTATTGAGGGAGTCCTGGATTAGGGGCTGTCCGGATGGCTGGACTATATCTTTGGCCGGACTCCTGGACTATGAAGATACAAGATTGAAGACTCCGTCCCGTGTCCGGAAGGGACTTTCCTTGGCGTGGAAGGCAAGCTTGGCGATACGGATATGTAGATCTCCTACCATTGTAACCGACTTTGTGTAACCCTAACCCTCTCCGGTGTCTATATAAACCAGAGGGTTTTAGTCCGTAGGACAACATACACAACAACAATCATACCGTAGGCTAGCTTCTAAGGTTTAGCCTCTCCGATCTCGTGGTAGATATACTCTTGTACTACCCATATCATCAATATTAATCAAGCAGGACATAGGGTTTTACCTCCATCGAGAGGGCCCGAACCTGGGTAAAACATCATGTCCCTTGCCTCGTGTTACCATCCGGCCTAGACGCACAGTTCAGGACCCCCTACCCGAGATCCGCTGGTTTTGACACCGACATTGCTGCTTTCATTGAGAGTTCCTCTTTGTCGTCGCCATCAGGAAGGATGCCTTGCCCCGTCTTTAAAGACTGCACCGTTGCTAAGGGAGCTTTGGCTGTCGGACAAACCCTCCGGCTAGGTGGTTTTCTTACGACCGCCTGTTCGGCTTCTGCGCCGACGATGACCTCTCGAGCCATCGAAAACAATCTTCATGTCAGCTCGGAACACGCCGAGCAGTTAGATCCAATGGAGCTCTCCTCCATAAATGAGCTCTTGGATCGCTTCACCGCCCTGGGAGTCGCTACGGCTTACGACCAGATTGGGCCTAAACCCGATCTGAGAGAGATTAACTCTCCCCAAGTCACCCATCATGTTGCCATGGTAGAGGGACAGTGCGGCGACCCTTCATCTCTCTTAAGATCTCGCTATGTCCGGATTCCCGATCCCTCCATGCCGGATACCCGCGGAGGGGAGGATATCATTCAAGACCTGAACTTAGAGTCAGGCGACGGGCTGGATTCATTGGACAACATCCAGGAATCCAAATTTTCAAGTTCAGAAATTCCTCGGCCTCTGAGCCTCAAACGGGGTGAGGCTTCGGATTTAATTCCACCCACCACCCCAACATAAGCGATCTATCCAAAATCAGGCAAGAGCCCGATGAAAAGGTACATCATTACTGGGCCAGATTCCTCCGGGTTAAGAACAGGCTAAGGGGCTGTCGCGAGGAAGACGCAATCTCAATCTTCTGCTATAATTGCACAGACAAGGGAATACTCAACGCCATAAGTCGCCGTGATATTACACACTTCACTGACTTGGCGTCCATTGTACGAAAGTACTGTGCGATGGAAAGCGCCTGGAAAACCGAAATCAAATTTTGGGACAATCCGGCCCTGAATACAAACCCAGTCTGAAATAAAAGGGTGCATCATCACCACACACCCGGGTCAAGCACTAAAAAGCAAAAACCCTCTACAAGGCATGGAACTGTACTGGAAGGATGGCTCAATGGACCCTGTAAAATTCACAGTACAGAGGATGCCACACCAACTCACAGCCTCAGAGCATGTTGGATACTCCGGCAGGTGGCCAAAATTGGCGAAAATCTCCTAATTCCAGAGGCCACAGAAAGCCACCCTAGAGACACCAATACAGTATTAACAGTCTTCGAGACTTTCGCATCAAATAATATGCGAAAAAGGACACTCCGCAGCCTTGCCAAAGTCTACCAAGTAGCAACAATAAACCCATGGAGTGACACGGCTATTCCGGCTACCATCAAATCAAGATGGTAGAACCAGACCAAGACGCAACGGCATTTATCACACCATACGGCCCATTCTGCTTCAACACGATGCCCTTCGGGCTCAAAAACACCGGCGCAACATATCAGTGCATGATTCAGACATGTCTGGCAAGCCAGATCGGCAAAACAGTGGAGGCATATGTAGATGATGTGGTCGTCAAAACAAGACATGTTGAATCTCTAGTAGACGACTTGAGGCTCACATTTGATAACCTGCGAACATATGACATCAAGCTCAACCCGAAAAAATGCGTTTTCGGTGTTCCAGCCGGAAAGCTCTTGGGCTTCATTGTATCCGGTAGAGGAATTGAAGCAAATCCAGCCAAGATCCGAGCTCTGTCGCAACTGGATATCCCAAAGGACCTCAAACAAATACAAAAGTTAACCGGATGCGTGGCGGCTCTAAGCCGCTTTATCTCCCGCTTGGGAGAAAAGGCCCAATTCCTTTACCGCCTCCTTCGGCGCACCAAACACTTCAAATGGACGGATGCAGCCATGGGCGGACTCGACGAAATAAAAGCCATACTGGCAACAAACCCAGTCCTGGCCACGCCAAACATTGGCGAACCAATGCTATTATACATTGCAGCAACACATCAGGTTGTAAGCGCAGTGCTCGTCGTCGAACGAGAAGCGGACGGACACAAATTCCCCCTTCAAAAGCCGGTCTATTATGTGTCCACTGTCCTCACTCCCTGCAAATCATGGTACCCGCATTATCAAAAGATTGCGTACGCGGTATTCATGGCATCCCAGAAGCGACGACACTACTTTCAAGAGTGTTCAATAACAGTAGCCTCGGAAATACCACTTAACGATATTATAAACAACCGTGACGCAACGGGCCGGATTGCAAAATGGGCCATTGAGCTCCTCCCAGTCGACATAACTTATAAGCCATGGCGAGCCATCAAGTCGCAAGTCTTGGCCGACTTCGTCGCTGAATGGACGGAGGCCGAACTCCCTAAAGAGTACGACATATATTCAAATTGGATCATGCATTTCGACCGCTCCAAGATGTTGGCCGGACTGGGGGCTGGCGTTGTTTTGACGTCCCCCCACAGGAGACACAGTTCAATACATACTCCAGATTATGTACACGGACTCCAACAATGCAGCCGAATATGAGGCCCTTTTACATGGTCTCCGGATGGCAGTATCCGTGGGAATTCAACGCCTAGAGGTGCGCGGGGACTCGAACCTCGCAATATCCCAAATAAATGGAGACATCGATGCCAAGGATCCAAAAATGGCAGCTTACCGCAACGCCGTCCTAAAAATGTCAGCTCAGTTCGAGGGGCTTGAATTTCACCATATAGCCCAGGAAAATAATCAGGCGGCAGATGTCCTGGCACGCATCGGCGCAAAACGCGATGTAGTCCCCCCAACATCTTCTTGCAAAGGCTGTTCAAGCCATCCATAGTATGGGAACGGGAGCCGAACAATAACAGCCCGGACCCAACCGCACTGCCCAACACCGAACATTCTGACACAATTGGAGGCTCTGCCAATTAAATAACACCTGCAGCCCACGTAATAATGGATGTCATTGCCCTATGGATAGAACCATTCCTCGCCTACCTTACTAGGCAAGAACTCCCCGAGGACCAAAATGAGGCACGCTGCATAGTGTGGCGATCCAAAGCCTACAGAGTCCACGAGGGAGAGCTTTATAAGAAAAGCACTACCGGAGTCCTGCGGAACCTCCTGGCTGAAACTCATGCCGGACTCGGCGGTCATCACGCTGTAGTTGGGTCCCCTGTAAGAAAGGCCTTCCGTACATGCTTTTATTGGCCGACAGCCTGGGCAGACGCTCAGGACTTAGTCCAACGATGCACGGGTTGCCAGCTCTTTGCAAACCAAAGCCATATGCCACCCACCGCCCTCCAAAATATCCCCATTACTTGGCCCTTCGCGGTCTGGGGGCTTGACATGGTTGGACCCCTTAAAGGCGGAACCCACAAGTAGAAATACTTACTTGTCATGGTGGATAAGTTCACCAAATGGATAGAAGCCAAGCCTGTTAAGACGGTCGAATCCGGACCGGTGATAGACTTTATATCCGGGGATGTACACCGTTATGGCATCCCCCACAGCATCATCACTGATAACGGCACGAACTTCACGGCCGACGAAGTAAAACTCTAGTGCAAAAACATGGGCATCAACCTTGATTATTCTTCCGTCTATCACCCACAAACTAACGGCCAGGTCAAATGTGAAAATGGTCTTATCATGAGCGACATTAAACCCAGATTAGTGCGGTCCCTCAAGGAATCTAACACGCACTGGGCAGAGGAGCTCGACTCCGTACTCTGGGGGCTGCGGACCACGCCGAATCGCACCACCGAATACACACCAATCTTTATGGTGCACGGCGCAGAGGCAGTTTTGCCTTGCGACATAATTCATGACTCACCTCGAGTGCGCATGTACGAAGAAAGAGAAGCCAAGCTCGATCGGTAGGACAGCTTGGATGCATTGGAGGAGGAGCGTGACGTGGCAAAAGCCCGTTCCGCATTCTATCAGCAGCAGGCTCGAAGATACCAAAGCAGAGAAGTACGGGCCAAAAATTACAACGTTGGCCAATTAGTTCTACGACTATCGGACAAGAAAAAGGACAAACTCAAGCCCAAGTGGGAAGGTCCCTTCATAATTGACCAAGTCCTGACTGGTGGTGCGTACCGCCTGCGGGATGCATTGGATAACCGACTCGAGCCAAACCCATGGAACGCAGCCCGTCTCCGAAGATTCTATGCCTAGCGCCGGACTCTGTGTTCGTCTCCTTCCTCTGCCCATTTTTTATATATTTTCTGTCTTACATTTCTCTTCTCTCTCTCTCTCTCTCTCTCTCTCTCTCTCTCTTATAGCCTTTAAAGGCTCATAAAGTGACGCGCTATCCGCGCTCATTAAACCTGGGGGCTTCTTTAAACAGAAGCTTATTCATACGAGCTTCATGCCCAACACATGTGTCACACTTCCGCATGTACCTTTTATTCACCATTATATGCATCGATATGACTTAAGTTTTGGCCAAGGTGGGTTGCCTGGCTCCTGTGCTTACCACTACGTTCCCGATTGTTCGGCTAGGTGGTAAAGGGAGCACATCTACGATTGTTACTGCCGGGTCAGCCGGATGTGTACCACAGACTGGGTGAAGCCGAAAGCTAGCATTCTTAAGGGAATATTCGGTCGGTGAACTAAAGATGATCTTTTTTTTATTTTTATCTATACGCCCCCAGATGTTTTTCCTGCGTTTCTTTTCGCAGCATGGACATGCACCCTAGGACATGCCTCCCAGGGAAAGGAACCCCTAACAGAACTATTCTCCCTGGAAGATGTTTCTTACTAACCATGAAATATAACATAACTAGTCGGCACTTGTCTGTTCACGCACTAATGACCCCTACGCCTTGTCTTCATGCATTCCCCGGTTCCTATATAACCGCATGGGAATTCGGACACACTCCGGACCGTCAGGTCCCGAGGCTGAAGCGAAAAGGTCGGCCATGACAAATGATCTACAATCCGGCTATAAGCATTATAAATGTCAATTAAATTACATAGTCATTTTGACTGATTGTATTCCTCTTCAATACCATCTAACAGGCTGTCTAATTTACAGTCCTGCTGGGAATACTTTGCGGCCAACTCTACTTGGCCGTATACTAAGCTTACAGGGATCTCCTTCCCATCGGGCCCTACAGGACCGACGTCGGCCATGTGGTTGGGGTCAGCCTTTGCGTACCGCGTCTTCACCATGGCCCAGGCCTCCCTAGCGCCTTGACGGCAGGCCGATATCTTCCACAATCGGAAGCGCCGCCGTGCTCCCTTTAGCTTCTCCGCAAGCTCTTCAAGACCTTCGGGCATGCAGACGGATGGCCACAGGGCCTGGGCGACGCCTTGCATCGCCTGCAGAACTCGATCGAGCAGTTGCGAGAGCTCGAGAAGAAGGTCACCCGTAGAACCGGGCATCTCCTCTGTAGGACGACCTGTTAGCACACCTACAGACATTGCTCTGTTAGTCGACTTCCCCGCCGAACTTTCTTTCAAAGGTTCGTTTAAGCACTTACTAAATATGCCGCGCTGAAGCCGCTGATTCTCCTTCACGGAGTCTGACAGCTGGGCACGAACATCTTTCAGCTCGACGCCCAGCTTGGTGTTGGCATCTTGGAGATTGTTCTTCTCCCGCCTCACCTTTGTCAGCACCTTCTCACCAGCCTTTAGCTGGCGTAGGAGGTGTTGCCTTTCCGGATTCAATCCGGCTCTATATGCAATTTCATTTATCAGATTCGTACCCATGCCGTGCTTCACAAAATACTTATCTTTCGAAGTGTATATTACCAGAGGGGGTCTCCTTGGGCTCCCCTGCCGCGGCTAGTGCGGCCTCAAGTGGGGCTTTGCACTCCTCCAGCTCCTTGGACAGTAGGGAATTCTTTTCTGTAAGAACCTGCATAACAAATGATCCTTAAATCAGTTATTCTAACTGTTTCAAGTCTCGGGGGCTACTGGTATATATATATAATTACCAAAATTTTCTTACCCGTATGTCTTTTACATATTGCTCCGTGGCTCTGTCTAGACCATTTTGAGCGGCACGGAGGTACGCATCTCCCGAGTTGAAGGCATCTAACGCCCCTTGGGAGAAACAAGCGTCACGAATTATTGTTCGACGATGCCTGTGGTTCATGGCACTCTCCACCTCAGAGTTGGTGGCAGACAACCCGTCCACATCCTCCATCGGAGGAGCGTTTGGCGCGCGCCTTGCGTTCGCCTATGCCTCCGGACCAGGCTTTGGAGCCTGGCTGGTGGAGGCGCGATTGGCAGCCTCTCCGGATATAGTCCGGCGAGGTCTCTTTGTCCTAAAGAGAGCATGAGTGTCAATGCGCCTCGAAGGTATAACACCTGGGATAAGGGGGCGCGCCATACCTTTGCGCTAACGCATCGGTCCGGATTGCACTTCTTTTCTGCCCACAGGGCCCTGCGGCCCCTCGTTGGCTTGTCGCCGCAGGTTCGGCCTTCCGCCTTAAAAACCTCCCCTGCAAAGTTCGGTTGTAATCAGGAAACTGAAAACACGAGAGGGCGGACACCTATTCGGGGTACTGGGACTTCGATCTCAGTTACCTGGGAGGCCGGGATTAGCCCTGGGTAATCGGCCATAATGGCCACCAAGGTGTTGTCCTTGCTCAATTGATGGAACACTCCATCAATCAGCTGCACAGATATGTCCGGATCCTCTTGAGAGGCCGGGTCGAGGGACCGTCCTGGGTCCTCTGGTTGTGGAGGAGGGCTGCTTATTTCCTTAACAGCCCGGCGCAGTTCCTGTGTTGAAGTCGTCAGACTGAATATTTAACAATGGGAATACAAAACGGATGGGCAAGTAAATACGACCACTTACCCAGCTTGGGGGATTGTGCATAGAGAATCCACCCTGTGGGTTGACGTGGAGAAATTCCTCCTCTTCTCCCTTATACAAAGTGGACAAGATCTTTAGTAGAGTGGCAGCTGAATCCGGCCGCTTACGACCGTAGCGGGTGGCATCGTCCTCCCCGTTGAAGTCCCACATGGGGTGGCTTCTATACTGAAGCAGTTGCACCCCCCGCATAATGCATTCGGCCATAACCCCGATCATGGTTAGTCCAGAATGGCCTAACAATCTTATTCGGCCCATCAGGTAAATGATGTCCTTGTCACTTTCCCTCTGAGGGCTCCTTGGACGCCAGCTTAGGCGCTTCTTTAAGGGAGCACTGTCGAATTTAGGGAGGCCGATCCGGACAGGATCCGGCAGCGGGACGTCTTCTATATAAAACCATTCCGTGGGCCAGTCTTCGGACGCCTTCTTTGGGGTTCCGGACAGATATCCGGTCCCGGCGATGCGCCACACTTCGGCTCCGCCCACTTGATACATTGACCCCTCCTTAGAGCGGGGCACAAGGCAGAATAACCTTTTCCATAGCCCGAAATGAGCCTCGATACCCAAAAACAGCTCGCAAAGGGCTACGAAGCCCGCGATATGCAATACGGAGGCAGGCGTGAGATTGTGTAGCTGGAGGCCATAGAACTCCAGGCGCCCCCGGAGAAATGGATGGATTGGAAATCCCAGCCCCCTTATTAAATAAGGGACGAGGCGCACCCGCTCTCCTTTGGAGGGATTAGGGGAACTCTCCGCTTGCTCTCCGCCATTATAGATGGCAAGGCCGGCTCGAACCGGGACCATATAGGCCGGGGGGAGAAATCCCTTGGTTTGGAGCGTCACTAGCTCGCTATGCCGGATGGAGCATCTCCCCCAGTATCCAGGCTGAGGGCTGGAAGGGCGAGAGGAGGAGTCGCGATGGCTGGCCATGGTGGAATGGACCTTTGTCGGATGCGCTCTGATGAACACTCGCGAACGGGGGAAGATGTGGTTTGGATCTAAATCCTCGTCCCCTTAAATAGGTCAGCTCATTTACGCGGCTAGGGGTGTGACTGTAAAAACACTCAGAGTTTTCATATTCGTTTGACACATGGGAAGCGGCCATTATTGGGCGTAGAAGCCAAGGAGTGCAACATCTACAAGAAACCGGACTTTATTCAACAGGTACACGAAATTTGGAGGAGAACCCGCCTTGCAATGCTGAAGACAATCTGCGCGCCGGACTCGTCGTCATTGAAGCCTGGTTCAGGGGCTACTGAGGGAGTCCTGGATTAGGGGGTGTCCGGATGGCCGGACTATATCTTTGGCCGGACTCCTGGACTATGAAGATACAAGATTGAAGACTCCGTCCCATGTCCGGCAGGGACTTTCCTTGGCGTGGAAGGCAAGCTTGGCGATACGGATATGTAGATCTCCTACGATTGTAACCGACTTTGTGTAACCCTAACCCTCTCCGGTGTCTATATAAACCGGAGTGTTTTAGTCCGTAGGACAACATACACAACTACAATCATACCATAGGCTAGCTTCTAGGGTTTAGCCTCTCTGATCTCGTGGTAAATCTACTCTTGTACTGCCCATATCATCAATATTAATCGAGCAGGACGTAGGGTTTTACCTCCATCGAGAGGGCCCGAACCTGGGTAAAACTTCTTGTCCCTTGCCTCCTATTACCATCCGGCCTAGACGCACAGTTTGGGACCCCCTACCCGAGATCCGCCGGTTTTGACACCGACAGTTATCTTTGCAAGTCTCTTCAAATTATCCGTTTGGTTTGGCCAACTAGATTGGTAGTTCTTGCCATGGGAGAAGTGCTTAGCTTTGGGTTCGATCTTGCGGTGTCCTTTCCCAGTTACAGAAGGTGCAGCAAGGCACGTATTGCATCGTTGCCATCGAGGATAACCAGATGGGGTTTATTTCACATTGCATGAATTTATCTCTCTACATCATGTCATCTTACTTAAGGCGTTACTCTGTTTTTAACTTAATACTCTAGATGCATGCTGGATAGCGGTTGATGAGTGGAGTAATAGTAGTAGATGCAGAATCGTTTCGGTTTACTTGTCACGGACGTGATGCCTATATACATGATCATGCCTAGATATTCTCATAACTATGCTCAATTCTGTCAATTGCTAACAGTAATTTGTTCACCCACCATAGAATACTTATACTCTTGAGAGAAGCCACTAGTGAAACCTATGGCCCCCGGGTCTATTCTCATCATATCAATCTCCATCACTTTAACCTTGCTTTGCTTTTTTACTTTGCCTTTACTTTTTACTTTGCATTTTTATACCAAAAATACCAAAAATATTATATCTATCAGATCTCACTCTCGTAAGTGACCGTGAAGGGATTGACAACCCCTAATCGCGTTGGTTGCGAGTAGCTATCATTTTGTGCAGGTACGAGGGACTTGAGCGTGGCCTCCTACTGGATTGATACCTTGGTTCTCAAAAACTGAGGGAAATACTTACGCTACTCTGCTGCATCATCCCTTCCTCTTCGGGGAAAACAACGCAAGCTCAAGAGGTAGCAAGAAGGATTTCTGGCGCCGTTGCTGGGGACACTATGCAAATAGTCAACATACCAAGTACCCATCACAATCCCTATCTCTCGCATTACATTATTTTCCATTTACCTCTCATTTTCCTCTCCCCCACTTCACCCTTGCCGTTTTATTCGCCCTCTCTTTCCCAATCTCCTTCTCCTCCTCCCTATCTTTCTCTATTTGCCTCTTTTTGCCCGCTTGCTTCTTGTTTGCTCATATGGTTGGAATAGTCATTTATTTATTACTAAACAGGGAACCTAAGATCTATGGATCCTCATCCGCTTGCTAATCTTTTTAAGATATACAGTTATGATGAACCAATTGCTAGTGAGTTTTGTGCACTACATTATCTTTATGAGGTTTTGCTTGAAATTCGTGAATCTGAAAATTGTGATGAATTACTATATGAAGCGATTCATGATAGATCTTTGAATAAAAATCATGATTGCAATGATTTCATTATAAATTCTATTTATGTAAATTGTGCTAATAATATGCAAAACCCTAAGCTTGGGGATGCTAGTTTTACTGTGTCCTCTACTTGTTGCATTGAACATGATTGGGGTGATTCTTCTTATGATCTTGAAAATTTATTTAAGCCCCGTGATGAATATGAGATTGATAATAGTGTTTGAAATATTATTTAAAGTGGGTTTGGAAGAATGTCAACTTTAAATACCACATATTTGGAGAACGTTCAATCTTATGAAATTTTTGATAAAAGTGGGTTTGGAGAAGTCATGACTTTAGTTAATGTTAATCCCACTATTTTGGAAGAGTCTCAACTTTGCATGTATGTGGATCGTGTTGAAAATACTTTATGTGATAGCTATTTTGTTGAATTAGATTATGATCCTACATGTAATTTTTATGAGAGAGGAAAATATGGTGGTAGAAATTTTCATGTTACTAAATTACCTCTCGTTATGTTGAGATTGCTATTGTTTCTTTCCGCTTCCTTGCATATGCTAGTTTTTGCTTGCCTTGCTAATTTGTTTGCCTATGAGATGTCTATGCATATGAAGTATGTTAGACTTAGATGTGTTTGTCACGTGTTTTATGATGCTCTCTTTGTGCTTCAATTCTTATCTTTCATGTGAGCATCATTGAAATATTATGCCTAGCTATAAGGCTTTAAAGAAAAGCGCCCATCAGAGTCAACCCAATATTTATCCTTGCTATTATTTAATAAATAAATTATTTAGCCTTTGTTTTGGTTGTGTTTTTTTGTGTTTAATTAGTGTTTGTGCCAAGTAAGGGACAAGGCATACCCGCTCTCCTTTGGAGGGATTGGGGGCGCTCTCCGCTTGCTCTCTGCCATTATAGGTGGCAAGTCCGGCTCGAACCGGGACCATATAGGCCGGGGGGAGAAATCCCTTGGTCTGGAGCGTCACTAGCTCGCTGTGCGGGATGGAGCACCTCTTCCAATCTCTAGGCTGAGGGCTGGAAGGGCAAGAGGAGGAGCTGCGGCGGTCGGCCATGATAGAATGAACCTCTGTCAGATACGCTCTGATGAATACTCGCGGAGGGGAGAAGGTGTGGTTTGGATCTAAATCCTCGTCCCCTTAAATAGGCAGCTCATTCACGCGGCTAGGGGTGTAAATATAAAAAACACCCTGACTTTTCGTATTCGTTTGACACCTGGAAGACGGCCATTATTGGGCGTAGAAGCCAAGGAGCGCTACAAGAACCGGACATTATTTAACAGGTACACGGAATTTGGAGAACCCGCCTTGCAATGCCGAAGACAATTCGCGCGCCAGACTCGTCGTCATTGAAGCCTGGTTCGGGGGCTACTAAGTGAGTCCTGGATTTGGGGGTGTCTGGATAGCCGGACTATACCTTCGGACGGACTCCTAGACTATTAAGATACAAGATTGAAGACTTCGTCCCGTGTCCGGAAGGGACTTTTCTTGGCGTGGAAGGCAAGCTTGGCGATACGGATATGTAGATCTCCTACCATTGTAACCGACTCTGTGTAACCCTAGCCCTCTCTGGTGTCTATATAAACTGGAGGGTTTTAGTCCGTAGGACGAACAACAATCATACCATAGGCTAGCTGCTAGGGCTTAGCCTCTCTGATCTCGTGGTAGATCTACTCTTGTACTACCCATATCATCAATATTAATCAAGTAGGACGTAGGGTTTTACCTCCATCAAGAGGGCGCGAACCTGGGTAAAACATCGTGTCCCCTGCCTCCTGTTACCATCCGCCTAGACGCACAGTTCGGGACCCCCTACCCGAGATCCGCCGGTTTTGACACCGACATTCAGTTCATACCAGCTTTTCTCATCTCAATCAGTCCCTCATATATCATCATAATTGCCTTTCACTTGCACGACCGAACGATGTGAATAATAATAAGAGTGCACGTGCATTGGACTAAGCTGGAATCTGCGAGCATTCAACAAACAGGAGAAGACAAGGCAATATGGGCTCTTGGTTAAATCAACAATAATGCATATAAGAGCCACTTTAACAATTTAATCATGGTCTTCTCCTATCGACCCCCAAAGAAAATAAAAGAAATAAAACATATTTACAAGGGAAAGCTCCCAACAAGCAAAAGAAGACCGGGAAATATTTTTGGGTTTTCTTTTTTAATTATTACTACTACAGCACGGAAAGTAAACTAACTAAAAGTTACTACTAATTTTTTTGGTTTTTCTTAAGGTTTAATAAACACACAAGAAGAAAGCAAGAAAAAGAAAACAAACTAGCATGGATATTACAATGAAAAAGTATGAGCACCGACATCTAGCAATGAGTGTGTGTGAACATGAATGTAATGTCGGTGAGAAATACGTACTCCCCCAAGCTTATGCTTTTGGCCTAAGTTGGTTCATTGCCAGGTATAGCTTGGCTGATACCCGTAGGTGTAGCTGGGGTCGTACTGTGATGCGACGTTTATCGCCTCCTGAGCTGCAGCGTGGCGTCGGGCTGCCTCCGCTCTCCTCTCGTACTCATCTGCCTCCTCTCTGGAAATAGTATATCTTCCTTTTGTGTGATAATCAAAGAAGCCAGCAGTAGGGAGAGTAATACAAACAACACGCTATTTATCAAAGATTAGTCGATACAGGAGAGGTGATTCATTCCTCTCGACAAACTGGTGAGAGGCCATAGAATTAAAATCTAAATAAGTAGGAGGCAACTCCATATCATCCTCACGAACGTCTACCTCAAGAAAATTAGCTAAGCGGGTTGCATAAATTCCTCCAAAGAAATCTCCATTATATCTATTATGATGCAACCTACGTGTTACAATGGCTCCCATATGATAAGTTTGGTCTCCTAACACAACACTCCTTAGAATACTAAGATCAGGCACACACATATGACATGCTTCATCCTTACCACTTATGCACCTACCAATGAAGAGAGCAAAATAATGTATAGCAGGAAAGTGAATGCTCCCTATGGTAGCTTGTGTTATATCTCTGGATTCCCCTATAGTTATACTAGCAAGAAAGTTTCTAAATTCAGATTTACGGGGATCACTAGCACTACCCCATTGTGGAAGTTTGCAAGCAAAAGTAAAATCCTCTAAGTCCATGGTATAAGATTTGTCATAAAGATCAAAAATGACTGTTGGAGAATTATGTGAAGATGAAAACTCAAACCTCCTCACAAATGAACTAGTGAGTTGATGGTACTGGGGGCATTTGTCTCCCTCAAAGTCCACAAGATCGGCATTACGCAAATATGCGTTGAATTCCTCTTTGATTCCCGCTCGATCCATAAAAAATTTCGAAGGCCATTCACAAGGCTGTACTGGAGCATCCCTTTGGGGCTCCTCATTAGCATCACGCATTGCAAGCCTGGGTCCTTGCTTCCTAGAAGAACCACCTTGGAACATTTTCCTAAGCATATTGCTTCCTCCGAAAAATTTCTGAAATTTTTAGTAACTTCAAACAAAAGTGAACCAAGCTCAACAAAATTGATAGCAACTACTCCTACAAGTGCCTAGAAGATATATCATGCATTAGAACTACTTGGAACCATATAAATTTGATATGCAAGCTCAAGAACATGGTCACCTATGCAGCACAAATTTGCAATGAACAAAACACTAGAACAAAAACTAATTGGACCAGTGGAGGAGTCACATACCAAGGAACAATCTGCCCAAGCAGTTTTGTGAGAGGTGCTTTGAGCAATGAGATCGAAAATCGCAGCAAAGTGAGCTAGAACTCGTGCTTGAGCTGGTTATTCGTGTTTGTGGGAGGAAGAAGAAGTGGATGGGTGCAGGAATAAGTGGAGGAGGGCCACCGTGGGCCCACGAGGTAGGGGGCGTGCCCTGGGGGGTAGGGCGCGCCCTCCACCCTCGTGGCCAGGTGGCAGCTCCCCCCGCGGTGTTTTCAGTACCATAAATCCTCAAATATTCCCAAAAAAACATATTAAATTGGCATGGCATTTGGAGGACTTTTATTTTCAGGGTATTGTTATATTGCACGGATAAATTAGGAAACAGACAGAAAAATATTATTTTTACTTTATTTCAACTAAATAACAGAAAGTATAAAGAGGGTACAGAAGGTTGTGCCTTCTAGTTTCATCCATCTCATGCTCATCAAAAGGAATCCACTGACAAGGTTGATCACGTCTTGTTAACAAACTCATTCCGAATAACATGAAACCGGAGAAATTTCGAATAACACTATGGTACCCCAATAATAAGAATATCATATTTCTTCTTGACAGTAGGAAGAGGAAATTCAAAACCTCCAAATATAATTGATGGAATTTTTGCAATAGAGTTGATACTATGAACTTGAGGTTGTTTCCTCGGAAAGTGTACTGTATGCTCATACCATTGACATGAAAAGTGACATTGCCTTTGTTGCAATCAATAACAGCCCCTGCAGTATTCAAAAAAGGTCTTCCAAGAATAATAGACATACTATCGTCCTCGAGAATATCAAGAATAACAAAGTCCGTTAAAATAGTAAAGTTTGCAACAACAACAGGCACATCCTCACAAATACCGACAGGTATAGTAGTTGATTTATCAGCCATTTGCAAAGATATTTCAGTAGGTGTCAACTTATTCAAATCAAGTCTATGATATAAAGAGAGAGGCATAACACTAACACCGGCTCCAAGATCACATAAAGCAGTTTTAACATAGTTTCTTTTAATGGAGCATGGTATAGTAGGTACTCCTGGATCTCCAAGTTTCTTTGGTATTCCACCTTTAAAAGTATAATTAGCAAGCATGGTGGAAATTTCATCTTCCGGAATCTTTCTCTTATTTGTAACATTATATTTCATATACTTAGCATAATGATTCATTTTGAGCATATCAGTTAATCGCATACGCAAAAAGATATGTCTAATCATTTCAGCAAAGCGCTCTAAATCCTGATCATCCTTTTTCTTCGATGGTTTGGGAGGAAAAGGCATGGGTTTCTGAACCCAAGGTTCTCTTTCTTTACCATGTTTCCTAGCAACAAAGTCTCTCTTATCATAACGTTGATTCTTTGATTGTGGGTTATCAAGATCAACAGCAGGTTCAATTTCTACATCATTGTCATTACTAGGTTGAGCATCATTAGGTTCATGTTCATTACCAGATTGTGTTTCAGCATCAAACATAGATATATCATTTGGATTCTCGGGTGGTTCAGCAATAGGTTCACTAGAAGTTTGCAAAGTCCTATCATTTTTCTTTTTCTTCCTTTTAGAAGAACTAGGTGCATCAATATTATTTCTCTGAGAATCTTGCTCAATTATCTTAGGGTGGACTTCAGGATACAAAGGTTCCTGAGTCATTCTACCAGTTCTAGTAGCCACTCTAACATCATAATCATTTTTCTTACTATTCATTTCATTGAGAAAATCATTTTGAGCCTTAAGTACTTGTTCTACTTGAGTCGTAACCATAGAAGCATGTTTGCTAACATGTTTAAGTTCACACCTAACATCAGCCATATAATCACCCAAGTGTTTAATCATATAAGCATTTTTTTTTAATTGTCTACCAAAATAAGCGTTGAAATTTTCTTGTTTGACAATAAAATTATCAAACTCATCAAAGCATTGTCTAGCAGACTTATAGTGAGGAATATCACCTTCATCAAATCTATAGAGAGAATTTACCTTTACTACCTGTGTCAGGTTATCAAGACCCGGAGGTTCTTCAATAGGTAGTGGATTAAGATCATATGTTTCTTCAACAGGCGGTAGATTAAGACCATGTATTTCTTCAATAGGAGGTAAATTCTTAACATCTTCAGCTTTAATACCTTTCTCTTTCATAGATTTCTTTGTCTCTTGCATATCTTCAGGACTGACAAATAGAACACCTCTCTTCCTCGGAGTTGGTTTAGGAATAGGCTCAGTAATTGGAGCAGGGACTGGCTCAGGAGGTGCCCAATTGTTTTCATTTGCCAACATATTATTCAATAGAATTTCAGCTTCATTCGGTGTTCTTTCTCTGAAAAGAGAATGAGCACACCTATCCAGGTAATCTCTGGAAGCATCGGTTAGTCCATTATAAAAGATATCAAGTATTTCATTTTTCTTAAGAGGATGATCAGGCAAAGCATTAAGTAACTTGAGAAGCCTCCCCCAAGCTTGTGGGAGACTCTCTTCTTCAATTTGCACAAAGTTGTATATTTCCCTTAAAGCAGCTTGTTTCTTATCAGCAAGGAAATATTTAGCAGAGAAGTAATAAATCATATCCTGGGGACTATGCACACAACCAGGATCAAGAGAATTAAACCATATCTTAGCATCATCCTTTAATGAGAATGGAAATATTTTAAGGATATAAAAGTAGCGAGATCTCTCATCTTAGTGAACAGGGTGGCTATATCATTTAATTTAGCAAGATGTGCCACAATAGTTTCAGATTCATAGCCATGAAAAGGATCATATTAAACCAAAGTAATTATATCAAGATCAATAGAGAATTCATAATCCTTATCGGCAACACAAATTGGTGAAGTAGAAACAGCAGGGTTAGGCCTCATTCTATCTCTAAGAGATTCCTTGTTCCATTTAATTAATAGCCTCTTGAGTTCATAACTATCTTTGCAAGCTAAAATAGCTGCAGAAGCTTCTTTATCAAAAACATAACCCACGGGAATAACAGGCTTATCTTCATCACACTTTCATAAACAGTATCAATTTCAATAATTTCTTTCTCTCTAGCCCTAGCAATTTGTTCATCAAGAAATTCACTAAGGGGAACAGTAGTATCAAGCATAGAAGTAGTTTCATCATAAGTATAATGCATAGCAGAAGTGGCATCATCAATAACATGCGACATATCAGAACGAATAGCAGAAGCGGGTTTAAGTGTCGCAAGCTTACTCATAACAGAGGGTGAATCAAGTGCAGAGCTAGATGGCAGTTCCTTACCTCCCCTCGTAGTTGAGGGATAAATTGTCGTCTTAGCGTCTTTCAAGTTCTTCATAGTGACCAGCAGATATAAATCCCAAGTGACTCAAAGAATAGAGCTATGCTCCCCGGCAACGGTGGTAGAAATTAGTCTTGATAACCCACAAGTGTAGGGGAGCGCGCCCTAGGGGGGGGCGCGGCCCCCACCCTCGTGGACAGGGTGTGGGCCCCTGGTCTTCATCTTTGGCAAGGATTTTTTATTATTTTTAACTAGATGTTCCATGGAGTTTCAGGTCATTCCGAGAACTTTTGTTTTCTGCACATAAAACAACAACATGGCAATTCTGCTGAAAACAGCGTCAGTCCGGGTTTATTCAGTTCAAATCTTGCAAGTTAGAGTCCAAAACAAGGGCAAAAGTGTTTGGAAAAGTAGATACGACAGAGACGTATCAGCAACCCATGATTTAACTACTCGCATGCGCGCAGTGGAGTAGTAATGTCTTTCTTCCACCCTCACGTCCACTCAATTTGCATGCGCTTTATTAATTGACCATCAATGAAGTGAAGGACTTTACACGCGTCAAATTATCACATGGGGTGGATCTTGGTACAAAATTACGTCCACCCATGTACCTGCGTGTGCGTGTGAGGGAATGAGTGCGTGCGTGGCGTGCGTGCACATCTTCGCTTCGTGCATGTACCGCCAGTGTGGCTCAGGGACGACGAGTACATTCTTCTGGAACCAGCAGCACGTCACTGTGATCAATCTACACAAGGATGTCGCGACAACGCCTCCACATGTGCCACGTGGCTTCATGAACTACAAGAGAGACACTGTGTAGCGTGTCATTGTGTTTTGCACATACTCGAAGTACTAGTAAGGTACACGTGCATTGCACGCGTCAGATTTTTCAACCAAATTATGAATAAATACCAAACTATAGCATGTAAGCTCTAAGTAATATATGCCTGATGTAGACCTTCGTTTAATTCTTATAATTCATCTCATTCAAAATCCATTAGTTTTTATAAAAAACATAGGGCCTCTTTGATTCGTAGGATTTCCAAAACATGGGATTAGAGTGGAATGTCGTCTAGAATCCTACAGGATTGTACGAGTGTTTGATTATGCATAGAAAAAACGCAGAATTCTTTCAAAGGGGTTTGAGTGGATGGGATGCTTCCTATGAAATCTAGTGCAAATTAATCATATGGAAAAATTCCTATGGTTTACAATCCTACGAATCAAACAACCAAGATAGGAAAAATTCCTAAGGATTAGAATCCTCCAAAATTCCTTTGAGAATCCTTTGAATCAAAGAAGCCCTTAATCTATTTTATGATCCATGGAATTGTGCGTTGTAAAGCATAAAGTAAAAACAAATATTGGCAATTCAACTAGAAAAAAAGTTTGGACAGTTATGATACGGAAGATTCTAGAACAAAGGAGAACCACGATTGTTTTGATATTTGTGCATTATGCTTAAGTTCAACCATGGAGTCTGCCAAATTGTACATGTGGCAAAATCTAGTGGGGGCTAGAAGATGGTCCGAGGGGCCGAGTGGAGGGAGACTATGAAGGAGTGCACAACTGCGAGATCAATATTTAGAGAAAGGGGGCGAGAAAGTGCGCTCTTGCGCGCAGTGGCGGAGTCATGAAAAATGTCCCACGAGCTAGGGGGCCAAGCATTGCTAATCCTTTACGAGGAGGGCCAATTCAGCAACTTAAACCATTTTTACCAGCAATTGTCTAATGATCAAATTCATATTAGCCTCGATATATAGTGAAGTTAG
>NC_041392.1:697787257-697792817 GCF_002162155.2 Triticum dicoccoides | reverse complement strand
GGGGGGTGGGGCCCTTGCTGCCCCTGTCTTGGCCATTGTGCGCGCGTTTGAGAGATGAAGCGAAAGGCATGGATGATAAGAGGGGGGCGCTGGATATATAATTAATGTGTGTGTATTAGCTATATATGTAATCCTATGTAGAGAGGTATAGATTGATCGATGTGGATGTGGGAAAGAGGGTGAGACCTCACTAGATATATAGATTGATCGGTTTATGTGGAAAACTATGAAAGACCTAGCTATACACACACACACACACACACACATAGAGGAACATCGATCGTTGCGCATGCACGTGAGAGATAAAGAATGCCCGATATGATGGAGAGGGGGATGTGTGTGTGTGTGCCTTCATGGGAGACCAACCTGAAGAAAAAGATTACATGTGTGCGATGGATAATTCCGACTGGTAGTGTGTGTGCATGCATGCATGCACGAGAGAAAGTTAGTGGTACAATTATAAAGAGAAGACCAATGTGTGGATGTAAAAGACTAGGTGAGGTCATAATCAATGTAAAGTTGAATTCAAATATTTGAATAAGAGATCATGATGTTTGAAACCCATGCATGCATGAATATAACAGAGATCTACGCCGTGTGGTTTGGAAACGAGCATGTTGTAATGTATACACACACTGGTAGAAAAAGGGCATGTTGTCCCGGTTCGTAAGGGCCTTTTGTCCCGGTTCCTGAACCAGGACTAAAGGGTCGGTACTAATGCCCTGTCCCTTTAGTCCCGGTTCAATCCAGAACCGGGACAGATGGGCCTCCACGTGGCCTGTGCGTGGAGCCCAGGCAGGAGACCCTTTGGTCCCGGTTGGTGGCACCAACCCGGACCAATAGGCATCCACGCGTCAGCATTTCTGTGGCTGGGGTTTTTGTTTTTTTAAAGGGGGGGGGGTTGGGGTTTTGGGGGGTTAATTTAGGTGTTTCATATATTGTGTTAGCTAGCTATAATTAATAGAGAGAAGTGTCCTCTCTTATGTCCGTGCTTGGTCGACGCTACGTACTTTATATACGTATAGAGAGGACTAGACACGCTAGCTAGCTAGTAAGCAAACGAAGGAAACATAAGATCGTCATGAACATATATGCATACAGAGATAAGTGATATCGACCACCTCTCCTTCTCCGAGAGATTGGTCGAACAACAAGTTCTCGTATATGTATCCGACACTACCGGCTACATATATACAATAATTATCTCTTACAAATATAATCATACGGACTCATGGTCCACATAGTATTCTCCATCTTCAGCGATCACGTGGTCAAGAAAGAATGCCGCCAATTCCTCTTGAATTGCTCGCATGCGAGCTGGTGCTAGGAGTTCATCCCGCTTCCTAAACATCTAATTTGAAGAAGGGGGTTAATACATATATATATGAATGAATGAAACTCAACACAAATGATGGTAATAAAATAAAATTGTGAATGTTGTTATTTATGTACTTCATATTGTTCGTCAGTGTAGCCCCGCTCACAAGTCATGTGGCGGATGGACTCGCAAACGTAGTATCCACAGAAATCATTCCCTTGTTCCTGCCACAACCACTTTACAAGAAATAGAGGTCAATCAAACTGATAAGCAAGAATGCCAAATGGTATTGATGAAACTAGCGCTTGAATCAATAGGAGATGCGCAGAACATGCTACTATAGTACTTACTTTCGGGTGTCTAAATTGCAGCTTCTTCGGGAGTCCTGGAGCTTTTTTGGAGAATTTTTTCCAAACATTGCCAGACAAAGAAAACAATTACTTGATATATCAGGAAATGAACAAAGTTGTTGATATGGTGGATAATGATCGATTTAACTTCTCAAGCATTTGAGTCATGTCCGCATAGTCCTGGGGATCTTTTCGTCTTGAGTCTAAGATGGTTACTAGTCCCTACTCAAGCTTAATCTCTAGGAGAATATAGTGGTAACTGCACACGCATGCATAACTCATCAATTACATTACTATAACCTTGACTAATATGTAAGGGAAACCGAATACGCACAAGACAGTAACACTCACCTGAAGTTGTAAGGAAAGAGTATTATATCTTTGTTTTCATTTATTACCAACGATCGTAGCAAGTTAGCCTCGGTATCTGTGGCATGAAATTTAACCTGAGGTGCATCTATGAGATATGTGTTAATGAACCCAATATCACGGACTTGTCTTTTCTTCAATTCGGTGATCTTCAATCTGCATAATTTAGTGAGGATGATTATAAATACATGCAATGAAAGAGCTGAGCTATATAGAGAGACTTAATGACAGAAGTAGTACTACTTACAGACACTAGCAGGTGACCGTTGTTTTATCGAGGGCCAATTGATTGAAAAACTGAAAGAACTCCTCAAATGGAACAGGCAACAGTTCAATTCCAATGAGGTCATGCTCCTTTTTAACTTTCACATACAAAGTACTCCTCCCCCCAGAGTCTCTGCAGATTTTCAAGTACCAATCATGCAATCTTCGCATCATCGTTGATAGAGATCTTTCATCTTTGATGAGAGGCTTCCCATACTCGTATCTTTGTATCTGCACCTCCATGAAATCATAATGTACATCGTCGGGCAGGTAATCGCCAAGATTGCTATAACCAAGCACCATCCTCGGTTCATTAGCGACGTTGTCGCTAGGCACCTTGAGCGGGGGGCACGATTGCTTCGCTTGTTCGCCGAGCTGGGCAATTTGTTTCCTAGCTCGTCGTTCTTTCAGACTTTGATCACTGACAGTACTTCCCGACCGCTCCGCTTCGGCAAATTCCTTTCCAATAATGCGCTCATAGTTTCCTTTCGGCGGAGACTTGGGTGGTTTTGTCAGGGCAGCCAGAGTGCGCTTCGCTTTCACCGGATCTACCTTCTCCTCCGGAGGTGGATGTTTCTTTGCTTTCACCCCTTCAAAGTAGTTCCTCACTTCTTCTCGTGCGATCTCGGCGTTCTCCTCCGGGGTCCTCTCATATGGTAACTGCTCTGGAGTCTTCAGAGAAGGACCAAATCTGTATTTCCTCCCGCCTCTGACTGTACCGCTAGACGCCGGCAGAGCAGACGGAGCAGTTGTCTTCTTTACTTGCTTACGAGGCGGAGGAGAAGGACTACGACACGCCGGAGCAGCCGGAGCGGCGGCAGGTCTCTTCCGCCCTTGCTGACGATGCGGAGAAGGAGGAGGCTGGCTGCTCGGGCATGTCGGCGCAGGCGAAGAAGGAGGCGGAGTGCCGCCACGCGCCAAAGAAGGAGCCGGTCGAGTGCCCTGATTGTCACTCGCCGGAGGAGGAGGTGGTGGAGGAGGCGGAGTGCCCTGACTCGCCGGAGGAGGAGGCGGTGGAGGCGGAGTGCCCTGACTTGCCGGAGGAGGAGGCGGTGGAGGAGGCGAAGTGCCCTGACTTGCCGGAGGAGGAGGAGGAGGCGGAGGCGTCCAGTTCGGAAGGTTCATGAGCTCCTTCCGCCATAGGCATGGAGTCATCATAGCAGACCCCAGCCTAGTCTCCCCTTCACCGATAGGGTGGTCAAGCCGGAGATCCTCAAATCCCTCCATTATTTCATCCACCATCACCCTAGCATATCCTTCTGGAATCGGCCAGCAGTGAAAAGTTGCGCCGGGTTCAGTAGGATAAATAGAGCCAACAGCCGCCTTGACCTTCAAATTCATCCATTGCGTCATAAGGTGGCAATTTTGAGACTCTGTGATAGCATCCACTGGATAGCTGGCAGGAGACGTCAAGGCATGCTCCGGCTGAAGCAGCTCGGTGGAAGCCACGCTGCTTCTCCGCTGAGATGGCGGGGTAGCTTCGGGGGAAGCTTCGGTAGTACGTTTGCTATGATTTGCTTCTCGTTCCTCTATCGCTTGTACCCTTGCTTGCAGCGCCTGCATTTGGGTCTGCTGCAATTTTTTCCACCTCTCCTGGGATTTGTAACCGCCTGCGTCCGGAAACCCAACCTTCCACGGAATGGAGCCTGGCGTGCCTCGTGTCGTCCAGGGTGCTCAGGATTCCCGAGGGCCATTGTGAGCTCGTCGTTCTCTCTGTCTGGAAAGAACGTCCCTTGCTGCGCTACTTCGATATACTGCTGAAGCTTCCTGACTGGTATGTCCATTTGATCGTTTGTCCAGCCCTGAAGAACCAAGTCCAGCAATGGTCTGGCCAGTTAATTGTCTCTGGTGCGATCCCTTTTTAACCAGATCATTCTCAGTCTTGGCCCACTTAGGCCGGGCTACGAGGTAGCCACCTGACCCCGTGCGATGGTGATGCTTCTTGTTCGCAGCATTTTTCTTGTTTGTCGCCGACATCTTCTTACTCTTTTCCGATGTCTTGTGGGCCACAAATGTGGGCCAGTGATCTCTGATCTTCTCATATCTGCCCTTCAATTTTGGTGTCTCTTTATTTTTGACAAACTTATTCAGCTCTTTCTTCCACCTCCTGAATAGTTCTGCCATCCTCTTAAGAGCAAAAGACTTGATTAATTGCTCTTTAACTGGCTTCTCTGGATCATCCTCTGGCGGTAGGGTGAAATTTGACTTCAGCATGGTCCAAAGATCATTTTTCTGCATATCATTGACATAAGACACCTCAGGGTCTTCTATAGCCAGCTTTAACCATTGCTGGATGCTGATCGGGATCTTGTCCCTAACCAAAACTCTGCATTGAGCAACAAATGCGCTCTTTGTCCGGAGGGGTTCAATCGGTTGGCCGTCGGGCGCGATTGCTATGATCTCAAACTTTTCATCCGAGCTCAACTTTTTCTTCGGGCCTCGTCTCTTTACCGAAGTTGTGCTCTATCCGGAGGGCTAGAAAAAAGAACAAAGACTTAATTAATATGTGTACATACCAAAACAATGAATGCATCAATTAGCTAGTCAGCAGAAGCTTAACTAATATATATACCTGGCCGGACTCGGTTCGGTCACCGGAGACGTCATCACGGTCTCCTTCTTGCACCGGCGTTGGGTCACCAGAGCCGTCCTCATGGTCTCCTTCTTGCACCGGCATTAGGTCACCGGAGCCATCATAATCATAGCCAGCTGCTTCTAGACCATCGGTGTCGTTGATAAACAACGAGACGACGGCATCACTTCCTCGTGCGATTATGTCCCCCAACAACTCTTCTTGTACTTCGTCTCGGACGGTGTCCATAGTTTCTACAAATATTGACAACATGGAAATTATTATTCAAACATGACAGATGGATATATTAGTGGCAAACGTAGAACTAATATTAATTAGTGGCCTCGACACTGCTTCTCTAGGGTTTGGGGTGGCCTCGACGCTGCTTCTCTAGGGTTTGGGGTGGCCTCGACAACGCTTCAAGGATAAAAAAAGAAGAGGAAGAAGAAAAAAAATAGGAGAAGAAAGAATAGAGGAGTCAGAACTCCTCTATTCTTTCTTCTCCTCTTTTTTCTTCTTCTTCCTCTTTTTTTATCGGGAACGAGGGTCGTTGAGGGTCACCGAGCGGGAGAGGAAACCCTAAATAGAAAGTATCGTTGGTGTGAGATACATGTGACCGTCGGTGTCGGACACTACATCCACGTCCCACAAATGACGTGGGCGTCGAAGCCCGCGTCACTTGTGGGA
>NC_041392.1:697784553-697785983 GCF_002162155.2 Triticum dicoccoides | reverse complement strand
GTCGAAGGTCAGGGTCGCCGAACGGTAGATGAAACCCTAAATAGCAAGTATCGTCGGTGTGAGATACATGTGGCCGTCGGTGTTGGACACTACATCCACGTCCCACAAGTGACGTGGGCGTCGAAGCCCGCGTCACTTGTGGGACGTGGATGTAGTGTCCGACACCGACGGCCACATGTATCTCACACCGACGATACTTGCTATTTAGGGTTTCCTCTACCGCTCGGCAACCCTGACCCTCGACGACACTCCTCTTTTTTTCTTCTTCTTCTCTTCTTCTCTTTTTTATTCTTCTTCTTCCTCTTTATTTTATCCGAAACGAGGGTCGTCGAGGGTCAGGGTCGCCGAACGGTAGAGGAGATCTTCTCCTCTATTCTTTCTTCTCCTCTTTTTTTTCTTCTTCCTCTTCTTTTTTTATCCTCTTCTTCCTCTCATGTTCGACGACCCTCGACCCCTCGGCGACCCTAGACCCCCTCTCGACCCCCTCATGTCAAAGTTATCGGGTAGGGGGTATACCGACAACGACATACCCGATACATACATACATACATACATATCACATGCATCCATAAATATATGAACAAAATTATTATCTACTAATTAACAACCTAAATAAAAAAACTAATACATATAGGAAGAACAAAAAAGAAGAGAAGAAAGAATAGAGGAGGAGAAAGAATAGAGGAGAAGACTTCCTCTCCTCTTCTTCAACCTCTTCTTCCCCTTCTTCCCCACCTCTCTCATGAATGTCCGACGTCCCCCCTCCCCCCCCTCATCATCATCTATCATCCCCCCTCTCATGTTCGACGACCCTCGACCCCTCGGCCGCCCTCTCGACACACCCACGACCTAAAATGACCTAAAATTAAAATAACCTCAAATGCACTAAAGTTATCGATGACCCTATCGACACACCCACGAATAAGAAAATATATCATCTTCTTCATCTCCTCTTCTTTGCATATTCACATAGCCACATACACATACATAGCCACATACATATTCATCTATGAATAAAAAAACATCATAGGTACAATTCATATCGACATTCATATATACATGAAAAAAATTATATGAACATCGTGAACAAAAAGATCATCGAGCAAAATTATTTTCCATGAACGTACATATAGCCACATTCATATAGAACTTTTGCATATATGAACATATATAGATGATTTTCTAAAAATGTAACTTTTGCATATAAACAGAGAGCAGCGGTGGCAATGGGTGGCGTCGTCGGTGAAGGGGATGGGAAAGGGGGGAGCTCACTGAGGGCGGGCGGCAACGGGGAGAGGAAGCTAGCGACGGGAAGGAGGACGGCGGGCTCGGGGATGCCGGCGACGGGGACGGCGTGCGCGGGGCGCCCGACACGCGCTCACGGGGACGACGGGCTCGGGGTGGCACACGGCGACGGGGACGGCGGCGGG
>NC_041392.1:697772889-697782946 GCF_002162155.2 Triticum dicoccoides | reverse complement strand
TTTCAACCCTTTCTGACTTCATTTGTTATTTTTCATGCATTTACTGATTTTTTTGAGCTATAAGACCCTGAAATTGAAAAGCATTTCAAATGAAGTCCGAAAAGGTTGAAAGTTGGCATGGTATCGTCATTTCACCCACATAGCATGTGCAACAAAGTTGATATGGTTACGGCAAAAACTGGATGTACTTCGTGTACAAAACAGACAATCTCTTTTGAAGTATCAGGGTTTCGAACGAAAGATCATCTGTTACAAAGGGATTTCATTTTCTTGAACTTATTTAAACTCCATATTTTTTCTGTGTTCAGAATGCACCATTCAACCCCACATCATCAATTTTCAACCCTTTGTGACTTCATTTGTTATTTTTCATGCATTTACTAATTTTTTTGAGCTATAAGACCCTGAAATTGAAAAGCATTTCAAATGAACTCCGAAAAGGTTGAAAGTTGGCATGGTATCATCATTTCACCCACATAGCATGTGCAACAAAGTTGAGATGGTTACGGCAAAAACTGGATGAACTTCGTCTACAAAACGGACAATCTCTTTCGAAGTATCTGGGTTTCGGACGGAAGATCATCTGTTACAAAGTTGGCATGGTATCATCATAATAGTTGCGGGAGAAAGTGTTCACTTTTTCTTCGCTTGTTCATTTTCTTATTGCGCCGTAACCATGGATAATCTTCATCGTTTATCAGGATGCTTGGGTCAGCCCTGACATTGAAGGGAGGAATTTCATGAAACTTTTCATAATCTTCAGACATGTCTGTCTTGCCGTCCACTCCCAGGATGTCCCTTTTTCCTGAAAGAACCATGTGGCGCTTTGGCTCATCGTATGACGTATTCGCTTCCTTATCTTTTCTTTTTCTCTGTTTGGTAGACATGTCCTTCACATAGATAACATGTGCCACATCATTGGCTAGGACGAACGGTTAGTCACTTTACCCATGATTTTTCAGATCCACTATTGTCATTGCGTACTGTGGGTCTACCTGTACCCCGCCGCCTGACAAATTGACCCATTTGCACTTAAACAAAGGGACCTTAAAATCAGGTATGTAGTCAAGTTCCCATATGTCCACTTTGTAACCATAATATTTGTCCTTTCCGCTCTCGGTTGCTGCATCAAAGCGGACACCGCTGTTTTGGTTGGTGCTCTTTTGATCTTGGGCGATCGTGTAAAATGTATTCCCATTTATCTCGTATCCCTTGTAAGTCAATACAGTCAAAGATGGTCCCCTGGACAACAAGTACAACTCATCACAAATAGTGTTGTCACCTCTGAGACGTGTTTCCAACCAACTGCTGAAAGTCCTGATGTGTTCACATGTAATCCAGTCGTCGCACTACTCCGGGTGTTTGGAGCGCAGACTGTTCTTGTGTTTATTGACATACGGGGTCACCAAGGTAGAGTTCTGTAGAACTGTGTAGTGTGATTGAGACCAAGAATATCCGTCCCTGCATATTATTGAGTCACTTCCAAGAGTGCCTTTTCCAGTCAGTGTCCCCTCATACCGCGATTTAGGGAGACCTATCTTCTTAAGGCCAGGAATGAAGTCAACACAAAACCCTATAACATCCTCTGTTTGATGGCCCATGGAGATGCTTCCTTCTGGCCTAGCACGGTTACGGACATATTTCTTTAGGACTCCCATGAACCTCTCAAAGGGGAACATATTGTGTAGAAATATGGGCCCCAGGATGACAATCTCGTCGACTAGATGAACTAGGACGTGCGTCATGATATTGAAGAAGGATGGTGGGAGCACCAGCTCGAAACTGACAAGACATTGCGCCACATCACTCCTTAGTCTTGGTACGATTTCTGGATCGATCACCTTCTGAGAGATTGCATTGAGGAATGCACATAGCTTCACAATGGCTAATCGGACGTTTTCCGGTAGAAGCCCCCTCAATGCAACCGGAAGTAGTTGCGTCATAATCACGTGGCAGTCATGAGACTTTAGGTTCTGAAACTTTTTCTCTGGCATATTTATTATTCCCTTTATATTCGACGAGAAGCCAGTCGTGACCTTCATACTGAGCAGGCATTCAAGGAAGATTTCTTTCTCTTCTTTCGTAAGAGCGTAGCTGGCAGGACCTTTATACTGCTTCGGAGGCATGCCGTCTTTTTCGTGCAAATGTTGTAGGTCCTCCCGTGACTCAGGTGTATCTTTTGTCTTCCCATACACGCCCAAGAAGCCTAGCAGGTTCACGCAAAGGTTCTTCGTCACGTGCTTCACGTTGATTGAAGAGCGGACCTCTAGGTCTTTCCAGTAGGGTAGGTCCCAAAATATAGATTTCTTCTTCCACATGGGTGCGTGTCCCTCAGCATCATTCGGAAGAGCTAGTCCACCGGGACCCTTTCCAAAGATTACGTGTAAATCATTGACCATAGGAAGTACGTGATCACCGGTACGCATGGCGGGCTTCTTCCGGTGATCTGCCTCGCCTTTGAAATGCTTGCCTTTCTTTCGACATTGATGGTTGGTCGGAAGAAATCGACGATGGCCCAGGTACACATTCTTCCTGCATTTGTCCAGGTATATAATTTCAGTGTCATCTAAACAGTGCGTGCATGTGTGGTATCCTTTGTTTGTCTGTGCTGAAAGGTTACTGAGAGCGGGCCAATCGTTGATGGTCACGAACAACAACGCCTTAAGGATAAATTCCTCCTGTCTGTGCTCATCCCACGTACGTACATTGTTTCCATTCCACAGCTGTAAAAGTTCTTCAACTAATGGACTTAGGTACACATCAATGTCGTTGCCGGGTTGCTTAGGGCCTTGGATGAGAACTGGCATCATAATGAACTTCCGCTTCATGCACATCCAAGGAGGAAGGTTATACATACATAGAGTCATGGGCCAGGTGTTGTGATTGCTGCTCTGCTCCCCGAAAGGATTAATGCCATCCACGCTTAAAGCAAACCATACATTCCTTAGGTCCTTTGCAAACTCATCCCAGTACTTTCTCTTGATATTTCTCCACTGCGACGCGTCAGCGGGTGCTCTCAACTTCCCATCTTTCTTTCGGTTCTCACTGTGCCATCGCATCAACTTGGCATGCTCTTCGTTTCTGAACAGACGTTTCAACCGTGGTATTATAGGAGCATACAACATCACCTTCGTAGGAACCCTCTTCCTGGGAGGCTCGCCGTCAACATCACCAGGGTCATCTCGTCTGATCTTATACCGCAATGCACCGCATACCGGGCATGCGTTCAGATCCTTGTATGCACCGCGGTAGAGGATGCAGTCATTAGGGCATGCATGTATCTTCTCCACCTCCAATCCTAGAGGGCATACAACCTTCTTTGCTGCGTATGTACTGTCGGGCAATTCGTTATCCTTTGGAAGCTTCTTCTTCAATATTTTCAGTAGCTTCTCAAATCCTTTGTCAGCCACAGCATTCTCTGTCTTCCACTACAGCAATTCCAGTACGGTACCGAGCTTTGTGTTGCCATCTTTGCAATTGGCATACAACCCTTTTTTGTGATCCTCTAACATGCGATTGAACTTCAGCTTCTCCTTTTGACTTTCGCATTGCATCCTTGCATCGACAATGACCCGTAGGAGATCATCATCATCGGGCACATCGTCTAGTTCCTCTTGATCTTCAGCAGCTTCACCCGTTGTAGCATCATTGGGCACATCGTCTGGTTCCTCTTGATCTTCACCAGCTCCCCCCGTTTCAGCATCACCGTATTCAGGGGGCACATTGTTGTCATCGTACTCTTCTTCTTCGCCGTCTTCCATCATAACCCCTATTTCTCCGTGCCTCGTCCAAACATTATAGTGTGGCATGAAACCCTTGTAAAGCAGGTGGGAGTGAAGGATTTTCCGGTTAGAGTAAGACCTCGTATTCCCACATTCAGTGCATGGACAACACATAAAACCATTCTGCTTGTTTGCCTCGGCTGCATCGAGAAACTCATGCACGCCCTTAATGTACTCGCAGGTGTGTCTGACACCGTACATCCATTACCGGTTCATCTGCATGCATTATATATAATTAAGTGTCCAAATTAATAGAAGTTCATCATCACATTAAAACCAAAGTGCATACATAGTTCTCATCTAACAACATATAGCTCTCCAGAGCATCTAATTAATTAAACCATACATTGAAACTATGTAAAACATTTCAATGCGAAAACAAATGCGATCATAATCGCAACCAAGGTAACAATTGATCCAACGGCGTAATGATACCAAGCCTCGGTATGAATGGCATATTTTCTAATCTTTCTAATCTTCAAGCGCATTGCATCCATCTTGATCTTGTGATCATCGACGACATCCGCAACATGCAACTCCAATATCATCTTCTCCTCCTCAATTTTTTTTATTTTTTCCTTCAACAAATTGTTTATTTCTTCAACTCAATTTAACCTCTCTACAATAGGGTCAGTTGGCATTTCCGATTCACATACATCCTACATAAATAAAATCTATGTCACGTTGGTCGGCATAATTTTCATAAACAATAAATGAACCAATAGTTATAAAGATAATATATATACCACATCCGAATCTTAGACAGGACGAGGGCCGACGGGGGCGGATACCAAAACCATCGCACTATATAAGATGCAATAATAAAAGTAAGAAAATAATACAAGTATCTATGTAAACATACAAGTAAGAATATTTTTCCTTTCAAAAAGAAGATAAGAACAAGAGGCTTACCACAGTGGTGCCGGCGATGAGCTCGGTGCGGGTGATCAACGGCGGTTAAGACGGGGACGGGGCGTGACGGACCGCTAAGCCTAGACAAATATTGTGGAAAATGGAGCTTGGAGGTCGAGCTTGGAGAGGAAAAAGCTTAAGTAGTGTGGCTCGGGCATTCCATCGAACACCTTGTGTGCATAGGAGGTGAGCTAGTGCACCACCCAGCCTCTCCCCCTCGGCCAGAAAAAAACAAAGCAGTGTGCTCTGCTCTTACGCGAGGGAGTATATATAGGCACTTCATTGGTCCCAGTTGGTGGCATGAACCGAGACTAAAGGGGAGCCTTTGGTCCCGGTTCAAGCCACCAACCGGGACCAATGGTGGTGGGCCAGGAGCGAGGCCCATTGGTCCCGGTTCATCCCACCAACCGGGACCAAAAGGTCCAGATGAACCGGGACCAATGGCCCACGTGGCCCGGCCGGCCCCCTGGGCTCACGAACCGGGACCAATGCCCCCATTGGTCCCGGTTCTGGACTGAACCGGGACTAATGGGCTGACCCGGCCTGGACCAAAGCCCTGTTTTCTACTAGTGACATTGAACAAGGTCAGACTGGTTTGAATTTGAGATACCGATGGCAGACATCGTTTGGCCACATTGCATCCGTGCATGGACACACTATTCTAATCGGAGATGATGGGTGGCTTTCGCATCACATATCTATATCTATACCCACCCCTATATATATATTATTTTATATTTTTTATATAGTGTGCGGATAACGTTAACTTTGAAAGATGGTCATTGGATGAGGCCAATCCGATGGTGCAGAGCTGGCAAATTTGAGCACTACTGGCCGTTGGATATCATCTAGATTCCACCAGATTTTACCACATGTACAATCTAGAAGACTCCATGGTTGAACTTAAGCATAATGCACAAACCTCAAAACACAAGCACTTCTTCTTTGTTCTAGAATATTCCGTATCAGAATTGCCCAACTGTTTTTCTACATGATTTGTTTTTACTTTATGCCTTACAATGCACAATTCCATGAATCTTAAAATAGATTAGCTTCGTTATAAAAACTAGATGATTTTGAATGAAATGAACTATAAGAATTAAACGAACATCTACATCATGCTTATATTACTCAAAGCTTACATGTTATAATGTGGTATTTGTTCATAATTTGGTTGCCAAATCTCATGCGTGCAATGCACGTGTACCTTACGAGTCTAAATGGTGTCTTTGTGTGTGTTGTGCGTGTCAAACACATTGTACGTAGCACTCCCTCCGTTCCATAATGTAGTGCTTATAGATTTTTTGAGAAGTCAAACTGTGTAAACTTTGACCCAGTTTGTAGAGAAAACTATTTATATCTACAATACCAATAATATATATGTTTCGCACTCTAGATGTAAATAGTTTTCTCCACAAACTTGGTCAAAGTTTGTGAAGTTTGACTTTTCAAAAAATCTATACGCACCACATTATGGAACGGAGGGAGTATACCATACTAGTCTAAATTGTCTTTTTTGGTACACGTTAAGCTTGTTCTCCCGAAATTTCAAGCCGCGCCTTGTTATGCCGAAGTTTCAAGCTAGCATCTCTGTCTATCATGCTGCGAAACTCCCGCCTCTTCAACCCGCGGTCCCGCGCCTAGTTACCCTGAAATAGTTAAGATAAAGCTTTGTCTCGTTGTGCTCCGACAACTCGCTCCATCTCCACCCGCACCTTGCAATTCCAAAATTACAACGCGCGCGAAAACTCCCACCTCCTGTGAAATCCCGACACGCAAAATGCCCGTGATACCCCTGAACCGAAAGAACCGCCTCAAATCGGTGGGGGTACTTTCGTAACTTACCCCACATTTCGGACAAGCGCATCCCTAAGCCATGGTTCCCCACTCCCATCCCATCGGCCCACCCATTCGTACACCGAGGCCGAGAAAACCCACGAAGCCCCACACCCTCCTCCATCCGCCACCCAGCTGGAGCCTCTTCCCTGACAACGTCGTCCACAGCAAAACCTCGACGTCCCTCATGATCCGTCGTTGATCTGATCGTTCCACCGATTTAGCCACCCCGTCCTCCACCACCAAGGAGCTGCCCCGATGTTCCCCTCGTCTTTCGTGCTACCTCTGTTCCCACACCGCCGTCTTCACCAGCACCACCAGAAGAGCATCATCATCACCGTTTCCTCGGATGAAGTTGCGGCCTAATCGAGGCCACCAAAGAGGTTGTACACTAATCGCCACATTTTCTTCTTGATTCGATCTCACGATGCTGCCGGCGCTCGGTCCCGAGCCTACACGGCGCGACTCCATCCACGGCGGCATCGCCGGCCACTTCCTCCACGGTGTCGCTCCCTCGGTGGCGACGTCCACATCAGTATGAGCTGCTGCTGCTTTAGCTCTCGCTCGCGCTGCTGCTCTCCTCTTGCTCTCGGTCCCCCGCCTGGACTGCTCTTGCTCTTGCTCGCGCTGCTGCTCTCGCTCTCGCTCTTGCTTGCGATGCTGCTCCCATTTAGCTACACTTCAGTCGACTGAATTAACTTTTGGGTCAGTCGATTTTTAGGGGGGGGGGCTCGCCGGAGTTAAGGAAGAACCAGCCGCAGCGGGGAGGGGGCCTCGCCGGAGAGGTACCCCACCATCTATCTTAGGGTTCAGGGTGTGGCCGGTGGTCGCCGGCGGTGGTGCGGCGGTGGCATGGGGATCGCCGGAGAAAAAGCTCGGAACGGGAGGGCCTAGAGGGATGGCCGAGGCGGCTGCGGACGGCGGTGGGGAGTGTTTTCGGGGCGGGCGGGGCGGCGCACCGCCGGTCACGGGCGGCTGTTTGGCCGGTGGTGGCTGGCGGCTCAGGGGGTGGAGGTTGAAGATGAACTGTAGGCCCTTGATTTCGTATCCAACGGCTGCAAAATCGGCTGACCAGAGATGAAAAAGTCATTCGACTGACGTGTAGCCTCACCTCTAGTGCATTCAGTTTTGACAGTAAAATTCAGTTTCGATAGCAAAATTCGGTTTCGACAGTCAAGTTCAGTTTCGACAGTTAAATTCAGTTTCGATAGTTAAGTTCAGAGATGAGCGGCTTACGTATTTTACATCTAGCACTTTGTGGTTATGTATTTTACGTCATCTATTGGAGATGCTGTTAGAATTCCACTCAGGTTAACGTTGTCTATCTTGTCCTGCTTCAGCCTCGGCGTCGTACAACTCACCGGAGCTACTCCAACGATGAAACCCTCCATCACAGCGGAGCAGTACCTCGGGCTCCATCTCCAGACGCCTATGATCTTCTTCCCCTCCTTCGACAGCCAAGTCAGCAGAAGCATCCTCACCGGCCAACCCAATCATGCTGAGATCGACGTGGCTTCGCCAAATAGGTTGTACACTTGTTGCATATCTTTTTTACTCTACATGTTATATATTTTCCACTGAGCACACGGAGTAATGGGAAATACAATTATTTTATCCTACTAGATGACAAGCAGTGAGGTACCAGGCAACTTAGCTATCAGTGATGGACTCTCTTGAACGCCATCATTATTTATCTCTGCGCGTTTGAGCTGTGCATTTGTCGATGGCCCTAGTTGTTGACCTAGTAGGGCAGTGGCCTGGGTCGAGAGTAATAGAAGTAGCACAAAAACATTTTTTAGGGTAGGCTTTTCCTTGCTCAAGCCTGCCTACTAGAATCGCCAGTGCCTGAAAGGAAAAGTGAATGAAAAACATAGGAATTGGAAACTTTCCTATGGTACCACTTTTCATGAATTTGGTGCAAAGGAATGGAGCAAAGGAAAACTGTGGGATTTGTTCCTTTAGTGTCTCCTTGAAAGAAAAACCGTAGGAATTTTAATTTCCACTTGTCCTCCTTTTCAAATTCCTATTCATGAAGCACAAGACTAAGAGATAGTAGCATAATAGCATTATAACAGTATATTTTCTTGTGGTTTGACTTAATCTCACCATGCTTCTTTGTATCCTGTGATCTTCCAATTCTTGTGAACCAAACACCCAGATTGGCAGAAATCCTGTGTTTTTAAATTCTCTATTTTGCATGTGCATTCCTATCCTATTCCTGTCTATTTCCTATCCCTGCATTGTTAGAATCCTCAAATTCAAACAAGCCCTTACACAATTACTTCTGTTACAGATATGTGTCAAAGAAAACCTTGTGTGGTTTGTCCTACTCCTGCGGTTCTGTGTTCCACACCAGCTCAGCTGCTCCAACGACAGAAGGGTTCACCACAGCAGGGATTCGCTCTCCAGACTGTCTTTCGCCACCTCGGATCCTCTTCCCCGCCACCGGCAGCCACGACAACTGCATTACCATCATCAACTGAGTAGATGACCTTGAGGACTACACGGGTCCGCAAGAGAGGTCGCACTCTTCCGTGTCTGCTTACGTTATGCATCGCTTAATATGATGACATGCTACTTTATCATCGTGTTCACCTATTAGACTCTGAGTCAGGTCGACACTTATGCTGAAACTTGAGTTTTTAAATGGTTGCGGGGTACATATTGGGGCAGCAATCAGTACTATCTGTCTACTATATGGTTAATCTCGGGTGTCTACTATGATTATCATGTTGGGTGCAAACAAACATTAAAGGAGCCATTATCTGTATTTTTTAACTAAAGCTATTATCTGCCTGGTATCATTGGTTCTGGGTCTATCCACAGTTTGCTACCATCACTCTGGATTTGTGCATGCACTCCTTACAAAATCTCACTATGTTTTATTCCTGTGCATGTCAGTTATTGTACACAATGGAACTGAACATGTAGAGCAAAAGAGACGAGCCTTGCGTGGCAATAAAATTTCATGCAGACGTTGCTCCATGGTGGGCGCAAAGGCAGCCCCCCTCCACCCATTTCGGATCGTAATCAAGAGGAAGATAACTGTTCTAAGGGTGATTCAGAAGAAGAAGACCACTCCTATTTACCCCATGAGGTCTTCGCTCTAACTTGGCATGCTGATGTTGGTAATATCATGCATACGGTGCCTTGCATTGCTTACTGTATACATCAAAGATGTCATCTGCTTAGTTTAGACATGCTTTGTGTCAATGCCATCTATTTAGTTTCTTTATCATATATGTGAATCATGTAATGCCATGTTGTTTATCCAGGCATCATATATGTGAATTTTGCAATGCCACCATGGTTAGCCAGTCATCTTATATGTGAACTATATCATGACATCAATTTTTTATTACATGTTAAATTTGTCAACAGTTTTAGTACATTCAATTACTCTTCCTATGCATCAGCCATTCGACACGGTCGTGGAAAAATATGGAGTGGAAACAAGGTCTTCAGAGTAGAGAAGGCTATCTAACAAAGCGCATGTCTTGCTGGTTACAGATAGCTCCTTAGAGGAG
>NC_041392.1:697707411-697772659 GCF_002162155.2 Triticum dicoccoides | reverse complement strand
TATGTTGCTCATATCGTGTGTATGGTATCTTGCATTGCTATGTCATTTGCTTAGTTTAGACATGCTTTGTGTGAAGGCCACCTGTTTAGTGTCTAATTACCATATATGTGAATTATGCAATGCCATCTTGTTGCAAGACATTATATATGGGAATTAGGCAATGCTATCTTGTTGCAAGGCATTATATATTTGAATTATGCAATGCCATGCTATTTAGCCAAGCGTCTTATATGTGAATTATATCATGCCGTCCTTTCTTTGTATTTCTCATTGCTTTTGTCGACAATGTTTGTATATTCAACTGCTCTTCCTGTGCATCAACCATTTGAATTGGTGACGGAGAAATCTGGAGTGAAAACAAGGTCTTCAGCAGACAATGCGACCTGCTGAAGCAGATATCTTGCTGGTTACAAATAGCTCTTCAGAGGAGGATTCAGAGGCAGATGACCAGTCCTATTACCCCCCCCGAGGTGTATGGTCAAACTTGGCAGGGTTATATTACTCATATCATGCATATGTTGTATTGCAATGCTTAGTTTTTACATCATATACACGATATTGAATGCCATCTCCTAAGTTGACACATCATATATGTGATTGCCCTCTACTCACTTCCTTAGAATATAAATCATATATTTGAATTATATCATGCCATGATGTTTACATAGACAGCATGTATCTGAATTATGGCATGCCAACCCATTTTCTAAAGACATAATATAGTTATATCATCTCATCCTGTTCACATAGTCATCATATTTTGAATTATGTCATTCTATTTGCGAATTATACCATGCCATCATGTTTCCATCGATGACATGTTTGTGATTTATGGCATGCCAACCACTTTAATAGACACATCATATAGTTATATCATGTCATCCTGTTTACATAGTTATCATATTTTGAAGTATGTCATTCTATCTTGTTTAGTTAGCCATCATACATGTGAAATTGTGTCATGCTATCCTATTTAATTAGCCATCATATATGTGAAATTATGTCCTACTATTCTGTTTGGTTAGACAACATAAATGTGAATTATTTCATGCCCTGTTTTCTTCCCTACTATCCATTGCAACTGTCTATCTTACAATGTATGTACATTCAATTACTTTTCTTGTTTATCAGCCATTTCAATTGGAGGGGGTGATGGCAGTATCTGTGGGAGTAAAAACACGGTCTTCAGAAAAGATCATGCTACCAGTCGATGGAGATAGAACCACAGTTGTACTTGCCCAAGAACCAGCCCCACCACACATAACCCAGACTCACGCATATTGTACCCCTACCTAGTTGGACAGAGAACCAGCTACACCCCTTCTAACCCCAACCCCAGCAGATAGTAACCCAGTTCCCGTTGACACAACACCGTGTCCACCACAGAGCACCCAAACACGAGCAGTTAGTAAGGCAACTGCAGTGCCCAAAGCACGAGGACCACCACTCCGAACCCCAAGTCAATGCTTAAAGAAGAAGAAGAATTGTTCTCAGGCCAGGTTCCGTAGGTACAGTTCATACTACTTTGCTCTTGCATCACAGTATTTACTCATACCAACTAATTTCAAATTTGAAGGATGCAATTGAAACTCCAATGGTGCAACAGGTATGTTTTAAACCTGTTTCTTTAACGTGTTTGCTGTTGTAACTTGCTCTATGTTGATTTCAGTTTCAATTGAATAAACAGTTATGTTCTCATGCCATGCACATTACAAGTGTTGTTATTGCTGTGTAGTTTCCCACACTTACATTCTGTCTATGCTGCTTTGTCTTAAATAGATATGATTCGAACTGTATCTATCTTGATTTGGCAACATAACCTAGAATGATATAGACCATACAGTGACCATACTACATAGATATATGTTTGTTTCATGCTGTTATCCTGTCCACCTTACTACTAAACTGGTTTACCAAAATGAGTTTCATATACTACATTATAAACCTGTGATGTGTTTGTTTGTTTCTCTTTTAGAACACGGATAAAATATTGGAGAAGAGTACCCCGTTATGCAATGGTAAAGGAAGTAATGCAGATAAGGTTCAAGATAGTGAGACATCCCTATTGGTCTCCAAGAAAGCTAATAAAAACTATACTGAAGACACTGAGACAACCCCAAAGTCCTGTCTTGATGTAGTGTTCGAGTTACTGGCTACTACTGCTGGCACCAGCTCTTCGAACTCGCTGCCTGAATCAGTTCGGCTTCTTGAGTCTCAACTTCAAGTTGAAAGACATCGATCAGATGTTATGCGACAGGAAGCCGACGGATTGAGGAAGTCCCTACAGAATTTAGATGCATACTTTCTAGTGCAATAGCAAGTGCTGGAGGATTTAAGCGCCAAACAAGAGAAAGTTAATAAGCTTGCTAAGCATCTTGCCAGCATTATGGGTACCCAGGATATTGTTTCTTGAGCTCTTCTAAAGTGGTTTAGTTCTGGACTTGTTTTGCTGCGGCATTTATATGTTGCTTTGTTCCCTATATTTGCACTGGTGGCGAACTTTGATGCCCAGTGGATGTAATATCTGTAATAGCCGTGATAGCCTAGCGTAAGTTGCTTGCTTATTTATTTCCTTATTATCTTGTTTATTTATTTTCTTGTAGTCAGTGCAGTTCTTTTTCCACGGTTTGCTAGTGGCCGCAATAACCTATTTTTTAAACCTAGGCCACATTAACCATGGGCTACATATTTACTGTAGTTAACATGGGCCTCCTACGGGTCGTAGAAACAATGGGCCTTATAAGGTCCGTAGAAACAATGGGCCTTCTACGGGGTGTATAAACAATGGGCCTTATACGGGCCATAGAAACAATGGGCCTTTTATGAGCCGTATCATCAATGGGACTTCTACGGGCCTTATGATCGGTTGGCCAAACATGGGCCAATAACAGACCACATTATGGCCGTAAATGGGCTAGAGTTGAAATTGTCCGTTCATGAGCCGACCATAATGGGCAGTCATTAATTGGCCGTATTTGATGACGCTATGAAAATGGCCCAACATATTGACGGGCCACAAATGGGCCGACTGTAACCATGGGCTGAATTTGGCCCACAAGCAGAAAATGACAGTAACGGGCCGAAAGTAAACGAATGCTGGAAATGAGCCCAAGAATAAATGGGCCCTGAGAAGGCCGAAAGATAACATGAGCTGGAAACGGCCCAACGGAATAATGGGCCGTTAATGGGTATAAAGTGATACGCTGTTCATTACGGGCTAGTTTTACCACGGGCCATTAATGGGCCGAGGGTTACTAAGGGCCTCATATGGGCCGAAAGACGTCATGGGCCATACATGGGCCGGATGTTAAAACGGGCTGGAATTATATTGGACGGCCCAAATGACGCTACTGGGCCTAAGTCGGATAGGCCGTAAATGGGCCCTGAGTTAGCGGGCTGTAAATGGGCTATATGGGAACAAGCCGTTAACAGGCTTGCCGTGGGATGGCCCGCCTCCTTTTGACCAAGTCAAATGGGCCAGCCTTTTCACAGGAATGGGCCTCTGTTGGGCCGTGTCATGTGTCGACATATCATAGGCGCTTTGGGTCCAATGAGTGGATGACATCTGTCCCATCGGTGAGGCGACACGTGTTTCCTCCAGCCAATGATGATTTTACACGTGGAAAATCCCCATTGGTCGGGGCTGTTAACGGGTTATCGGATCCAAAACCGGACCCGATAGCTTAACGGTGTTCCGTTACGGTGGATGCCACGTGTCGGCCACCCTTGACGAAAGAACTTCTGTGACACGCGGTTTATCGTCATGGAAGTGGACACTTCCGTGATGATAATTTTGGTAATGTCATGGAACACTTCTACGACAGCACAGGTGATACGTCTCCAACGTATCTATAATTTTTGATTGTCCATGCTATATTATCTACTGTTTTGGGCAAGATTGGGCTTTATTTTCCACTTTGATATTATTTCTGGGACTAACCTATTAACCGGAGGCCCAGCCTAGATTTGTTGTTTTATGCCTATTTCAGTGTTTCGAAGAAAAGGAATATCAAATAAAGTCGAAATGGAACGAAATCAACTGGAGAAGTTATTTTTGGAAGGAAAGCAACCCTGGGAACTTGGAGTGCACGTCAGGGGAGACACGGGCTGCCCACGAGGGTGGGGGGCGCGCCCACCCCCCTAGGGCGCGCCCCCTGCCTCGTGGGGCCCCCGTGGCTCCTCCGACATACTTCCTGCACCCATATATATCGTCGTACCCTAAAACTGCCAGAACACACAATAGATCAGGAGTTCCTCCGCCAGAAGCCTCCGTAGCCACCGAAAACCAATCTAGACCCGTTCCGGCACCCTTCCGGAGGGGGAAATCCCTCTCCGGTGGCCGTCTTCATCATCCCGGTGCTCTCCATGATGAGGAGGGAGTAGTTCTCCCTCGGGGCTGAGGGTATGTACCAGTAGCTATGTGTTTGATCTCTCTCTCTCGTGTTCTTGAGATGATACGATCTTGATGTATCGCGAGCTTTGCTATTATAGTTGGATCCTATGATGTTTCTTCCCCCTCTTCTCTCATGTAATGAATTGAGTTTCCCCTTTGAAGTAATCTTATCGGGTTGAGTCTTTAAAGATTTGAGAACACTTGATGTATGTCTTGTCGTGCGTATCTGTGGTGACAATGGGATACCACGTGATTCACATGATGTATGTTTTGGTGATCAACTTGCGGGTTCCGCCCATGAACCTATGCATAGGACGCACACATTTTTGTCATGATTCTCCGGTAGGAACTTTGGGGCACTCTTTGAGGTCCTTTGTGTTGGTTGAATAGATGAATCTGAGATTGTGTGATGCATATCGTATAATCATACCCACGGATACTTGGGGTGACATTGGAGTATCTAGGTGACATTAGGGTTTTGGTTGATTTGTGTCTTAAGGTGTTATTCTAGTACGAACTCTAGGGCTGTTTGTGACACTTATCGAAATAGCCCAACAGATTGATTGGAAAGAATAACTTTGAGGTGGTTTTGTACCCTACCATAATCTCTTTGTTTGTTCTCCGCTATTAGTGACTTTGGAGTGACTCTTTGTTGCATGTTGAGGGATAGTTTTATGATCCAATTATGTTAGTATTGTTGAGGGAACATACACTAGTGAAAGTATGAACCCTAGGCCTTGTTTCCTATCATTGCAATACCGTTTACGCTCACTTTTATCATTCGTTACCTTGTTGTTTTTATAATTTCAGATTACAAAAACTATTTTCTACTATCCATATTGCACTTGTATCACCATCTCTTCACCGAACTAGTGCACCTATACAACTTACCATTGTATTGGGTGTGTTGGGGACACAAGAGACTCTTTGTTATTTGGTTGCAGGGTTGCTTGAGAGAGACCATGTTCATCCTACGCCTCCTACGGATTGATAAACCTTAGGTCATCCACTTGAGGGAAATTTGCTACTGTCCTACAAACCTCTGAACTTGGAGGCCCAACAACGTCTACAAGAAGAAGGTTGTGTAGTAGACATCAAGCTCTTTTCTGGCGCCGCTGCCGGGGAGGTTAGTGCTTGAAGGTATATCTTTAGATCTTGCAATCGAGTCTTTTAGTTTCTTCTTTTATCACTAGTTTAGTTTATAAAAGAAAATTACAAAAGAATGGAATTGAGTTTACCTCATACGCTTCATCTTTTTAATATCTTTCGTGAGTATGATGGAAAGGATAATTGTGCTCAAGTGCTAGAAGAAGAAATCTATAAAATGTTTGGCACTAAATATTTGAATGATGAGCATGATTGCAATGTTGTTAGTATTAATTCCTTGAATATCCATGATGCTAATGATATGCAAAGCCACAATCTTGGGGAAGCTATGTTTGATGAAGATGATATTTTTGTCCCCCAAGTTTTGATGAGCAAATTTATTATGATGAAAGCATGCCTCCTATCTATGATGATTATTATGATGACTTGTATGCTATAAAGAATAATGATATCCATGAAACTTGTCATCATGATTTTAGTTTTCAATTGGATTATGCCTCACATGATAATTATTTTGTTGAGTTTGCTCCCACTATTATTCATGAGAAGAATTTTTCTTGTGTGGAGAGTAATAAATTTTCTATGCTTGTAGATCATGATAAGAATGCTCTATGTGCAGGTTATATTGTTGAATTCATTCATGATGCTACTGAAAATTATTATGAGGGAGGAACATAGGCTTGTAGGACTTGCAATAATATCAAGTTTCCTCTCTATGTGCTTAAAGTTTTGAAATTATGCTTGTTTTACCTTCCTATGCTAATTGATTATTGTTTCCACAATTTGTTTTCTCACAAAATCCCTATGCATAGGAAGTGGGTTAGGATTAAATTTACTAGTCATATTCTTCATGATGCTCTCTTTATGTTACAAATCTTATCTTTTATGTGAGCATCATTGAAATCATCATGCCTAGCTAGGGGCGTTAAACGATAGCGCTTGTTGGGAGGCAACCCAACTTTATTTTTGTTCGTTGCTTTTTGCTCCTGTTTAGTAATAAATAATTTATCTAGCCTCTGTTATGATTGAGTTTTTATGTTTTAATTAGTGTTTGTGCCAAGTAGAACCGTTGGGAAGACTTGGGGAAAGTCTTGTTGATCATGCTGTCAAAAACAGAAACTTTAGCGCTCACGAGAATTGCTGCCATTTTTATTTGGAGAGTGCTATTTAGTCAATTATTTTTGCAGATGATTAATAGATAAATTCCTAAGGTCCAGAAATTTATTTGAGAATTTTATGTGTTCCAGAAGTATACCTTTGATCAAGATTACTATAGACTGTTCTGTCTTTGACAGATTCTGTTTTCTATGTGTTGTTTGCTTATTTTGATGAACCATAAATAAGTTGGAATGCAGTAGCTTTAACACCAATATAAATAAAGAATGAGTTCATTACAGTACCTTGAAGTGGTGATTTATTTTCTTATACTAACGGAGCTCATGAGTTTTCTACTTTAAGGTTTGTGTTGTGAAGTTTTCAAGTTTTGGGTAAAGATTCGATGGTTCATGGAATAAGGAGTGGTAAGAGCCTAAGCTTAGGGATGCCCGAGGCATGCCAAGGTAATATTCAAGGATAGCCAAGAGCCTATGCTTGGGGATGCCCAGGAAGGCATCCCCTCTTTCGTCTTCGTTCATCGGTAACTTTACTTGGAGCTATATTTTTATTCACCACATGATATGTGTTTTGCTTGGAGCGTCAATTTATTTTGTTAGGATTTTCTTGCTGTTATTTATAACAATATTTTGCATCTTTTATTTCAATAAAAGTGGCATTGATAGCCTTTACTATGCCTATGTTACAAGCATACATGTTGCTGTTTGAAAACAGAAAGTTTACCACTGTTGCAATAATTCCCTAGAAAAGTCAGAATGTGATAAAATGTTGAAACCTTTTGCATATTAAGCTCTGATAAATTTACTACATTGGGAATTTTCTTTCATAATTTTTGGAGTTAGGGAAGTATGGATGTTGCCGCATTCTTTACAGATTATCCTGTTTAGGCAGATTGCTGTTATGTTTGCATTGTTTGCATATGTTTGCTTCTTTAATGATTCTATTTAAGGATAGGACTATTAAATATGCAGAGGAATTTAGTATGCAATGTTGAATAATAATTTTAGTGATTTGCTACAGTACAGTATGATAAAGTTTTGGCAATGGTTTATACTAACTTATCTCAGGAGTCCTTGTTGAGTTTTGTGTAGATGAAACTTTTGAGATTTAGGGAGACCGTGATATGAGAGGAATTAAGGAGATACCGAAGCTCAAGCTTGGGGATGCCCAAGGCACCCCAAGATAATATTTCAAGAAGTCTCAAGCGTCTAAGCTTGGGGATGCCCCGGTTCGCATCCCACCTTTCTTCTTCAACAACTATCGGTTAGTACCGGTTGATCCTAAGTTTTTGCTTCTTCACATGATGTTTGCTATTCGTAGATGCCATTTTGTTTTGCTTTGCTTGCTGTTTGAATAAAATACCAAGATCTGAAATTATTAAATGTTAGAGAGTCTTCACATGGTTGCATAATTATTCAACTACTCATTGATCTTCACTTATATCTTTCGGAGTAGTTTGTCGATGCTCTAGTGCTTCACTTATATCTTTTAGAGCATGGTGGTAGTTTTATTGTGAAGAAATAGATGAACTCTCATGCTTCACTTAGATTATTTTGAGAGTCTTAAATATCATGGTAATTTGCTTAAAATCCTAATATTCTAGGTATACAAGATTAATAATAATACTTTCTTATGAGTGTGCTAAATACTATGAGAAGTTTGATGCTTGATAATTGTTTTGAGATATGAGGATGGTGATATTAGAGTCATGCTAGTTGAGTGGTTATGAATTTGAGAAATACTTGTGTTGAAGTTTGTGATTCCCATAGCATGGACGTATGGTGAACCGTTATGTGATGAAGTCGGAGCATGATTTATTTATTGATTGTCTTCCTTATGAGTGGCGGTTGGGGACGAGCGATGGTCTTTTCCTACCAATCTATCCCCCTAGGAGCATGCGCGTAGTACTTTGTTTCGATAACTAATAGATTTTTGCAATAAGTATGTGAGTTCTTTATGACTAATGTTGAGTCCATGGTTTATACGCACTCTCACCCTTCCACCATTGCTAGCCTCTCTAGTACCGCGCAACTTTCGCCGGTACCATACGCCCACCATATACCTTCCTCAAAACAGCCACCATACCTACCTATTATGGCATTTCCATAGCCATTCCGAGATATATTGCCATGCAACTTTCCACCATTCCGTTCATCATGACACATTCATCATTGTCATATTGCTTAGCATGATCATGTAGTTGACATAGTATTTGTGGCAAAGCCACTGTTCATGATTCTTTCATACTTGTCACTCTTGATTCATTGCATATCCCGGTACACTGCCGGAGGCATTCATATAGAGTCGTACTTTGTTCTAGTATCGAGTTGTATAATTGAGTTGTAAATAAATAGAAGTGTGATGATCATCATTCAATAGAGCATTGTCCCAAAAATAAAGAGAAAGGCCAAATAAAAAAATAAAGGCCAAATAAAAAAAGGCCAAAAAAGGGGGACAATGCTACTATCCTTGTACCACACTTGTGCTTCAAAGTAGCACCATGATCTTCATGATAGAGAGTCTCCTATGTTGTCACTTTCATATACTAGTGGGAATCTTTCATTATAGAACTTGGCTTGTATATTCCAATGATGAGCTTCCTCAAAATGCCCTAGGTCTTCGTGAGCAAGCGAGTTAGATGCACACCCACTAGTTTCTTTTGTTGAGCTTTCATATAGTTATAGATCTAGTGCATCCGTTGCATGGCAATCCCTACTCACTCACATTGATATCTATTGATGGGCATCTCCATAGCCCGTTGATACGCCTAGTCAATGTGAGACTATCTTCTCCCTTTTTTCCTCTCCACAACCACCATTCTCTTCCACCTATGGTGCTATGTCCATGGCTCACGCTCATGTATTGCGTGAAGATTGAAAAACTTTGAGAACATCAAAAGTATGAAACAATTGCTTGGCTTGTCATCGGGGTTGTGCATGATTTAAATATTTTGTGTGGTGAAGATAGAGCATAGCCAGACTATATGATTTTGTAGGGATAGCTTTCTTTGGCCATGTTATTTTGAGAAAACATAATTGCTTAGTTAGTATGCTTGAAGTATTATTGTTTTTATGTCAAAATTAAACTTTTGTCTTCAATCTTATGGATCTGAATATTCATATCACAAGTAAGAAGAATTACATTGAAATTATGCCAATTAGCATTCCACATCAAAAATTATCTTTTTATCATTTACCTACTCGAGGACGAGCAGGAATTAAGCTTGGGGATGCTTGATATGTCTCCAACGTATCTATAATTTTTGATTGCTCCATGCTATATTATCTACTGTTTTGGGCAATATTGGGCTTTATTTTCCACTTTTATATTATGTTTGCTACTAACCTATTAACCGGAGGCCCAGCCCAGATTTGCTGTTTTATGCCTATTTTAGTGTTTCGAAGAAAAGGAATATCAAACGAAGTCGAAACGGAACGAAATCAACTAGAGAAGTTATTTTTGGAAGGAAAGCAACCCAGGGAACTTGGAGTGCACGTCAGGGGAGACACGGGCTGCCCACGAGGGTGGGGGCGCACCCACCCCCCTAGGGCGCGCCCCCTGGCTCGTGGGCCCACGTGGCTCCTCCGACGTACTTCCTGCACCCATATATATCGTCGTACCCTAAAACTTCTAGAAAACACAAAAAAGATCGGGAATTCCGCCCCCAGAACCCTCCGTAGCCACCGAAAACCAATCTAGACCCGTTCCGGCACCCTGCCGGAGGGGGCAATCCCTCTCCGGTGGCCATCTTCATCATCCCGGTGCTCTCCATGACCAGGAGGGAGTAGTTCTCCCTCGGGGCTGAGGGTATGCACCAGTAGCTATGTGTTTGATCTCTCTCTCTCTCGTGTTCTTGAGATGATACGATCTTGATGTATCGCGAGCTTTGCTATTATAGTTGGATCCTATGATGTTTCTTCCCCCTGTTCTCTCTTGTAATGAATTGAGTTTCCCCTTTGAAGTAATCTTATCGGGTTGAGTCTTTAAAGATTTGAGAACACTTGATGTATGTCTTGCCGTGCGTATCTGTGGTGACAATGGGATACCACATGATTCACTTGATGTATGTTTTGGTGATCAACTTGCGGATTCCGCCCATGAACCTATGCATAGGGGTTGGCACACGTTTTTGTCGTGATTCTCCGGTAGAAACTTTGGGGCACTCTTTGAGGTCCTTTGTGTTGGTTGAATAGATGAATCTGAGATTGTGTGATGCATATCGATAATCATACCCACGAATACTTGAGGTGACATTGGAGTATCTAGGTGACATTAGGGTTTTGGTTGATTTGTGTCTTAAGGTGTTATTCTAGTACGAACTCTAGGGCTGTTTGTGACACTTATCGGAATAGCCCAACGGATTGATTGGAAAGAATAACTTTGAGGTGGTTTCGTACCCTACCATAATCTCTTTGTTCGTTCTCCGCTATTAGTGACTTTGGAGTGACTCTTTTTTGCATGTTGAGGGATAGTTTTATGATCCAATTATGTTAGTATTGTTGAGGGAACTTACACTAGTTAAAGTATGAACCCTAGGCCTTGTTTCCTATCATTGCAATACCATTTACGCTCACTTTTATCATTCGTTACCTTGCTGTTTTTATAATTTCAGATTACAAAAACTATTTTCTACTATCCATATTGCACTCGTATCACCATCTCTTCGCTGAACTAGTGCACCTATACAACTTACCATTATATTGGGTGTGTTGGGGACACAAGAGACTCTTTGTTATTTGGTTGCAAGGTTGCTTCAGAGAGACCATCTTCATCCTATGCCTCCTACGGACTGATAAACCTTAGGTCATCCACTTGAGGGAAATTTGCTACTGTCCTACAAACCTCTGCACTTGGAGGCCCAACAACGTCTACAAGAAGAAGGTTGTATAGTAGACATCAACAGGTATGACTATCTTGATTCTGTCATAGAATTGTCATGGATGTACATGCATGACAGAAAACATGACCTACTGTGACAAACACGTATCATCACGAAAGTGTATTTTTTTGTAGCTCAAGAAGATGTTGTCCACGCCGCCTGTTCTGGCCGCTCCGGCTGCCAAAGAGCCCATGTTCCTCTACATCGCTGCTACGAGCCGGGTTGTCAGCACTGTGATTGTTGCCGAGCGGCCATAAGACAGCAAAGCACAGCCGGTCCAGAGGCTGGTCTACTATCTGAGCGAGGTGTTGTCCGCCTGCAAGCAGAACTACCCCCACTACCAGAAGATGTGCTACGGCATGTACTTCGCCGCCAAGAGGCTGAAGCAGTACTTTCAGGACCACATGATCACGGTCTTCTGCACTGCATCCTTAGGCCGGGTGGCGAAGTGGGCCATCGAGCTAGCTCCCCACACCATCATCTACCCGCCCCACACGGCCATCGAGTCCCAAGCACTGGCCGACTTCCTAGTCGGCTGGGCCGAGACCCAGTACCTGCAGCCAGCATCGGATTCTACCCATTAGCGGATGCACTTTGATGGCTCGAAGATGCGCACCGGTCTGGGAGCCGACATTGTCCTCACCACTCCCAAAGGCGAGAAGCTCAAGTCCACACTGCAGATCCACTTTGCCGCCTCCAACAACGTGGACGAGTACGAGGCGCTCGTCAACGGGCTCAGGCTAGCCAAGGACATTAGCATCCACCAGATTATGTGCTACGGCGACTCGGACTTGGTGGTCCAGAAGTCTTCTGGCGAATGGGGCTCCAAGGATGCCAACATGGCAAGCTACCGCTTCCTCGTCCAGCAGATCATCGGGCACTTCAACGGGTACAAATTCCTCCATGTGCCATGAGCCGACAACGAGCAAGCCGATGCCCTGGCACGGATTGGCTCCACCTGGCAAGCCATACTAGCCGGCGTCTCCCTCGAGTGCCTGAGAAAGTCGTCTATAAATCCTTCGCCAGAATCAGAATCCATCTTCGTGCTAGCTGACCCTGGAGCAGTTGGATCCGGCTCGAGGACTTCAGCAATCGGCCTGGGGACTTCTGCAGGCGGCCCGGGTGCTGCAGCACCCAAACCCGGCCGACGGACTCAAGAACCAGGCCTGCGAAGTGCAGCAGTTGGCCCGGGACTTCAGCGACACAGCAAGCAGCGGCCTGCTCCCACCCGTTGCCTCCTAACTCGGCCTTCCTAGTACCGGTTGCTGTCTTGACGGTGGTAGAAGCTCTGTCTTGGGCGCATCCCATCCTCAACTTTCTGGTGAGCCGAGATCTACCAGCCGACAAATCTTGGCCTGGCAGGTGCAATGCCGAGCGGCCGCATACACGATTGTCAATAGAGAGCTCGTCAGGCGCAGTGCGACTGGTGTGTTCGAGTGCTGCATAGAGCCGGAGAAGGGCATAGCAATCCTTAGGGATATTCATCAAGGCGAATGTGGCTACCATGTTGCCTCCAGATCCCTCGTTGCCAAAGCCTTCTGCCATGATTTCTTCTGGCCGACTACTTTGGACGACGCCAAGGAGTTGGTCCGCAAGTGCAAGGGGTGCCAGTGCTTCAGCTCCAAGCAGCACCTGCTGGCCTCTGCACTCAAGACCATTCCCCTCACCTGGCCCTTTGCCATATGGGGATTGGACATGGTGGGCCTGTTCAAGACAGCACACGGCGGCATGACCCATCTGCTGGTCGCCGTGGACAAGTTCACTAAGTGGATTGAGGCGAGGCCTATCATGAAGCTGAATGGTCCGACTGCTGACACATTCATCGCGGATATCACCGTCCGATAAGGCATCCCGCACAACATCATCACTAACAACGGCACAAACTTCGCCAAAGGCTCCTTGGCCTGTTTCTGCGCGACGCAGGGCATCCGACAGGACCTCGTGTCCATTTCCCATCCGTAGTCAAATGGCCAGGTGGAGTGAGCAAACAGCCTCATCCTGTCAGGCATCAAGCCCCGACTGGTCGAGCCGCTGGAGCGCGTGGCCGACTGCTAGATTGAGGAGCTGCCGACCGTGCTTTGGAGTCTTCGGACCACGCCGAACCGAGCAACCGGCTTCACAACCTTCTTCCTCGTGTACGGGATCGAGGATGTCATGCCAACTGACATCGAGTTTGACTCGCTTCGTGTCACCATGTACACTGAGGTGGACGCCAAGGAAGCGCGAGAAGACGGTGTCGATCTGCTGGAAAAGGCCTGACAACTAGCACTCAGCCGGTCCGCCATCTACCAGTAGAGCCTACGCCGCTACCACAACAATAACATCAAGACGCATGCTTTCCTGTGAGGGCGACCTTGTGCTCCGGTTGATCCAGCGAACAGCCGACCAATACAAGCTCTCGGCTCCTTGGGAGGGGCCTTTCATCGTCAGATAGGCCCTGGGCAATGACTCCCACTACCTCATTGACACACAAAAGACTAGGGCACGCAAGAGGGACAATGCCGGCAAAGAGATGGAGCGTCCATGGAACGCGAATCTTCTCCGCCCATTTTACAGTTGAAGCAGTGTATGTACCGCGCTACCTTTTGTATTAATCAAAGACAAAGGTCCCCCGAGGTGCACTCAGGGGCTAACTTTTTATCTATATGATAAGCTTCTCCTATGAATGTGTTCTTTCATTCTTTCTCCCTGTCCAGGTCTGGTCAGCCGGCCCGGGGGCTCACCGCCTTGACCTAAGTTGGCACCGCCCGAAGTCGACTAAGTAGTGTGCCGACGGCATAGCCCTCTCTTCGCCTCGGCTACAGCTTGCAGCGCGACTGTCCGGCTGACAAGAGCTAAAGGCCAGAAACACTGTCGACATGACAAACGACTAAGGAAGAATGCCAATGCTGGCCAAGCCAGCTCCGCGCCTCACCCGTCTGGCTGCCAAGAAGCCGGCCGACCGGTTTCTTGCTCGACTAGCTAAGCTCCAGGCGGCTGAATTAACTTGCCTATTCTAAACGGCCAAGTCCCTGACTCGGCCACAGACCGCAACGCGGTTGTCCGGCTGGCAGGGCGGCAGCCAAAGGAAGGTGGCAAAAGAAAAGGCTAAATAGAGCAAAGGCAGCAAAACCGAGTTAGAACCCAGCAAAGCCCAAAAGCATGTGGGAAATAAAATTATTTACATTGCAAAAGGCCCAAGGCCAGCATTCAACAGAGTTTGAAATACACCCCTAGTGGGTGGAACTGCGCATGATTAACCTGTTCGTTTGAGCATAAGAAAGAAAATCTTAAAAGATAACTAGGCCAGAGGTGCGAAAGGCAGCTCGGACAGGTCGGCGGTGGCTGTAATGTTGGGTGGCGGGGCGTCCAGCTGGTTGGTTCCGGCTTGGTCGGCGGCAACGGTTGACGTAGTTTCCGACTGCCCGCTAGATGAAGCCGGATCGGGCTAATTCCGGCTGATCGTTCCATCATTCAGGGTGACGTCATCGTCTCCCTTGTCCTCGCCATCCTCCTCGCCCTCATCGCTGGAGGCGATCTCCTCCGCCGAGTCCTCCCCCTCATTCGGGTCCAGCCCGAACCAAGAGGGCGGCACCTCAGTGCCGTCTTCTGCCCACTCCAAGACAAAGACGCCAACGTCGGTGTAGTCGGCAAGGGCGGCCGCGCGCTTGACGATCTCCTCGCGCTCCGCCTCCAGCTCCGGCCTGGCTTCCTGGTGAAAACTGGCCAGCCGAGCCAAATGCATGTCTGGGTACCACGCCTTGACGAACTCCATCGTTCCCTCGGTGTCTGCCCGTGCTGCGGCACCCTTCCTGGACTTAAGCCACTCGACTGCCACCTCCAACTAGTCGGCAATCTGACTGGGAGTCCGGGGCACCTACATGTTTGGCCAGAGCCCCTCCAGGACCTGTGATCTGGCGCGTTGAAGTCGCCGGAGCAGGCGGCGTGCCGGTTCAAGGCGCATCCGGATGGCCAAGAGCTGCGCGCTGGTTCAAGGTGCATCCGGGGCTGGTTCGATGGAATATTCACGCTCGTCCTCCTCCACAGATCGCGCCGCGCCTCGATTGCCTGGCAGATGACAACGGAGCGATCGGGGATATACTCTGTTCGAAAGAAGATTAAAGATTTACAAGTCGGCCTCTTGCAGCGCCGGTGACTAAGAAACGAAGGAAGAAAGGATTTACCTTCGAGCTTATCCTCAATCACCTCATAGCCGTCCGACAGCAGCTTCTCCCTCTTGACCCAGTCCGAGCGCTGAGTGTCGAACTCAGCCTTGAGGAGCACCTCCCCGTCCTCCAAATGCCGGACCTGCTCCTTGTGCTGGGCCGCCTAGTCCACTAGCTCCTTCACAAGTTGATCATGCTCCATGGCTTCCTGGCTGCGCTCCTGCTCCTTGGCCTGGAGCTGGCTCTCGAGCTCGCACATGTGCGTCCTCAGATGTGCGGCGGCCTCTGCAAACACAAGAAAGAAACATCAACATCGACAAAAACAAGAAGTCGTTGGAAGATCTGGCCCGTATGCTCAGCAGTCAGCCCGAATCTCGGGGGCTGCACCCAGCAGGTGCGCCTGCGTGCCCCCACTGAAAGATGGCCTATGTACCATGGCTCTTGTTCAGCTCAGCAGTCCGGTTGGCGAGCAGCTGGTTCTGGGAGTTTTAGGCGGCCACGCGCAGGTTGTGGTAGTCCTGCAGCAAGAGGAACTCTTCAGCATTCGGAAGAACGCCTTGAAGTTCCAACCCGCCTGCTCAGCAACCGGCCTGGAATTCGGGGGCTACAACCAGCGGGTGCGCTAGCGCGCCGCCACTGAAGATCGCAAAAGCAAAAACCAAACTCAAGCGCATACCTAGATGGTCATCTGCATCACCGCCATCTCGTTCCTTGCCTGCAGGCGGGTGGCACTGTGGGTCTTGAACTTGTTAAGGACGTCCTGCACTGCAAGGTTTAGGACGGCTGAGCCAGCTCCTGGCGTCCAACCGGGCGGAGCGGAGCTCGTGGCCTCGGTGTCGGCCACCTGTGAGCTCGCGGCCTCGGCACCTACCGCCCTCGACGCAGAAGCCGCCTGTGCTGGGCTTGGGCGCCTGGAAGCGTGGGTCACCATGGCTCGGATCGCCACCATCTCGGTGTTGGGCCGCGGCACCTCCAGCCCTTCGGGCAGGTGACCTCCTCGCTCACCGTCATCCGACGCGCGCAGAGCCACTTCCACCTCTGGGACGATGGGATCGGTCCCCCTGCTCCGGGGCCGTCTGGTCAGCTCTGGCTGCTCCAGTCGGCACCCGGTCCTCCATCACCGGCGGCTCTGGCTGCTTCAAGTCGGTGGCCTCCAGAACGATGCTACGTGTCGGGTCCTCCACGTCCTTGGCGTCATCCTCCATCTCTGCCTTGGCCGCGGCGTCCACCCGCGCATTGGCCCCGACATCCACATGCGCATTGGCTGTGGCTTCAGCCTCCACCTACACCACGTTCGCTGACTCAGCCTCCGCCTGACCTGCGGCGTCCCGCTCCTCCTGCGCCTCCCGCGCATTCCTCTCAGTCGCCTCCCGAAGGGCGGCGGTCGGGTCCATGCGACGGGCCTCCTTAGAGCCGCCTGCTGATCCGATCATCGAGGCGGAGGGAGCCCGTGATACGGAAAGGGGAGCCCTGCACGGCAAGGCTAGCAAATATGAGAAGTTTGCATGAAAGAAGCAAGCGGAAATAAGAAACTTGCAAGAGAGAAACAGCTAGGACAAGAGAAGTCTGAGCACTCACCTAGACACCATAGGGTGCTCCTTCAGGGTCCTCCGGACGAGGGTCACCTTCGCGGCCTCGTGACGCTTGGTCGCGCCGGCGGTCAACTTGGCCTTCTTGCTTGGCCTGTTGCCGAACATCCCGCGTCGGCGCGGTGCTTCGGCGCGGCGCTCCACCTATCGGCCACATCGTTGCAGAGCCGGCGCCGGTCCTGTGGGCACCCTCAGAACGGCATTGTCTGTCGACATCTACGTCATCGTCCGGCCAGTCTCATACATTGCCGCCTCCATCGCTGCCTCCCTAGTGGCGTCATCGTCGCCCTCGTCCTCCAACGCGACCACCCCCAGCTCAAGGTTGCCCATGTCGCTCTCTTCACAATCCAGCATCCACTGGTGGCCCAAAGCCGGCACACTAACTATCTCCTGGCAAGGGAAACGCTGCCCCATGTCCGGATGGTCAGTTCGGATGAAGAGAAACGTATGGGCAAATAAAGGGGGCCAGATACTAACCGGAGGCGGCGGGTTGGCGCGATGTACGGCTCCTTGCCGAATCTTCACTAAGTCTCACTGAGCTTGCTGCCGGAGAAATAGTCTCCGCTATTAGTGACTTTCGAGTGACTCTTTGTTGCATGTTGAGGGATAGTTTTATGATCCAATTATGTTAGTATTGTTGAGGGAACTTACACTAGTGAAAGTATGAACCCTAGGCCTTGTTTCCTATCATTGCAATACCGTTTACGCTCACTTTTATCATTCGTTACCTTGCTGTTTTTATAATTTCAGATTACAAAAACTATTTTCTACTATCCATATTGCACTTGTATCACCATCTCTTCACCGAACTAGTGCACCTATACAACTTACCATTGTATTGGGTGTGTTGGGGACACAAGAGACTCTTTGTTATTTGGTTGCAGGGTTGTTTGAGAGAGACCATCTTCATCCTACGCCTCCTACGGATTGATAAACCTTAGGTCATCCACTTGAGGAAAATTTGCTACTCTCCTACAAACCTCTGCACTTGGAGGCCCAACAACGTCTACAAGAAGAAGGTTGTGTTGTAGACATCAAGCTCTTTTCTGGCACCGTTGCCGGGGAGGTTAGTGCTTGAAGATATATCTTTAGATCTTGCAATCGAGTCTTTTAGTTTCGTGTTTTATCACTAGTTTAGTTTATAAAAGAAAATTACAAAAAAATGGAATTGAGTTTACCTCATACGCTTCATCTTTTTAATATCTTTCGTGAGTATGATGGAAAGGATAATTGTGCTCAAGTGCTAGAAGAAGAAATCTATAAAATGTTTGGCACTAAATATTTGAATGGTGAGTATGATTGCAATGTTGTTAGTATGAATTCCTTGAATATCCATGATGCTAATGATATGCAAAGCCACAAGCTTGGGGAAGCTATGTTTGATGAAGATGATATTTTTGTCCCCCAAGTTTTCATGAGAAAATTTATTATGATGAAAGCATGCCTCCTATCTATGATGATTATTGTGATGACTTGTATGCTATAAAGAATAATGATATCCATGAAACTTGTCATCATGATTTTAGTTTTCAATTGGATTATGCCTCACATGATAATTATTTTGTTGAGTTTGCTCCCACTATTATTCATGAGAAGAATTTTTCTTGTGTGGAGAGTAATAAATTTTCTATGCTTGTAGATCATGATAAGAATGCTCTATGTGCACGTTATATTGTTGAATTCATTCATGATGCTACTGAAAATTATTATGAGGGAGGAACATATGCTTGTAGGAGTTGCAATAATATCAAGTTTCCTCTCTATGTGCTTAAAGTTTTGAAATTATGCTTGTTTTACCTTCCTATGCTAATTGATTATTGTTTCCACAAGTTGTTTGCTCACAAAATCCCTATGCATAGGAAGTGGGTTAGGCTTAAGTTTACTAGTCATATTCTTCATGATGCTCTCTTTATGTTACAAATCTTATCTTTTATGTGAGCATCATTGAAATCATCATGCCTAGCTAGGGGCGTTAAACGATAGCGCTTGTTGGGAGGCAACCCAACTTTATCTTTGTTCCTTGCTTTTTGCTCCTGTTTAGTAATAAATAATTTATCTATCCCCTGTTATGATTGAGTTTTTATGTTTTAATTAGTGTTTGTGCCAAGTAGAACCGTTGGGAAGACTTGGGGAAAGTCTTGTTGATCATGCTGTCAAAAACAGAAACTTTAGCGCTCACGAGAATTGCTGCCATTTTTATTTGAAGAGTGCTATTTAGTAAATTATTTTTTCAGATGATTAATAGATAAATTCCTAAGGTCCAGCAATTTATTTGAGAATTTTATGAGTTCCAGAAGTATACGTTTTATCCAGATTACTATAGACTGTTCTGTTTTTGACAGATTCTGTTTTCTATGTGTTGTTTGCTTATTTTGATGAATCTATGAGTAATATCGGAGGGTATGAACCGTAGATAAGTTGGAATGCAGTAGTTTTAACACCAATATAAATAAATAATGAGTTCATTACAGTACCTTGAAGTGGTGATTTATTTTCTTATACTAACGGAGCTCATGAGTTTTCTACTTTAAGGTTTCTGTTGTGAAGTTTTCAAGTTTTGGGTAAAGATTCGATGGATCATGGAATAAGGAGTGGTAAGAGCCTAAGCTGGGGGATGCCCGAGGCATGCCAAGGTAATATTCAAGGATAGCCAAGAGCCTAAGCTTGGGGATGCCCAGGAAGGCATCCCCTCTTTCGTCTTCGTTCATCGGTAACTTTACTTGGAGCTATATTTTTATTCACCACATGATATGTGTTTTGCTTGGAGCGTCAATTTATTTTGTTAGGATTTGCTTTCTGTTATTTATAACAATATTTTGCATCTTTTATTTCAATAAAAGTGGCATAGATAGCCTTTACTATGCCTATGTTACAAGCATACATGTTGCTGTTTGAAAACAGAAAGTTTACCGCTGTTGCAATAATTCCCTAGAAAAGTCAAAATGTGATAAAATGTTGAAACCTTTTGCATATTAAGCTCTGATAAATTTACTACATTGGGAATTTTCTTTCATAATTTTTGGAGTTAGGGAAGTATGGATGTTGCAGCATTCTTTACAGACTATCCTGTTTAGGCAGATTGATGTTATGTTTGCATTGTTTGCATATGTTTGCTTCTTTAATAATTCTATTTAAGGATAGGACTATTAAATATGCAGAGGCATTTAGTATGCAATGTTGAATAATAATTTTAGTGATTTGCTACAAGAGAGTATGATAAGGTTTTGGCAATGGTTTATACTAACTTATCTCACGAGTCCTTGTTGAGTTTTGTGTAGATGAAGCTTTTGAGATTTAGGGAGACCGTGATATGAGAGGAATTAAGGAGACACCGAAGCTCAAGCTTGGGGATGCCCAAGGCACCCCAAGATAATATTTCAAGAAGTCTCAAGCGTCTAAGCTTGGGGATGCCCCAGTTGGCATCCCACCTTTCTTCTTCAACAACTATCAGTTAGTACCGGTTGATCCTAAGTTTTTGCTTCTTCACATGATGTTTGCTATTCATAGATGCCATTTTGTTTTGCTTTGCTTGCTGTTTGAATAAAATACCAAGATATGAAATTATTAAATGTTAGAGAGTCTTCACATGGTTGCATAATTATTCAACTACTCATTGATCTTCACTTATATCTTTCGGAGTAGTTTGTCGATGCTCTAGTGCTTCACTTATATCTTTTAGAGCATGGTGGTAGTTTTATTATGAAGAAATAGATGAACTATCATGCTTCACTTATATTATTTTGAGAGTCTTAAATATCATGGTAATTTGCTTAAAATCCTAATATTCTAGGTATACAAGATTAATAATAAAACTTTCTTATGAGTGTGCTGAATACTATGAGAAGTTTGATGCTTGATAATTGTTTTGAGATATGAGGATGGTGATATTAGAGTCATGCTAGTTGAGTGGTTATGAATTTGAGAAATACTTGTGTTGAAGTTTGTGATTCCCATAGCATGCACGTATGGTGAACCATTATGTGATGAAGTCGGAGCATGATTTATTTATTGCTTGTCTTCCTTATGAGTGGCAGTCGGGGACGAGCGATGGTCTTTTCCTACCAATCTATCCCCCTAGGAGCATGCGCGTAGAACTTTGTTTCGATAACTAATAGATTTTTGCAATAAGTATGTGAGTTCTTTATGACTAATGTTGAGTCCATGGATTATACGCACTCTCACCCTTCCACCATTGCTAGCCTCTCTAGTACCGCGAAACTTTCGCCGGTACCATACGCCCACCATATACCTTCCTCAAAACAGCCACCATACCTACCTATTATGGCATTTCCATAGCCATTCCGAGATATATTGCCATGCAACTTTCCACCATTCCGTTCATCATGACACATTCATCATTGTCATATTGCTTAGCATGATCATGTAGTTGACATAGTATTTGTGGAAAGCCACTGTTCATGATTCTTTCATACTTGTCACTCTTGATTCATTGCATATCCCGGTACACCGCCGGAGGCATTCATGTAGAGTCGTACTTTGTTCTAGTATCGAGTTGTATCATTGAGTTGTAAATAAATAGAAGTGTGATGATCATCATTCAATAGAGCATTGTCCCAAAAATAAAGAGAAAGGCCAAATAAAAAAATAAAGGCCAAATAAAAAAGGCCAAAAAAGGGGGGACAATGCTACTATCCTTTTACCACACTTGTGCTTCAAAGTAGCACCATGATCTTCATGATAGAGAGTCTCCTATGTTGTCACTTTCATATACTAGTGGGAATCTTTCATTATAGAACTTGGCTTGTATATTCCAATGATGGGCTTCCTCAAAATGCCCTAGGTCTTCGTGAGCAAGCGAGTTGGATGCACACCCACTAGTTTCTTTTGTTGAGCTTTCATATACTTATAGCTCTAGTGCATCCGTTGCATGGCAATCCCTACTCACTCACATTGATATCTATTGATGGGAATCTCCATAGCCCGTTGATACGCCTAGTCGATGTGAGACCATCTTCTCCCTTTTTTCCTCTCCACAACCACCATTCTATTCCACCTATGGTGCTATGTCCATGGCTCACGCTCATGTATTGCGTGAAGATTGAAAAACTTTGAGAACATCAAAAGTATGAAACAATTGCTTGGCTTGTCATCGGGGTTGTGCATGATTTAAATATTTTGTGTGGTGAAGATAGAGCATAGCCAGACTATATGATTTTGTAGGGATAGCTTTCTTTGGCCATGTTATTTTGAGAACACATAATTGCTTAGTTAGTATGCTTGAAGTATTATTGTTTTTATGTCAAAATTAAACTTTTGTCTTCAATCTTATGGATCTGAATATTCATATCACAAGTAAGAAGAATTACATTGAAATTATGCCAATTAGCATTCCACATCAAAAATTATCTTTTTATCATTTACCTACTCGAGGACGAGCAGGAATTAAGCTTGGGGATGCTTGATACGTCTCCAACGTATCTATAATTTTTGATTGCTCCATGCTATATTATCTATTGTTTTGGGCAATATTGGGCTTTATTTTCCACTTTTATATTATTTTTGGGACTAACCTATTAACCGGAGGCCTAGCCCAGATTTGCTGTTTTATGGCTATTTTAGTGTTTCGAAGAAAAGGAATATCAAACAAAGTCGAAACGGAACGAAATCAACTAGAGAAGTTATTTTTGGAAGGAAAGCAACCCATGGAACTTGGAGTGCACGTCAGGGGAGACACGGGCACCCCACGAGGGTGGGGGGCACACCCACCCCCCTAGGGCGCGCCCCCTGCCTTGTGGGGCCCCCGTGGCTCCTCCGACGTACTTCCTGCACCCATATATATCGCCGTACCCTAAAACTTCCAGAACACACAATAGATCAGAGTTCCGCCGCCAGAAGCCTCCGTAGCCACCGAAAACCAATCTAGACCCGTTCCGGCACCCTGCTAGAGGGGGCAATCCCTCTCCGGTGGCCATCTTCATCATCCCGGTGCTCTCCATGACCAGGAGGGAGTAGTTCTCCCTCGGGGCTGAGGGTATGCACCAGTAGCTATGTGGTTGATCTCTCTCTCTCTCTCGTGTTCTTGAGATGATACGATCTTGATGTATCGCGAGCTTTTCTATTATAGTTGGATCCTATGATGTTTCTTCCCCGTCTTCTCTCTTGTAATGAATTGAGTTTCCCCTTTGAAGTAATCTTATCGGGTTGACTCTTTAAAGATTTGAGAACACTTGATGTATGTCTTGCCGTGCGTATCTGTGGTGACAATGGGATACCACATGATTCACTTGATGTATATTTTGGTGATCAACTTGCGGGTTTCGCCCATGAACCTATGCATAGGGGTTGGCACACATTTTCGTCGTGATTCTCCGGTAGGAACTTTGGGGCACTCTTTGAGGTCCTTTGTGTTGGTTGAATAGATGAATCTGAGATTGTGTGATGCATATCGTATAATCATACCCACGAATACTTGAGGTGACATTGGAGTATCTAGGTGTCATTAGGGTTTTGGTTGATTTGTGTCTTAAGGTGTTATTCTAGTACGAACTCAAGGGCTGTTTGTGACACTTATAGGAATAGCCCAACGAATTGATTGGAAAGAATAACTTTGAGGTGGTTTCATACCCTACCATAATCTCTTCGTTCGTTCTCCGCTATTAGTGACTTTGGTGTGACTCTTTGTTGCTATTAGTCACTTTGCAGAGATCATAGGCAACAGAGACGCCTTAGGCCGGGTGGCGAAGTGGGCCATTAAGCTAGCTCCCCACACCATCATCTACCCGCCCCACACGTCCATCGAGTCCCAAGCACTGGCCGACTTCTTAGTCGGCTGGGCCGAGACCCGGTACCTGTAGCTAGCATCGGATTCTACCCATTGGCGGATGCACTTTGATGGCTCGAAGATGCGCCCGGTCTGGGAGCCGACATTGTCCTCACCTCTCCCAAAGGCAAGAAGCTCAAGTCCATGCTGCAGATCCACTTTGCCGCCTCCAACAATGTGGACGAGTACGAGGCGCTTGTCAACGGGCTCCGGCTAACCAAGGACATTAGCATCCACCGGATTATGTGCTACGGCGACTCGGACTTGGTGGTCCGGAAGTCTTCTGGCGAATGGGGCGCCAAGGATGCCAACATGGCAAGCTACCGCTTCCTTGTCCAGCAGATAATCGGGCACTTTGACGGGTGCAAATTCCTCCTTGTGCCACGAGCCGACAACGAGCAAGCCGACGCCCTGGCACGGATTGGCTCCACCTGGCAAGCCATACTAGCCGGCGTCTCCCTCGAGTGCCTGAGAAATCCGTCTATCAATCCTTTGCCGGAATCAGAATCCATCTTCGTGCTAGCTGACGCTGGAGCAGTTGGATCCGGCTCGAGGACTTCAGCGGTCGTCCTGGGGACTTCTGCAGGCGCCCCGGGCGCTGCAGCACCCAAACCCGGCCCACGGACTCAAAAACCCAGCCCGCGGAGTGCAGCAGTTGGCCCGAGACTTCAGCGACACAACATGCAGCGGCCTGCTCCCACCCGTTGCCCCCTAACTCGGCCTTCCTTATACCGGTTGCTGTCTTGACGGTGGTAGAAGCTCTGTCTTGGGCGCATCCCATCCTCAACTTTCTGGTGAGCCGAGATCTACTAGCCGACAAATCTTGGCCCGGCAGGTGCAATGCCGAGCGACCGCATACACGATTGTCAATAGAGAGCTCGTCAGGCGCAATGTGACTGGTGTGTTCGAGCGCTGCATAGAGCCGGAGAAGGGCATAGCAATCCTTAGGGATATTCATCAAGGCGAATCTGGCTACCATGCTGCCTCCAGATCCCTCGTTGCAAAAGCCTTCCGCCATGGTTTCTTCTGGTCGACTACTTTGGACGACGCCAAGGAGTTGGTCCGCAAGTGCAAGGGGTGCCAGTGCTTCAACTCCAAGCAGCACCTGCCGGCCTCTGCACTCAAGACCATTCCCCTCACCTAGCCCTTTGCCATATGGGGATTGGACATGGTGGGCCCGTTCAAGACAGCACACGGCGGCATGACCCATCTGCTGGTCGCCGTGGACAAGTTCACGAAGTGGATTGAGGCGAGTCCTATCATGAAGCTGAATGGTCCAACTGCTGACACATTCATCGCATATATCACGGTCCGATAAGGCATCGCACACAACATCATCAGTGACAATGGCACAAACTTCGCCAAAGGCTCCTTGGCCTGTTTCTACGCAACGCAGGGCATCCGACTGGACCTCGAGTCCATTTCCCATCCGTAGTCAAATGGCCAGGTGGAGTGAGCAAACAGCCTCATCCTGTCCGGCATCAAGCCTCGACTGGTCGAGCCGCTGGAGCGCATGGCCGACTGCTGGATCGAGGAGCTGCCGACCGTTCTTTGGAGTCTTCGGACCACGCCGAACCGAGCAACCGGCTTCACAACCTTCTTCCTCGTGTACGGAACGAGGCTCTCATGCCAACTGACATTGAGTTTGACTCGCTTCGTGTCACCATGTACACTGAGGTGGACGCCAAGGAAGCACGAGAAGACGATGTCGATCTGCTGGAAAAGGCCCGGCTGCTAGCACTCAGCCGGTCTGCCATCTACTAGCAGAGCCTACGCCGCTACCACAACAAGAACATCAAGACGCGTGCTTTCCGTGAGGGCGACCTTGTGCTCCGGTTGATCCAATGAACAGTCGACCAACACAAGCTCTCGGCTCCTTGGGAGGCGCCTTTCATCATCAGATAGGCCCTGGGCAACGACTCCTACTACCTCATCGACACACAAAAGACTAGGGAACGCAAGAGGGACAATGCCGGCCAAGAGATGGAGCGTTCGTGGAACGCGAATCTTCTTCGCCCATTTTACAGTTGAAGCAGTGTATGTATCGCGCTACCTTTTGTATTAATCAAAGACAACAGGTCCCCCGAGGTGCACTTAGGGGCTACCTTTTATCTATATCATAAGCTTCTCCTATGAATGTGTTCTTTCATTCTTTCTCCCTGTCCGGGTCCGGTCAGCCGGCCCGGGGGCTCACTGCCTTGACCTAAGTTGGCACCGCCCGAAGTCGACTAAGTAGTGTGCTGACGACATAGCCCTCTCTTCGCCTCGGCTACAGCATGCAGCGCGACTGTCTGACTGACAAGAGCTAAAGGCCGGAAACGCTATCGACATGAAAAACGACTAAGGAAGAATGCCAATGCTGGCCAAGCCGGCTCCGCGCCTCACCCGTCTGGCTGCCAAGAAGCCGGCCGGCCGGCTTCTTGCTCGACTAGCTAAGCTCTAGGCGGCTGAATTAACTTGCCTATTCTAAATGGCCAAGTCCCTGACTCGGCCACAGACCGCAGCGCGGTTGTCCGGCTGGCAGGGCGGCAGCCAAAGGAAGGTGGTAAAAGAAAAGGCCAAATAGAGCAAAGGCAAAACCGAGTTAGAACCCGGCAAAGCCCAAAAGTATGTGGGAAATAAAATTATTTACATTGCAAAAGGCCCAAGGCCAGCATTCAACAGAGTTTGAAATACACCCCTAGTGGGTGGAACCGTGCATGATTAACCTGTTCGTTTGAGCTTAAGAAAGAAAAGCTTAAAAGATAACTAGGCCAGAGGTGCGGAAGGCGGCTCAGACAGGTCGGCGGTGGCTGTAACGTTGGGTGGCGGGGCGTCCAGCTGGTTGGTTCTGGCTTGGTCGGCGGCAACGGTTGACGTAGTTTCCGACTGGTCGTTCCATCATTCGGGGCGACGTCATCGTCTCCATCGTCCTCGCCATCCTCCTCGCCCTAATCGCTGGAGGCGATCTCCTCCGCCGAGTCCTCCCCCTCATTCGGGTCCAGCCCGAACCAAGAGGGCGGCACCTCAGTGCCGTCTTCCGCCCACTCTGGGACAAAACGCTATCGTCGGTGTAGTCGGCAAGGGCGGCCGCGCGCTTGACGATCTCCTCGCGCTTTGCCTCCAGCTCCGGCCTGGCTTCCTGGTGAAAAGTGGCCAGCCGAGCCAAATGCACGTCTGGGTACCACGCCTTGACGAACTCCATCGTTGCCTGGGTGTCTGCCCGTGCTGCGGCACCCTTCCTGGACTTAAGCCACTCGACTGCCACCTCCAACTAGTCGGCGATCCGACTGGGAGTCCGGGGCACCTACATATTTGGCCAGAGCCCCTCCAGGACCTGTGATCTGGCGCGTTGAAGTCAGCGGAGCAGGCGGCGTGCCGTTTCAAGGCGCATCCAGATGGCCAAGAGCTATGCGCCGGTTCAAGGTGCATCCGGGGCTGGTTCGACGGAATATTCGCGCTCGTCCTCCTCCACACATCGCGTCGTGCCTCGATTGCCTGGCAGATGACAACGGAGCGATCGGGGAGATACTCTATTCAAAAGAAAACTAAAGATTTAGAAGTCAGCCTCCTGCAGCGCCGATGACTAAGAAACGAAGGAAGAAAGGATTTACCTTCGAGCTTATCCTCAATCACCTCGTAGCCGTTCGACAGCAGCTTCTCCCTCTTGACCCAGTCCAAGTGCTGAGTGTCAAACTCAGCCTTGAGGAGCACCTCCTCGTCCTCCAACTGCCGGACCGGCTCCTTGTACTGGGCCGCCTAGTCCGCTAGCTCCTTCGCAAGCTGATCACGCTCCATGGCTTCCTCGCCGCGCTCCTGCTCCTTGGCCTGGAGCTGGCTCTCGAGCTCGCACATGTGCGTCCTCAGATGGGCGGCGGCCTCTGCAAACACAAGAAAGAAACATCAACATGAACAAAAACAAGAAGTCGTCGGAAGATCCGGCCCGGCTGCTAAGCAGTCGGCCCGAATCTCGGGGGCTGCAACCACTGAAAGACGACCTACGTACTGTGGCTCTTGTTCAGCTCAGTAGTCCGATTGGCGAGCAGCTGGTTCTGGGAGTTGTAGGTGGCCGAGCGCAGGTTGTGGTAGTCCTGTAGCAAGAGGAACACTTCAGCATTCGGAAGAACGCCTTGAAGGTCCAACCAGCCTGCTCAGCAGCCGGCTTGGAATTCGGGGGCTACAACCAACGGGTGCGCTGGCGCGCCCCCATTGAAGATTGCAAAAGCAAAAAAGCAAACTCAAGCGCATACCCAGATGGCCGTCTGCATCACCGCCATCTCGTTCCTCGCCTGTAGGCGGGTGGCACTATGGGTCTTGAACTTGTTAAAGACGTCCTGCACCACAAGGTTCAGGATGGCTGAGCCGGCTCCTGGCGTCCAACCAGGCGAAGCGGAGCTCGTGGCCTCGGTGTCGGCCACCTACGAGCTCGCGGCCTCAGCACCTGCCGCCCTCGATGCAGAAGCCGCCTGTGCTGGGCTTGGGCGCCTGGAAGCGTGGGTCACCATGGCCCGGCTCGCCACCAGCTCGGTGCTGGGCCGCGGCACCTCCGGCCCTTCGAGCTGGCTACCTCCTCGCTCACCGTCATCCGACGCGCGTAGAGCCACTTCCACCTCTGGGACGATGGGATCGGTCCCCCTGCTCCGGGGCCGTCTGGTCAGCTCCGGCTACTCGAGTCGGCACCTGGTCCTCCATCAACGGCGGCTCCGGCTGCTGCAAGTCGGTGGCCTCCGGAACCATGCTACGTGTCGGGTCCTCCACGTCCTTGGCGTCATCCTCCATCTCTGCCTTGGCCGCGGCATCCACCTGCGCATTGGCCGCGGCTTCAGCCTCCACCTACGCCGCGGTCGCTGACTCAACCTCCGCCTGAGCCGCGGCGTCCCGCTCCTCCTGCGCCTCCCGCGCATTCCTCTCAGTCGCCTCCCGAAGGGCGGCGGCTGGGTCCATGTGACGGGCCTCCTTAGAGCTACCTGCTGATCCGATCATCAAGGCGGAGGGAGCCCGTGATACGGAAAGGGGAGCCCTGCACGGCAAGGCAAGGAAATATGAGAAGTTTGAATGAAAGAAGCAAGCAGAAATAAGAAACTTGCAAGAGAGAAACAACTAGGACAAGAGAAGTCTGAGCACTCACCCAGACACCATAGGGCGCTCCTTCAGGGTCCTCCGGACGAGGGTCGCCTTTGCGGCCTCGTGACGCTTGGTCGCAGCGGCAGTCAACTTGGCCTTCTTGGTTGGCCTGTTGCCGAACATCCCGCGTCGGCGCGGTGCTTTGACGCGGCGCTCCACCTATCGGCCACATTGTTGAGGAACCGGCGCCGGTCCTATGGGCGCCCTCAGGGCGGCATTGTTTGTCGACGTCTTCGCCGTCGTCCAGCCATTCTCGGACATTGCCGCCTCCTCCATCACCGCCTCCCTAGTGGCGTCAGCGTCGCCCTCGTCCTCCAACGCGACCACTCGCAGCTCAAGGTTGCCCACATCGCTCTCTTCATGATCCAGCATCCACTGGTGGCCCAGAGCCGGCACACTGACTATCGCCTGGCTAGGGAAATGCTACCCCGTGTCCGGATATTCAGTTCGGATGAAGAGAAACGCATGGGCAAAGAAAGGGTGCCAGATACTAACCGGAGGCGGCGGGTTGGCGCGACTGTACGGCTCCTTGCCGAATCTTCACCCAGTTTCATTGAGCTTGCTGCCGCAAAAATAGTTGATGTGTCGGCAGCTCCTTCCTCGACATCCGACATGGATCCCGGCGGCCGCTAATATCGCACATCAGATGGGGCCGGGCTTGGAGAGGCGACCCCCGGCACTCGATGAAGGCGGCCAGCAGGTCCAATGCCTTGAGGCCCTTCAAGTCTGTCATCTCCTACAGGCGGGTGAGGGCGCTGGTGATGACAGCTGGCAGTAGCATCGGTTGCTGGCCCTAGTTGTTCTGTGGCTCGGGAGGCAAGCCGGGTACATAAGCCGGCAGGTTGATGTAGTTGCGAGTCACATCCAAGTTGCAGATATAGAAATAAGATTTCTACCACAGCTTGGCCGACTCTCTCACGACAACAGCCGGAAGGCGGGTCCCGGAGCCAGTGGGCCGCATGGCCATGCATGCGCCACACTGGGCCGACTCGTTCTTGGCCTGGGTGCCGAGCATGAGGTAGAAGAACCTGCTCCACATCTCGAGTGTGGGCAAGACGCCAAGGTAGCCCTCGTAGAAAGTGACGAAGGCGGCAAGGAGCATCACGGTGTTGGGCGTGAGGTGATGAGGCTGCAGGCGGTAGATGTTGAGGAACGCATGAAAGAAGCCGCTCACCGGCAGCCCGAAGCCTCGGAAGAAGTGGCTTCGGAAGACGACGAACTCGCCATCCTTTGGCGCCGGCGAGATCTCCCTTTCCTCTGGGAGTCGCGTCCCCACCCTCGCCGTGCTGGGAAGCCTCCGCATTGCACGGAGGAACTTGAGTTAGCCGTCGTGCATGATCAAACCGTCCCAATCGCCGCACAACATGGCTAGCGGTGACTTGGCGGCGGCACGGCGAGGCTAGACGCCAGCAGAGTGGTGGCGAGTCTACGAAGGCGCAGCACGTCTGAGCGGTGACGCCCTACGGTAGCACTTTGGTGGCGGGCGGCGCGACAATGCAGCGGCAACAGGGAGCAAAAAGAGGAAGAAGGAGAAGAGTGGAGGGGGGCACGTGCGTTCGGCCGCACCCCGTCCCTCCTATTTAGGTGGCGGCAGCGGCGGAGCCAAGGCGACGCCAAGTGGGGGCGTTGGGATTAACTGCGCCGATGCCCCGCACGATCCCGTGAATTCCGCGCCATTATGGCGCGTGTTTACTCCACCTCAAAAGGGTAACCGCCCGCCTCGGTCGAAGCGGATCTGCGTGCGCCGAGGCCCTGTAGTGGTGGGCCCGGGCCTGCGGCGATGTCCCGTCGCGCGCGTGGGCTGGCAGGCTTGCCTGGCCTCCTGGCGACACGTGACAAGCGAGCAATGGGCGGCAGGCACGCCACCCGGCGACATCAGCCCGGTGCCCGCTAGGACGATTCAACACTAGTAGAAAAAGGGCCTTCAGTCCCGGTTCATAAGGGCCTTTAGTCCCGGTTCTGGAACCGGGACTAAAGGGTCGGTACTAATGCCTATCCCTTTAGTCCCGGTTCAATCCAGAACCGGGACTAAAGGGCACGGCCACGTGGAGCTCCACCTTTAGTCCCGGTTGGTAACACCAATAACACCAACCGGGACTAAAGGAAATTTTATGATTTTTTTTAAAAAAATTTGAATTTTTTTTGATTTTTTTATTTTCAAATTTCTGAATTATTTTAACCTCTAGTCTGTAATCACCACCCCTCATCACTTCTCAATTTATCCTCTAATCACCCCTCATCATTCCAAATCATCTAACTTCCTGAACGGTCACCCATCCTCCACTCCCCCAGCCTGAGCACGCTTAACTTCCGGGTTCTATTCTCCCTCGCTCCAAGTCTGCACTTGTTGTTTTCCTGACAATACTAAGATGTCAATCCTATTAACCTTTAGGAATTTTGCTTGAGCATGAAGTGACACATTTCATACTTTTATTTTGAAACTGTTGTTTTAAAAAACAATAATTATTTAGTAACACTAATATTTCTTGAATAATTAGTTTGACCATTGTTTGACCACAGTTTGACCAGATTTGACCAGAATTGAAATAACAGAAATAATTATTTAGTAACACTAATATTCTAGAATAATTAGTTTGACCATTGTTTCACCACAGTTTGCCCACTATTTGAATTTTTTTCGATTTTTTTCACTCTAGATCTTAAAAGCCCCATAACTTTTTTTCTATTAGGTTTTTGAGAATTTTGAAAAGCCCCGTAACTTTTCGAGTAGATGATTTTTCATATAAAAAACTTTTTCATCCGAGTTAGTATGCAAAAGTTATGCCCATTTTTACAAATTTCAGGGAGATATTGCAAATAAAGTCAAAATTCACATTTGCAAATTTTCCCAACAACTAGACCACATATCACATGGGAAACTTATTTTCTTTTATTTTTTTGACATTTCCATCATTTTCTTTTATTTTTTTTAAAACTGAAAAGGCGATCCACCAGGGGGTAGAGTTTGAAAATGGGACCTTTAGTACCGGTTCGTGGCAAGAACCGGGACTAAAGGTCTCAACCCCATTAGTCCCGGTTCATGCCTCAAACCGGAACTAAAGGTCTAATCTTTAGTCCCGGTTTGAGGCACGAACCGGAACCAATGGTTGTGGGCCAGGAGCGAGGCCCATTGGTCCCGGTTCATCCCACCAACCGGGACCAAAAGATCCAGATGAACTGGGACCAATGGTCCACGTGGCTCGGCCGGCCCCCTGGGCTCATGAACCGGGACCAATGGGGGCATTGGTCCCGGTTCTTGACTGAACTGGGACTAATGGCCTGACCCGGCCTAGACTAAAGCCCTGTTTTCTACTAGTGCAAGTTCACCAAGCGGCCAGGCCTTCCTCGACTGGCTTCTGTCAGGCGGCTTCTCCTAGCTGGACAAAGCAAAGGCACAGGATCTCTCGAAGGAGGAAACTACTAAGGCACTCCGTCTTTGAGCCGCGGTGCCTCACCAGCTTCGGGGACTACTGTCGGAAGGATTTACCACGGCTAGTCTCATCCACACCCCTTACTGTTACAAGATGATAACCCACAAGTGTAGGGGATCGCAACAGCTTTCAAGGGTAGAGTATTCAACCCAAATTTATTGATTCGACACAAGGGGAGCCAAAGAATATTCTCAAGTATTAGCAGTTGAGTTGTCAATTCAACCACACCTGGATAATTTAATATCTGCAGCAAATTATTTAGTAGCAAAGTAATATGATAGCAGTGGTAACGGTAACAAAAGAGTAATGAAAGCAAAAGTAATATTTTGGTGTTTTGTAGTGATTGTAACAGTAGCAACGAAAAAGTAAATAAGTGTAAACCAGTATATGGAAAGCTCGTAGGCATTGGATCGGTGATGGATAATTATGCCGGATGCGGTTCATCATGTAACAGTCATAACATAGGGTGACACAGAACTAGCTCCAATTCATCAATGTAATGTAGGCATGTATTCCGAATATAATCATACGTGCTTATGGAAAAGAACATGCATGACATCTTTTGTCCTATCCTCCTGTGGCAGCGGGGTCCTAACGGAAACTAAGGGATATTAAGGCCTCCTTTTAATAGAGAACCGGAACAAAGCATTAGCACATAGTGAATACATGAACTCGTCAAACTATGGTCATCACCGGGAGTGGTCCCGATTATTTTCACTTCGGGGTTGCCGTATCATAACACATAGTAGGTGACTATAGATTTGCAAGATAGGATCAAGACACACATATATTCATGAAAACATAATAGGTTCAGATCTGAAATCATGGCACTCAGGCCCTAGTGACAAGCATTAAGCATAGCAAAGTCATAGCAACATCAATCTCAGAACATAGTGGATACTAGGGATCAAACCCTAAAAAAACTAACTTGATTACATGATAGATCTCATCCAACCTATCACCGTCCAGCAAGCCTACGACAGAATTACTCATGCACGACAGTGAGCATCATGAAATTGGTGATGGAGGATGGTTGATGATGACGACAGCGACGAATCCCCCTCTCCGGAGCCCCGAACAGACTCCAGATCAGCCCTCCCGAAAGGTTTTAGGGCTTGGCGGCGGCTCCATATTGTAAAACGCGATGATTTCTTCCCCTTGACTTTTTTCTCCCCGAAAGCAAATATATAGAGTCGGAGTTGGCGTCGGAGGAGCCTCAGTGGGCCCACAAGGTAGGGGGGCGCGCCCCCACCCTCATGGACAGGGTGTGGGCCCCCTGGTCTTCATCTTTGGCAAGGATTTTTTTATTATTTTTAACTAGATGTTTCATGGAGTTTCAGGTCATTCTGATGACTTTTGTTTTCTGCACATTAAACAACAGCATGGCAATTCTGCTGAAAACAGCGTCAGTCCGGGTTAGTTCCACTCAAATCATGCAAGCTAGTGTCCAAAACAAGGTCAAAAGTGTTTGGAAAAGTAGATACGACAGAGACGTATCACAAGACAACAAGGTTAGCAAAGCCCCTCGCATCTTCTAGACACGTGGCTGTCTCCTTGTGTAGGCTGGGCCGAAACGGTCGGCTTCCAGAAGACCTCGCCCACTTACAAGGCAGCTTTTGGGGAGGTCGGCTCCTAGCAGGCGGCCCTTCCTCCCCTTGAAATCTGCACCCAACCACTACAACAAGATGGAGCGTGGCTACAGGGCCTCCCGATCCACCGGATCCCGGAGGAGCGTTGCTGCAGTGCGAGCTGACCAAGCGGTCACCTCCTTGCCAGGCCGGTACTGTAGCCATGCGGCTCATGACATGGCCCTTGTCATCAAGGGCCATGCTCCCACAACGGGTGGTCACTACGGCCCGCAGGCGGCGGGCCCTACCAATCCGTGAGCTCCATCTTCTCTAATGAGACGGAGTATGGCTACAGTGTGCGTTGACCAAGCGGTGGGACTGTAGCCATACGACTCCTGACGAGGCCTCCGTCATCAAGTACAACGCTACAACTGTCGGTGTCAAAACCAGCGGATCTCGGGTAGGGGGTCCCGAACTGTGCGTCTAAGGTCGATGGTAACAGGAGACAGGGGACACAATTTTTACCCGGGTTCGGGCCCTCTCTATGGAGGTAATACCCTACTTCCTGCTTGATTGATCTTGATGGATATGAGTATTACAAGAGTTGATCTACCACGAGATCGTAATGACTAAACCCTAGAAGTCTAGCCTGCATGACTATGGTAATGAGTCTCCCCCTCCGGACTAATTCCTTCGGTTTATATAGATACTGGGAGGATCTTGGGTTATACAAGGTCGGTTACAAAGAAGGGAATCTACATATTTGGTCGCCAAGCTTGCCTTCCACGCCAAGGAGAGTCATGTCCGGACACAGGTGCAGTCTTCGGTCTTTGTATCTTCACAGCCCATCAGTCCGGCCCATGGCTAATAGGCCAGACGCCCGAGGACCCCTTAGTCCAGCACTCCCTCAGTAGCCCCCGAACCAGTCTTCAATGACGAGGTGTTCGACACAAAGATTGTCTTCGGCATTGCATGGCAGGTTCCTCCTCCGACGACTTCCAAGTAATGTATTCGACTTTTAATTCAATGCCGCACCCCTCAGTTTCTGTGCATCCATGACTTCAGCTTCCACGTGTCAAGTGAATGCAGACGGTCAGGGTATTTTTTGCAAATAACACCCCAGCCATGCAAGAAAGAGCGTCTATTTAAAGAGATTGGGTCTCAGATCCATTCAGTACCATGCGAACAAAATCCTCAGAGATTGCCAGGAAAGACCATTCCAACATGGCTAGCATTCCTAACTCCTCCTCCCGTTCCGACGCAGAGAAAGGAGAGTGGGTGAGGTGCTCTGTGTCCCACGGTCAATTGGCGAAGTTGCAAACGCAGGGATTTCTCCCCTCTGCGGATCTGGTCCCTGTCCGAGCAGGGTTGGCTTCCCTCAACGGCAAAACCCAGGCGGAGGATTTCCCTAATCCATCTACGGTGGAACGAGTGTGCTTCGTCCCATATCTGCTAAGGGGCGTGGGATTTCCAATTCACCCATTCCTCTGAGCACTTCGGGAGTATTATGGCCTCTATCTGCACAATCTTACCCCAACGTCCATCCTTCACATTGCGGGTTATGTCGCTTTATGCGAACTATTCCTGGGTTGTGAGGCCCATTTCGATCTATGGAGATGGTTATTTTGTCTTGTCCGCGCAACCACGAAGGACCGATATTTGAAGTGGGCGGGGCCGAAATATGGCGCATTGCTGAAACCGGATACCTATCGGGCACATCGAAGAAAGCTTCCGAAGAGTGGACCTCTGAATTGTTTTACATTGATGACGTTGTACTTCCGGATCCAGGCCAGAGAGGTCTCTCCGAGTTTACAAGTGTTCCTTTGAGGAAACGCCACAGCTGGCGCCCTCGGAGCCTCAAGGAGGAAGATAGTGCGGTAGTACGCCAACTCCTGAGCAAGTTCAGGATGCTTGCCCAGTCCGGATATACGATAGTCAAAGTGATGGCGACCTCCATAGTGCGGGGGGTCCAGCCACTCCAATACAGAGGACTTCCCATGTGGAATTACAATGGGGAAGATGACACCTCCCTCTGCGGTAGTTAAGGTCCGGACACCCCTGCCGCTCTAGCCAAAATATTGGCTGAACTGTTCAATGGTGAGGAAGAGGAGTTCCTACGCATCACGCACAGGGAAGGATATTCCATGTACAGTCCTCCTAGCTGGGTAAGCCCCCAACTCTTCTACTCTACTCATTCCACTCCCTGAGCTTCGTTCAATGAATATTAACCCGTCCATTTATAACAGCACTGGCGAAAGATTTCCGAGGGTCTTCATAGCCCCGCCCCGCAACCAGAGGGACACAATCGGGACCTTGACCCCGGATTTGAAGAGGATCCAGATATATTTGTGGTGCTCGAGAATGGGACGTTTTACCAAACAAGCTATGACGGCACAGAGGTGGCCATCGTCGCCGACTATCCCGGTCTTCTCCCTGCTTCACATGTAAGTAATCAGGAGACACTCTGTCCCAGGGGTTTTTTCTCATTCTTCCTCACCCACCGCACCATCTTGTGCTCAGAAGGGGAGGCGTTCGGCGCGTCGTGCTGCCCCAGGGGCATCTCCAAAGAGAGCGGCTCCCACGCCGGGTAGGCCTTCTAAGAGGAAGGCAAACAGAGATACGGTCACGACTTCCTTGAAGAGGTATAGGTTCGCAACTATGCTCTTTTTAGTAGTCGCGTCCAACTGTGACTCCTATTTTCGTCTTGTATCAGGAAAAAGGTTTGATGGACTGTGTCCGAGGACCCGGCCAGTCATACTCCTAATAGCTAGGATTTGGTCCCAGCCAAAGAGACGGGGCTCGACATGGGAGTGGCGCTGGACTGCTCTTCTGCCGAGGGTTCGCAAAATATGTCCATCACCAATTCGGAAGTGGAGAGCACCATGAATCACCGGCGCCGGAGGGCCGTTTTACGAAATCCCCGCTTCTCAAAAGAGGCATTCAGTGCCATTAGCTCGGCTGATGCATACATCCTGACTTCTCGAGATGGGCTTAACAGAAACAGAGAGCAACATTTGAAAGATGTGTAGGTAAGTTTACCTTGTCCGAATTTTGATAACCATGTGCCAGTAGCCCCCGAGACTTGAAGCAGTTGGGACAAATGTTTTAAGCATCATTGTATAACCAGGTTCTTACGGAGAAGAACGACCTGCTATCCCAAGAGCTAGAGCAGTGCCGTACACAGCTAACCGCTGCTACCACCGAACTGGAAAAGTTCAAGAAGGCGTCTGAGGGAGTCCTGGATTAGGGGGTGTCCGGATAGCCGGACTATACCTTCGGCCGGACTCCTGGACTATGAAGATACAAGATTGAAGACTTCGTCCCGTGTCCAGAAGGGACTTTCCTTGGCGTGGAAGGCAAGCTTGGCGATATGGATATATAGATCTCCTACCTTTGTAACCGACTCTGTGTAACCCTATCCCTCTCCGTTGTCTATATAAACCGGAGGGTTTTAGTCCGTAGGACGAACGACAGTCATACCATAGGCTAGCTTCTAGGGTTTAGCCTCCTTGATCTCGTGGTAGATCTACTCTTGTACTACCCATATCATCAATATTAATCAAGCAGGAGTAGGGTGTTACCTCCATCGAGAGGGCCCGAACCTGGGTAAAAACATCGTGTCCCTTGTCTCCTGTTACCATCCGCCTAGACGCACAGTTCGGGACCCCCTACCCGAGATCCGCCGGTTTTGACACCGACATTGGTGCTTTCATTGAGAGTTCCTCTGTGTCGTCACTTTTAGGACCGATGGCTCCTCCGATCATCAACGACGACGCGATCCAGGGTGAGACTTTTCTCCCCGGACAGATCTTCGTATTTGGCGGCTTTGCACTGCGGGCCAATTCGCTTGGCCATCTGGAGCAGATCGAAAGCTACGCCCCTGGCCATCAGGTCAGATTTGGAAGTTTGAGCTACACGGCTGACCTCCGCGGAGACTTGATCTTCGACGGATTCGAGCCGCAGCCGAGCGCGCCACACTGTCACGATGGGCATGATCTAGCTCTGCCGCCGAACAGTGCCCTGGAGGCCTCACTTGCAATAGCTCTGACCCTTAATTCAGAGCCAACTACCCCAATCGAGGATGGGTGGTTGGACACCGCCTCGGGGGCTGCAATCTCTACGGCGATCGAGCCGAACACCAGCCCTATTCTCTACGAAGCCCGTGACTCCAAGGAGCCGGACTCCTCTCCAGACTCCGAGCCCTCCGCGCCCCTACTGATCGAACCCGATTGGGCGCCGATCATGGAGTTCACTGCCGCGGACATCTTTCAGCACTCGCCCTTCGGCGATATTTTGAATTCACTAAAGTCTCTCTCTTTATCAGGAGAGCCCTGGCTGGACTATGGTCAGCAAGGTTGGGATGCGGATGATGAAGAAATTCACAGCCCACACACCACCCACTTCGTAGCCACTGTCGATAATTTAAACGACGTGCGCGACTTCGACTCCGAAGACATCGACGGTATGGACGACGATGTAGGAGATGAACATGAACCAACGCCTATAAGGCACTGGACAGCCACCTTATCTCATGATGTATACATGGTGGACACACCCAAAGGAAGCGATAACAAGGAACACAGGGATGCAACGAGGGATCGTTCACTCAAAAAGCAATCAAAGCGGCGACGTAATCGCCGCTCCAAGCCCCACCTCGACAGAGACAGCAGCCATACAGACCCAGCCATAGAGTAGGAGGAGCCGGCGGACGACGAACATGCCTTCGAGCAACCGTCTGAACAGGGCAACTTGGATAAACAAACCGAACACCCCGTCCCCAGCGAAAACAACAGTCCGGACGACCATACGCCGGATAGGCTTATGTTGCAGAAGAACCTCCACAAAAGGCTCGTCGCCACTACGCGTAGCCTGAAAAAGCAGAAGCGGAAGATGCACTCAGAATCAGATGGAGCAAAGAATGCAACACCGCAGACAAATATGGCGGCAGTAGCTGCACAAAAAGCTATCCAAAGCGAAAGCTACTGCCTGAATTTGACAAGGAGGCCTTAGAGCCCCCGCAGTCAAAAAATAGGAAAGCCACCCGGTCGGATAGACGACCGCATGGCCAGCATGGAGCGGCAAGCGGCGCCGCACACAAGCCGGCACGCGATCCACCAAAGGATCCGTATCAAAAAGATGGCCCAGCCAGATCTATCTATGGGCGAAGAAAGCAAGCTCTAGTAAGCAATGCAACACAACAAATATCCGAACATCACGGCACACCCAAATACAGGGGTGCCGCACACCCCCTATGTTTCACCAATGAGGTGCTGGACCATGAATTTCCAGCGTGATTCAAGCCCGTAAACATAGAGGCATACGACGGAACAACAGACCCTGGGGTCTGGATCGAGGATTATTTCCTCCACATACACATGGCTAGAGGAGATGACCTCCACGCCATAAAATACTTACCCCTCAAGCTTCAAGGGCCAGCCCGGCATTGGCTCAAAAGCCTTCCCGAAAACACCATTGGAAGTTGGGAAGAGCTTGAGGATGCTTTCCGGGCAAATTTTCCAGGGACCTATGTCCGCCCTCCGGATGCAGACGATCTCAGTCACATAACTCAACAGCCCGAAGAGTCAGCCCGGAAATTCTGGAACAGATTTCTTACTAAAAAGAATCAGATAGTCGACTATCCGGATGCCGAAGCCCTAGCAGCTTTTAAGCATAACGTTCAAGACGAATGGCTCGCCAGACACCTCATCCAAGAAAAGCCAAGAACAATGGCCGCATTAACAAGCCTCATGACCCGCTTTTGCGCAGGAGAGGACAGCTGGTTGGCAAGATGTAGCACCAGCGACCGAAGTACATCCGAAGTTAGGGATGGAAACGGAAAACCCCGATGCAGCAAGGACCAACGCCGGAATAAGAGAAACTGCCCAAAGAGCACGGCGGTCAACGCCGGATTCAAAAGCTCGCGGCAGAATCAGAGAAAGCCGCCCCTCAAGGATAACAGTGATGAGCTATCCAACTTAAACAAAATCTTGGACAAGATATGTCATATACACAGTACTTCCGGGAAGCCTGCGAACCATACCCACAGAGATTGTTGGGTTTTCAAGCAATCCGGCAAACTCAACGCTGAACACAAGGGGCTCGACACACCAAGTGAGGACGACGACGAACCCCACAAGCAGAGCACCAGGAAACAAAAGGATTTCCCACAAGAAGTCCAAACAGTAAACTTACTTCACGGGACGAACAAAATGGCGCCAACAGAGATACGCGCCATACAGCCATTCCCAAAGGAGTCTCGCCAATGGTTGTTAAAACCAATCACCTTCGACCATCAGGATTACTCTAGACGTATCCGGAACGCAGGCTGGACTGCCTTGGTATTAGATCCAATAATCGGCGGACTCCACTTTACAAATGTCCTAATGGACGGCGGCAGTGGTCTAAACCTGTTATACCAGGACACAGTACGCAACATGGGGATAGACCAACAAAAATTCGCCATAGCAAAATGTCCTTTCAAGGTGTAACGCCAAGCCCGGATGCCCGTTGCATGGGTTCTCTCCGGCTAGAAGTTATGTTCTGCTCCCCTGATAACTTCCATCGCGAACAACTAACTTTCCACATCGCCCCATTCTCAAGTAGCTATCAAGCACTGCTGGGACGCGAAGCTTTCGTCCGCTTTAACGCAATACCGCATTATGCATCTCTTATGCTTAAGATGCCCGGTCCACGAGGCATCATCTCATTAAAGGGAAAACATTGAGTGTTCCTCCCATGCGGAAGACAGTGCGGCTGCCTTGACAGCCCCACAATAAAGTGGCTCCACCAGCCAAAGCATCTAAATAGGTCATCAAGACCATGGACACGGCTAGATGAGTCCGGCATAAACATACAATTGATAAAGGCTTAATAGCCGTATACCCCTGTACTAGGGGCTCCGCGCATATAAAGCAAGAGACAATAAAGCTCAATTTTACCCATTTCGATTTATACTTTGTTTATTTAGTATAACTCATGTTCGGCATGATCTTTCTTCAACTAAGTTTCCCTCTTTTACAGATGAACACCGTGCTACGCCCGTCCAGGATACGGCACAACAGAGACACAGGCGCAGACATGCAGCAGGGACCCGTTCCAAGGATTCTTTTCAGATTAAGACCCTGCGTAAACCTTTTTTACTTTCTCTTGTTGATACACATCCCCTGGTTTCTTGGTATAACCATGGAGGAAGCTGGCGTTTTGGCATGTGGCCACGTCAGAGTTTTGCGCATACCTGGACACTAGGGGCTTATTACTAAGGGTGTTATCCCGCCCGCCCTCATCAAGACCGAATGCCTTAGGGAGTGTTCGGCATCGCGAGTTTGGCCTTATATGCATCAGCTCTGAATCATGTCTTTGGTCAAATGTTGGGTTTGCCCGGCTCCTGTGTTTTGCTACCTTACTTTCCGCTCTATCGGCTAAGGCGGCACCAGGAGAACTACTGCGATTGTGCCCCGGTTCAGCCAGGCGAGCACCTCAGTAGAGAAAGCCGAAAACTGACTATCATGACATAGCGTGAGACTGGTCAACCACTCGATGACTTACCGGAATCTTTAGGATTCCTCCGCATTAACGAAGGGCCGCTTCCCGGCCAGGCACATACGCGCCCCGAGTTCGGGCGAGCGCACGCGCCACCAGGGGCTATATAAGTAGCCTCACTGTCAAACTCCTATGGCTAAGTGAAAGTGATAAAGCATCATAGTCCGATTGCCTTGTTCGCTGCGCTATCACCTCCTTTGTAGGACCAAGACATTGGATCAAGTGTGAAAATGCGCCTTCTACGAACACCCCCGCATTATGTGCGTGGGTCCTGAAGCCGACGACTGCCATCTTTCAGATTATATATACATATATGTTAAACGGCCGCACAGGAGGTATTATAATACTTGCAGGCACAAGTATAAAAAGCTTCTACAATTTACCAAAATATTGTTTTACAATAATATATGCTATTCCAATATAGTATCCTTCGAGCACTTCATCTCTATTAAACAAGTGCCTTGCAGAACTTCCTGAAAATAGTGCTCGGCAGGTACTCGGCTTCCATCCAAGTCTGGGGATGCAACAGCGGTGGCCTCCATTTCCGCCCAGTATGTCTTGACACGGGCAAGAGCCATCCGTGCACCCTCTACGCATGCTGACCTCTTCATCGCATTGATATGTGGCGCCACACCAAGGAACTGCTGCACCAAGTTGAAATAACTTTTCGGCTCTGGCCTCTCTGGCCATAGATGACTCATGACATACTTCATGGCGAGTACAGACAACCTATTTAGCTCGGCCCATTCGGCCAAACAATCGGCTAACGACAGTGGACACTCCGGATTGTGGAACTACGACCAAAAGAGCTTTTCCACTTCGCGATCTTCTTGATCTCGGAAGTGTTCGGCCGCATCTGTGGCACTCGCTACCAAATCCATATAGGTGTCCCCCGTACTCCACATCCGGTCTAACAGAGCATGTTTAGGATCACAAAACTTCCTCCGCAGCATAAAGGGATTTCCAGCCGCGATCTCTCCGGCCTGACGCAGCTCCTCCTTCATAGCTCTCATCGCAGAGCGAGCATCCTTGGCATCGGCAACGACATTCTCCAGGTCCGTCTGTTCCGCCTAATCTTCTTTTTCAAGAAGCTTGCAACAGTCAGCAACGCTCTTCAGCTTCACAGCCATCTCGGCCATTTCCTTCTTGGTTCGGCAGTGAGCAGCCTGTTCGGCTTTCAGCTCTTCAATTGCCTTTCCGGCAGCCGCATCACTTTTCCTGGCTTGCTCCTTGGCTCGGGCAAGTTCCGCCCAAAGATTCTCCATGGCAGCAGCACCATCTGCATCAAGCGCACACATTGTAAGATACTGGCATAAAGCTCCTCTTACCAGGTGCCGCCGGAGTAATTACATACCTTGTGCTTCGTCAAGCCGCTTGTTGACAAGTGCGATGTCGGCATCTGCCACGTCAAGTTGCTGCTTTAGCTCGGCAAATTCATCAGTCCGGCTGGCCACCCGACACTTCACCACCTACGTATCAAGGCGGCATATTAGACCTGGGATTATGATCCTCTGCGCGCTGTCACTTTTGACAACGCACAGAGTCTCAGGGGCTACTATCTACACAGGGCGCATCTTATTTATGCGCAACTGTCCAAAAAGGGTACAATATTTCACGTACCTCAAAACCTGTCAGTAAACCCCTGACGGCCTCGTGCAATCCGCTCTCCGTGGATAAAATCCTCTCAATCACCGTACCCATCAATGCACGGTGCTCCTCTGAGATAGATGCTCGCCCTAGCAGATCCTTCAGCTCCTCCGACCACGCACCAGACGGTGCCGGACTCGTTCGATGGCCCTTTTCGAAGGCCAGACGCGGAGGGCTTTGGGGGGCCATATGACTACCTTCCGGCCCTGCCGGATTTGGAGAAACCCTCCGCGACGATACCTCAGAGTCGCCCGCCTCGCAAGGCGGTACGGCAGGGGGAGGCGTTCCGCTCTCCATCATCTCCGGAAGAAGATCCCCCGAAGACGAGCTCTTCTGAGAAGGGCTAAGGTCCGAGCTACAAGGTAAATTTTTGATTACTCTTCTCAGATATAACGCAAGGATTTCTCTCATTTCTTAAAAATAAAAACTCCTCTCTACTTACGGTTCGGTGGAGGGCTGATCCCCTTGAGGGCATAATTCGGCCGAAATATCCCCTGGCGCAAGACACTCTGACGAAGATTTCTTCCACCGCTTTGAGGCCATGGTCTCCGGGTCGTCAGAGGTGGTCCTCTTCTTCCCCTGAGGTGGTCTCGAGGAGGGGGGCCGGACACCTGATTAGCTGTGCTTTCGCTATCCACTCCTGTTTAAAGGACAACTCTTTTAGGGGCAATTTTATGATAAATATACGGATAGCGAGTCCGGGCACAAGGCTACTTACTTGAGTATCCGGGCGATTGCAGCTCAAGCCTGCGTCCTCGGTCAAGTCCGGACACATTGCTTGTGATCCGAAGAACAATTTGTACATCTCCACGGGCGTTGCACCCATGAAATGCTGGAGAGCTCGTGGTCCCTCCGGATTGTACTCCCACAGGCAAAGGGGGCGAAGTTTGCCGGGCAAGGCTCGACGGATCAACATGACCTGCATCACCACAACCAGGATAATGTCTCTTTCTAAGAGATCTCGATTGCGGCCCTGCAACAAGGGCACGTCCTTGGATGGCCCCCAGTCCAGTCCTTTATTGGCCCATGACACTAGCTGTGGTGGGGGACCCGAGTGAAAGGCAGGTGGCGCCACCCACTTGGTGCTCCTGGGAGCAGTGATGTAAAACCACTCTCATTGCCATAAGCTGGACTCCTCTTGAAAAGATCCCTCGGGCCATGGAGCACCAGCATTCTTGCTTATAAAAGCACCTCCACACTCCGCGTGCCGTCCCTCGATCATCTTCGGCTCTACTTTGAAGGTCTTGAGCCATAGTCCAAAGTGAGGAGTAATACGGAGGAAGGCTTCACACACGACGATGAATGAGGAAATATGGAGTATGGACTCCGGAGCTAAGTTGTGAAATTCCAGCCCATAATAAAACATGAGCCCCCTCACGAAGGGATCCGTCAGGAAGCCTAGCCCCCGAAGGAAGTGAGACATGAACACCACACTCTCACCAGGCCTGGGAGTGGGAATGACCTGCCCTTGAGCAGGCAGCCTATGCCAGATTTCGCCGGTCAAGAACCTGGCCTCTCTCAACTTCAGCACGTCCTCCTTCGTGATGGAGGCGGGCATCCATCGGCCTCAAAGGTCGGAACCGGACATTGTTGAAGGTCCGAAGCGCCTGAAATCTGCAGCCTTGGGTGTTGGAACTCGAGGCGAAGGGCGAACTCGTTTGAGATTGAAAGAAAGGAGTAGGGCCTTGGTCTCTTTATAAGAGGTTGAATACCAAGGGCCCTCCCCGTGACCGTTTGGGACTCGCCTTTGATTGAGAAAACATACCAACAGGTACGGTTGGGTTACCCACGCCCGTATTAATGAGAATCCCGGAATAAGGGGACACGATCTCTGCTTTGAAAAGACGTGCCAAGGAAACCGCCTCGCTGAACGCGCTGAGGTGGGACAATAAAACGATTCGAATAAAGATTTGGCCATGGTGTGATGTCACGCTACGGAATACATCAGCAGATTAGATTTGTGTAAATATTATTCTCTCTATGGTAATATGTGGAAACTTATTTTACAGAGCCGGACACTACCTTTGTGTTCAAAATCTTCTATGAAGTACTTGGAGGAGGAACCCGCCTTGCAATGCAGAAGACAATCCGCGCGCCGGACTCGTCGTCATTGAAGCCTGGTTCAGGGGCTACTGAGGGAGTCATGGATTAGGGGGTGTCTAGATAGCCGGACTATACCTTCGGCCGGACTCCTGGACTATGAAGATACAAGATTGAAGACTTTGTCCCGTGTCCGGAAGGGACTTTCCTTGGCCTGGAAGGCAAGCTTGGCGATATGGATATAGATCTCCTACCATTGTAACCGACTCTATGTAACCCTAGCCCTCTCCGGTGTTTATAGAAACCGGAGGGTTTTAGTCCATAGGACGAACAACAGTCATAACATAGGCTAGCTTCTAGGGTTTAGCCTCCTTGATCTCGTGGTAGATCTACTCTTGTACTACCCATATCATCAATATTAATCAAGCAGGAGTAGGGTTTTACCTCCATCGACAGGGCCCGAACCTGGGTAAAAACATCGTGTCCCTTGTCTCCTGTTACCATCCGCCTAGATGCACAGTTCGGGACCCCCTACCCGAGATCCGCCGGTTTTGACACCGACAGCGTCCTCTAGTAATATTTCCCTCCATCAAGAAACAAAAAATGATATGCCAGCTGTGTTGAAACTGCTACTTGTCTCATAACAGGGTCATCAGACCAACTGGAAGAGGAACTGAAGGCCGCTCAGACAAGCGAAAAAGAGGCGAAGAGACAACGTGCCACAGGCGAGCGTGTTATGACCTGCGTCAGAGAGGAGAAAAACAAACTCCAAGATTGAAACACCAAACTGGGTGAAGAACTGAAAGATGTGCGAGATCAGCTAGCCGACTCCGTGAAGGAGAACAAAAAGCTGCGAGGCGGCATATTCAATACGTGGCCGAATTTACCTTATAACAGTTTGGAGGTAAAAGTAGCTGATATAGTTATGATTGCAAGTATGCTGATGGGCCGTCCTGAAGAGGAGGCGTCCGGATCATCAAGTGATCTTCTGCAAGGGTTGTCGCAATTGCGCAAGCAAGCTCGGCAGGCAATGCGGAGTGTAGCCAAGGCCTTATGGCCATCCGCCTCCCCTCCAGGGAGTATGCAGGAGCTTGTAGAGATGTTCAAGGGAGCGTGGCAGCGTATCCGACTATGGAAGATATCAACCTGTCGAGAGGGTGCGTGAGAGGCCTGGGCCATGGTGAAAACGCGGTACACCAGGCTGGATCCAAATCACATGGCCCGAGTCAGACCACTAGGGCCAAATGGGGTAGAAAGTCCCGTTAGGTTAGTATATAACCAAGTAGAAGTAGCCGCCAATTATTCCCAGCAGGATTGTCAGTTAGATAGCCTGCTGGACGGCATAGAGGAGAAAGTTTTTGAGTCCTTGTGACTATGTACATTCCTTTGCACATGTAACTCTAGCTGAATTGTAAAACGATTGTCATGGCGGACCTTTTCGCTTCAACCTCTCGACGCGAAGGTGCGGAGTGTTTCCGAATACCAGAACGGCCGACTAGACCGGGTATGCATGGAACCAGGCGTAGGGGTCATAGTTGCTTGAATAGACAAGTATCCGGCTAGTTATGTTATATTACATTAAGATTGAAAGAAACATCTTCCAGAGAGAATAATTCCATTAAGGGTTCCTTTCCCTGGGTGCGCATGCGTTATTGCGCATGTCCAGACTTCGATTGAATAATCGCAGTATGTTTTAACTTCTGGGGGTTCACAATGTAGTCAATGCAAAAAACTGTCTTCAATCCACCGACCGAATATTCCCTTAAGAATGCTAGTTTTCGGCTTCACCCAATCTGAGGTACACATCCCGATGACCCGATAGGAACAATCACAGAGGTGCTCCCTTTATGCCCTAGCCGAACTAACGGGAACGTAGGACATAAGCACAGGAGACAGGCAACCCAGCTTGGCCAAAACTGAAGTCATATCGATGCATATAATGGTGAAGAAGAGGTACATATGGAAAAAGGCGCATATGTAATGAGCTTGATGCTCGAGGGATAATAATAGCAAGCTTCTGATCAAGAAGCCCCCAGGTATAATGGACGTGCATTTTTAAAGATGTGTGCATCAGGCATGCGCGGTCTAACCGCACAAAAGTTGTAAGGCTGAAGAGAAATAAATGAAAAGAGAGAGAAAAAAGAAAAAAACGTGTTATGGAAACAGCAGGGAGAAGGAGACGAACAAAGAGTTCAGCGGGTTTAGGCATAAAATATTCGGAGTTGAGCCTGCTGTTGATAAAATGCGAAACAGGCTTTTGCGACTATGCAATCCTCCTCCAGGGCATCTAAGTTGTCCTACCGATCGAGCTCGCCTCTCTCTCTTCGTACATGCTCACTCAAGGTGAGTCATGAATAATGTCGCAGGGTAGCACTGCCTCTGCGCCGTACACCATGAAGAAAGGTGTGTATCTGGTAGTGCAATTGGGCATGGTCCACAGCACCCAGAGTACGGAGTTGAGCTCCTCAACCCAGTGCTTGTCTGATTCTTTCAAAGACCGCACTAGTCTAGGCTTAATGTGGCTCATAATAAGACCATTGGCTCTTTCGACCTGACCGTTTGTTTGTGGATGATAGACAAAGGCGTAATCGAGCTTGATGCCCAGATTAGCACACCAGGTTTTCACTTCGTCGGCTATGAAGTTGGAGCCGTTATCAATGACGATGCTGTGTGGAACACGATAACGGTTTACGACGTCGGATATAAAGTCTATTACTGGCCCGGACTCAGCCGTTTCAACTGGTTTGGCCTCTATCCACTTGGTGAATTTATCCACCATGACCAGCAGATATTTTTTCTTATGGCTTCCTCCTTTAAGGGGTCTAACCATATCCAGTCCCCAGACCGCAAAAGGCCAAGTGATGGGGATTGTTTGTAGGGCGGTGGGGGGCACATGGCTTTGGTTGGCGAAGAGTTGGCATCCAACGCAATGTTCGACAAGGTCCTGCGCATCCGCTTCGGCCGTTGGCCAATAGAACCCTATACGGAAGGCCTTGCTAGCAAGGGCCCAAGCTGCATCATGGTGCCCGCCGAGAACGGCATGAATCTCGGCCAGGAGCTGCCGCCCCTCCTCCTCGGAGATACTTCTTTGAAGGACTCCGATAGCGCTTTTATTATAGAGCTCTCCGTCATGAACCTTGTAGGCCTTTGAACGCCGGCCAATGTGGCGGGCCTCATTCTGTTCCTCAGGAAGTTCCTTCCTATTAAGGTAGGCCAGGAAGGGTTCGGTCCATGGCGCAATGACTGCCATGATGAGATGCGCCGATGGTGTTATTTCGGTGCCTGAGCCTCCGATGATATCGGTGTGTTCTGAATCTAGGGTTGTGTTTGGATCCGGACTAGTGTTGCTGTTTTCACCCTGCCACACCACGGATGGCTTAAAAAGCCTTTCCAAAAAGATATTAGGTGGGATTGGGTCGCGCTTGGTGCTGATACGAGCAAGAACGTCCGCCCCTTGATTACTTTCTCGAGCCACATGATGGAACTCGAGCCCCTCGAACCGAGCCAACATTTTTATGACGGCATTACGATAAGCTGCCATCTTCAGATCTTTGGCATCGAAGTCACCATTTATTTGAGATATTGCCAGGTTTGAGCCCCCGCGCACCTCCAGGCATTGTATGCCCATGGAGACAGCCAGCCGGAGACCATGCAATAAGGCCTCGTATTCGGCTACATTATTGGAGTCTGTGTATAGTATTTGGAGTACGTACTGAATGACGTCATCAGTAGGGGACGTTAGAACGACGCCTCCTACTAGCCCTTCCAGCATTTTGGAGCCATCAAAATACATAGCCCAATTGGAATATGTGTCGTACTCTTTAGGGAGTTCGGCCTCTGTCCATTCAGTGACGAAGTCAGCCAGTACTTGGGATTTAATAGCTCAATGTGGTTTGTATGTAATATCAAATGGAAGGAGCTCAATGGCCCATTTGGCATTCCGGCCCGTGGCATCGCGGTTGTCTATTATATCGTTGAGTGGTACTTCAGAAGTCACCGTGATCGAACACTGCTGGAAGTAGTGTTGTAGCTTTCGGGATGCCATAAAGACCGCGTATGCTATCTTTTGATAATGGGGGTACTGGGATTTGCATGGTGTAAGGACAGTGGATACGTAGTATACTGGCTTTTGAAGCGGGAATTTGTGTCCGTCCTGTTCTCGTTCAACGACAAGCACGACGCTCACCACCTGATGTGTTCCCGATATGTATAATAACAAGGGTTCACCGACGATTGGCGCAGCCAGGATTGGGTTGCTCGCTAGAAGTGTTTTTATTTCCTCCAGTCCGGCTGTTGCCGCGTCCGTCCACTCGAAGTGATCGGTTCGCCGTAAAAGGCGATAGAGTGGCAGTGCCTTTTCTCCCATTTTGGACATAAAGCGGCTTAGAGTTGCCACGCTACCCGCGAGTTTTTGGACTTGTTTGAGGTCCGTTGGCTTAGCCAATTGAGACATTGCTTGAATTTTGGCTGGATTTGCTTCAATTCCTCTATTGGAAACGATGAAGCCCAACAGTTTTCCAGCGGGGACGCCGAAAACACACTTTTCTAGATTGAGCTTAATGTCATACGCGCGGAGGTTGCCGAATGTGAGACGTAAATCATCTATTAGTGTTTCGACGTGCCTAGTTTTGATGACGACGTCGTCCACATAGGCTTCAACTGTCTTGCCGATCTGTTTCTCCAGGCATGTTTGAATCATGCATTGGTATGTGGCGCCGGCGTTCTTGAGTCCGAAGGGCATGGTGTTGAAGCAGAATGGCCCATACAGGGTAATCAATCCTGTTGTAGCTTGATCGGACTCCTTCCTTTTGATTTGATGGTATCCGGAATATGCATCAAGGAAACATAGTGAGTCGTGTCCTACGGTAGCATCAATGATTTGATCGATGCGGGGGAGGGGGGAGGGATCCTTCGGGCAAGCCTTATTGAGGTCTTTGAAATCGACACACAGGCGCCAGGATTTTTCCTTCTTAGGTACCATCACCAGGTTTGCTAGCCAGTCCGTATGTTTTATTTCTCTAATGAATACGACCTCAATTAGCTTGGCCAACTCCTCCCCCATAGCTTGTCATTTGGGTTCGGAAAAGCGCTGTAGTGCTTGTTTGACTGGTTTGTATCCCTTTAATATATTGAGGCTATGTTCGGCCAGTTCGCGTGGGATTCCAGGCATGTCAGAAGGGTGCCAAGCGAATATATCCTAGTTTTCACGAAGGAAATCCAATAGCGCGGTGTCCACCGTTGGCTCTAGTTGTGCCCCAATAGATGTTGTCTTCTTGGGATCCATTGGGTGGACCTGGAATTTGACTATTTCTTCTGCCGGTTTGAAGGAGGTGGATTTGGGTCGTTTGTCTAAGATCACATCGTCCCTATCCACCATGGAGAGCAGTGTGGTTAATTCTTCGGCCGCGAGGGCTTCAAATAATGCCTCAAGGGCCAGGGATGTGGTTTTGTTTTCGGCGCGGAGTGCTATGTCAGGATCAGTGACAAGAGTGATTATGCCGTTTGGTCTGGGCATTTTGAGCTTCATGTACTCGTAATGAGGTATAGCTTGGAAACGTGTAAAAGCATCTCGCCCCAACAGGGCGTGGTATCCGCTGCTGAAAGGAGCCACTTGGAAGGTTATTTCTTTGGATAGATAATTCTCCGGCATGTCGAATACCACGTCAAGTGTGATTTTTCCCGCACACCACGCCTCCCGACTGGGAATGATTCCTCGGAAGATCATGCTGCTTTGCTCGATGCGGCTTCTGTCTATTTCCATCTTATGGAGTGTATCCTCATAGATGAGGTTTAGCCCGCTTCCGCCGTCCATGAGGACCTTGGTGAGTCAAAAGCCGTCCACGATGGGACTGAGGACTAATGCGGCTAGTGCTCAGACTGTCCTGTATTTTGGTTCATCAACAACATTAAAGGTTATAGCCGCGTCGTTCCAAGGGTTTATCGCGGTGATTTGACAGACTTCGGCGAGGTCGCGGAGTGCCCTTTTGCGCTTATTGTTTGAAGCGAATGTCTCGAAGACCGTCAATACTCTAGGTTCGTTGTCTTCTGGAGGGAATTGCTCTGGGGTGTTTTTGGTAAGGATGTCCTCGCCGCTCTTGGCTACCTGCCGGAGTATCCAACATGCTCTAAGGATGTGGGTTGGTATGGTGTCCGGTTTCATGTGTATTTTGCATGGGCCATCGAGCCATCCCTCCAGAACAGTTCCGTGTCGCATAATGGGTTTATATTTCTTGGCTATTGGACTGGACGTGTCACGGGGATGCGCCCTTTTCGCCTAGACCAGCGGTTGAGTTGGGACTGATGGCTCCCAACAAGCTGCCTCATCTTTCCACGCACTTTCCACTGCGTTGTACTTATGTATGATAGTTGCCAAGTTTGCTAAGTGTAGTATGCAGCGGCGATTATTTGCGTTGATGATTCCTTCGTTCGTGCAATTGTTGCAGAACGCTGATATTGCGTCCTCGTCACGGCAATCTTTAACCCTGTCCTTGACAAGGAGGAATTTGGCCCAGAAGTGGTGGACTGTTTCCTGCGACTGCTGTTGTATGCTCATGAGAGCGCTTATGTCTGGGTGGGTGGGTGGAATTGGATCCGGACCCTGACCCGATCGATGATCCGGAGTCAGAATGTTTTCCAGACATAACAGTCCGGGCTCCAGAGTATCTTCTGGTTGCTTATGCCCACCATCCGATTCTATGTTTGGAAGGCCGGTCACCTCCTTTTGCTGGTGGGTATCCGACTCTGTAGGGTCGGCGATCCAGACATAGTCCGTCTTCAGTATAGGGTAAGAGTCGCCGTCTTGCTCCTTGACTACCGCTATCTGGTGGGTGACCGGTGGAGATTTGATTTCTCTTTGGTTGGGTTTAAGCCTGATCCGATCGTAATCTGTGGCGATTCCCAGGGCGGCAATGCGATCAAGGAGCTCATTTAAAGATGAAAACTCCGCCGGATCCATCTGCTTGGAGTGTTTGGAGTCGATACGAAGGGGATTTTCGATGGCCCGAGAGGACATCGTCAGCTTAACGGCCGAACTGGCGGTCATGGTAAAGCCGCCCAGCCGGAGGGTTTGGCCTGGGGCCAGTTCTACTCCGGCGGTGATATTTTCTTTAAGGACGAGGCGAGTCGTCGACGGCATAGTGGAACTCTCAATGAAAGCACCAATGTCGGTGTCAAAACTGGCGGATCTCGGGAGGCGGTCCTGAACTATGCGTCTAAGGTTGATGGTAACAGGAGACAGGGGACACAATGTTTACCCAGGTTTGGGCCCTCTCTATGGAGGTAATACCTGACTTCCTGCTTGATTGATCTTGATGGATATGAGTATTACAAGTGTTGATCTACCATGAGATCGTAATGACTAAAGCCTAGAAGTCTAGCCTATATGACTATGGTAATGAGTCTCCCCCTCCGGACTAAGTCCTCCTGTTTATATAGATACCAGGAGGATCTACGGTTATACAAGGTCGGTTACAAAGAAGGGAATCTACATATTTCGTCGCCAAGCTTGCCTTCCATGCCAAGGAGAGTCCTATCCGGACACAGGTGCAGTCTTCGGACTTCGTATCTTCATAGCCCATCAGTCCGGCCCATGGCTAACAGGCTGGACACTCGAGGAACCCTTAGTCCAGGACTCCCTCAACAACAAAAGGCAATCAGGGTGGCCTGCAGGCGGTGGGCCCCACCTGTCGGCCAGATTCACGGCAGCCGGCGGGGCCCACCAAGCGGTAGGCCCCAGCAGCCGGCGGAGAACCCGGCGACCCTAGACATTGACATTCGGTTCCTACACCCGTTTGTATTACCATTGTACCCCTGGGGGGCAGGCCTATATAAGCCCCTAGGATCCCCCATGCAAAGGGTTCAGTACTTACTCCACTCACACACACCATAGCTAGGGGAAGCAAGGTAGCAGCTCTGACCTTCTTCCTCCTCTAGCAACTCGGCTCAAGGAGCAACCTTGTAGCCACCATTTGATCATAATCATCATGCGGAGACCCCACAGAGCAGGACTAGGGGTGATATCTCCTCGGAGAGCCTCGAACCTGGGTACGTCTCGTGTGCGATCGAGCTCTTGCTCACTCCCGCTTCCAGGGCCCGACGACATCCTCTTGGCCCCATCCATGATAAGCCACCCCCTGGCATCTGTCACGAGAATACCCCAATATCTTAACAGTATGAATTCCCGTGACATGTCCTTCAATTTAAAAGTTCCACATAGAGTATGAAAGAATAGGAGATGTGCTTGAGGGTCCTCCTCCTCCTCGGTTCCCACAAAGGCATGCTTTTTAACTTCCATAATGAGATCATATAGTCAATCGACTATTTTTCGAATAATTCGTAGGATATACTATAGGAGATCTTGAAATAACTAGAGCACAATAATCTCTTACAAACTTCTTTGGCTTCAGAGTAATGGACATCTCTGCAAACAAAGTGTTAAGCTCAATTGTTTTATTATTTCATGTATTTTTATGTTAATGAAGCTTGTTGCTCCTGAGGAAAACGAGTAATATAAGCTGGTAAATACCTTCTTCCGGAACGAGTAGATCCCCTGTGACTTACATGAAGAATCTACAACAACAATACTTCCAAAAACAGCTACAAAACAAATACTCTACGCTTAGCTCCCCAGCAACGGCACTAGAAAATGTTTTGATGCATGCAAACCAAACAAGGTTGTGTAGCACTTTCGTGGAAGTATCCCAATTAGTTATCATCCCAAGGAAGAGCAGCGGAGCATATTCATAGTGGTGCTTCTGTCACACACAAGGTATCATAGTTCTATAAGATAGCTATGGATGCACTCTTACTTTTTACACCAAATTCTCCCAAAAAGTAACTTCTCTTCAGCTAATACTAAATGCATGGGCCATCCCTAACACGCCCTACTAACATGATATCTCTCCACTCTAGGAATTGGTTGTAAACCAAAATACAAAGTGCAAAACTAGTAAATTGAACGTGGTTTACTCCTACTCATTGAAGAAACCATATGTCGAGGCATAAATAGACATGTTGACATTTCTAACTGAAAAAAATTACAGCTGTAACCATTATGGAGTGGAAAGTATCACACATGCGTGGGTGGGGGACACATTCCGTCTTTGGAGGAAAAGATTTCCACTACTTCCTGTCTTCTACCCGCGGCAAGGAAGCCATTGTAGCCTTGTAAGTGGTGGTGAAGGAGGGATCTTTTAGGGTTGTGTCTTCAGTTATTGGATCTGCGGGGTTTCTATTTGCTTCTTGGTATGTATTATACCGATGTTGACTTTACTAGGGTGGGAAATTCGGAAGACATGGTGATGGTTGGTGAGGACAGAAGGAAAGGGATAGAGGCGATGGGTGAGTACAACTTCCCAAAGGGGCTGCATGTACTTGCCGTTGACGACCACCCTATCTTCCTAAAGATCCTAGAGGCCCTCTTGCGCCACTGCAAATACCATCGTGAGCCTCTCAATCTTCACTCTTTCTCTGAGCCATTAGAATTGAGGTTGTATGAGTTGTTCTCTACTAATAATGCTTCTTTCTTAGTTTCATTTTGTGGAAACAAAATGATGTAGCAACGATGGTGATGGATGTGAAGACAACACAAAAGATGTTAGGAAGGGGAAGGAGGAGTTTGACCTGGTGATCAATAACGTGTGGATGCCATGGTTTCATGTTCCTTCAGCTCATCACACTTGAGATGGATCTCCCTGCACAATCCAAAGTCCTATTTCTTCACATTAGCTAGCAGTGGTCATTAAGTACATTTGTTACTATTAAGCGTTCAATATAAACTGAGTGAATGTTCCTTGATTACATTTAATACAAATATCCAGATTTTGTTATGAAATCAGATACATCTCACTCACCCTATTTTTTCTTGGTGAAAATCATAAGAATGGGATCCCTAACCAATAGATGACCATTCTTTCGATTTTTACAAAGAAAAATAGGGTGAGTGGAGGTGTATGTCAAAAATATTCTAGATATCGATCTTAAATTCTATAAAGGAACATTCACTCATCGTATATTCAATGATTAATAGTAATAAATGTCCTAATCACCACCACTAGTCGTGTAAAAAAGTAGGATCTTGGATTAAGCAGAGAGTCTACTTATGGAAAGGAGATCCATCTCAACTCTAAAGAGCTGAAGGAGCATGAAACCGTCCATATCTAGCATGTGCATGTCGCTAATCACCCGGTACAACTCATCCTTCCCCTTCCTGGGAATCTTTAGTTCCATCTATGCATCCATCAACATCATTGCTACATCGTTTTGGATGCACAAAATCAAACTAAGAAAAAACATTATTCATAGAGAATAACTCATATAAACTTTATTCTAATGGATTTGAGAAAGCCTGAAGATCGAGAGGCGCATGATGGTATTTGCAGTTGCACATGATGGACTCTAGGATCTTCAGGGAGATGGGGTCATCCTCAACGATGAGTACACACAACCCCTTTGTGAAGTTGTCCTCAACCACCGCCTCTATCCCTTGCATTTTTTCATCACCAACCTTGACTGTGTCTTCCGTACTTACCACCCTAGCAAAGTCATCATCATTAATACAAACACCAAGAAACAAACAGAACACAAAACTCTGAAACATCCCTCCTTCCTCACCTCCTAAAGAGCTTCATTGGCTTCCTCGCCACAGGTAGAACAATGCAGATGTCTAAGAGCAGGGTTGAATTGGTGGGAGGTGCTAAGATGTAGGGGGCTATTTATAGGGGTCGTAGCCAGGAAGGAGTGGAAATCTTTTGGTCAACAGATGGAAGGTGACCCCCATCCCCTGCATGTGCCATACTTTCCACTTCATAATTGTTGCAGCTATAATAGTTTTTCCCATGGAAATGTCAACGCGTCTATTTGTGTACTGGCCCATGGTTTCCTCCATGAGTAGGAGCAAACCACGTTCCATTTGCTGGTTTTTTAATTTATACTTTGGTTTCCCAACATTTCCTAGAGTGGAGAGACATCATGTTAGTGGACTGGGTCAGGGCTGGCCCATGCATTTTAGAAGCTTGGTGTGAGTTCAATCAAAATTTTCTTTTTGGGATATTTGGGTCTAAAAAGTAAGAGCACATCCAAAGATATCTTAGAGAACTATTTTAATCAATCAAAAAAAGGAAGATGATCTTAACGATAAAGTGGAATACTATATTTGTGTCTACAAATTCCAAGTGTAGATGTAGCTTACATGTTTTATTTCTCAAAATGAATAACTGGACATTGGAGATTTTTTTTTTCACGAGACACTACTAGACCTCCTGATGGGCGGGGGACTAGAGGCGGACTTTTCAGGTTGAAGGTTCATTGCGATAGCACCTTAGCACATGCATCGGGGTCGGGCCATCAGGTGTACTGGTATGTGATACGTCTCCAACGTATCTATAATTTTTTTTATTGTTCCATGCTAGATGGCTTCTTCTATCTCTTTGATCTTCAATACAATGTTCTTCTCGATGTTCTCAGAGTTCTATCCGTTGTAATCTTCATTTGCGGTGCGTTTGTTGAGATCCAATGAATTATGGATTTATGATCAGATTATCTATGAATATTATTTGAGTCTTCTCTGAACTCTTTCATGCATAATTAAGATATCTTTGTATTTCTCGTTGAACTATTGGTTTGGATTGGCCAACTAGATTGGGTTTTCTTGCAATGGGGGAGGTGCTTAGTTTTGGGTTCAATGTTGCGGTGTCCTCATGATACGTCTCCAACGTATCTATAATTTTTTATTGTTCCATGCTATTATACTATCATTCTTGGCTGTTTTACAAGCATTTGGCAATCATTTTAAAACATTTTTGGCACTAACCTATTGACATAGTGCCAAGTAACAGTTGCTATTTTTGCATCTTTTTTACATTATAGGAAATCAATATCAAACGGAGTCCAAACACCGCGAAACTTTTTGGATGATTTTTTATGGATCGGAACACCCAGGATAGGCCAGAGCAACACTTGGGGGGGTGCCCCGAGGGGGCACAACCCACCAGCGCGCGCCTGGGCCCCTAGGCGCACCCAGGTGGGTTGTGCCCACGTCGGTGACCTCCCGCACCACCTCTTTGCCCTATAAATTCACAAATATTCCAAAACCCTTAGGGGTAGCCCTAGATCGGAAGTTCCACGTCTGCAAGCCTTTGTAGCCACCAAAAACCAACCAGGAGCCTGTTCCGACACCCTTCCTGAGGGGGGAATCATTACCGGTAGCCATCTTCATCATCCCGGCGGCCACCACGATGAGGAGGGAGTAGTCCACCCGTGGAGCTGAGGGTTTGCACCAGTAGATATGTGTTTAATTTCTCTCTCGTGTTCTTGAGATGTCACGATCTTGATGTATCGCGGGCTTTGTTAATATAGTCGGATCATATGGTGTTTTCCCCTCTCTATCTTGTTGTGATGAATTGAGTTTTTCCCTTTGAGATTTCGTTGTTATCAGATTGAATACTTTTATGTATTTGAGAACACATGATATATGTCTTGCAATTGAATACTTGTGGTGACAATGGGGTATCGTATTGATTCACTTAATATATGTTTTGGCACTCAAATCGCGGATTCCCGAGGTGACATTAGGGTAATCTATGCATAGGGGTTGATGCATGTTCTTGTCTTTGTTTTTCTGGTAGAAATATTGGGGCACTCTTTGAAGTTCTTTGTGTTGGATTGAGTATTATGAATATGAATTTGCTTTGGTGTTATTTTAGTACGAACTCTAGGATAGATCCAACGGAAATAATAGCTTTATGTTATTTTAGTACGAACTCTTGAATAGATCGAATGGAAAGAATAGCTTTGAGGTTGTTTCATACCCTAAGAACAATTTATTCTTATGTTCTCCACTAGATAGGAACTTTGGATTGATTCTTCATCGCACTTTGTGGGATGGTTATATGATCCATTTGTATTAGCACTGTTGAGAGATTGCACTAGCGAAAGTACGGAACCTAGGCCTTGTTTCAAAGCATTGCAATACCATTTGTGCTCACTTTTATCGATTGCTACCTTGCTGTTTTTATTTATTCAGATTATAAAAATATATTTCTACCATCAATATTACACTTTTATCTCCATCTCTTCGCCGAACTAGTGCACCTATACAATTTGCCATTGTATTGGGTGTGTTGGGGACACACGAGATTTATTGCATTTGGTTGCAGGGTTGTTCCAGAGAGACCATCTTCATCCTACACCTCCCACGGATTGATAAACCTTAGGTCATCCACTTAAGGGAAAATTGCTACTGTCCTAAAAACTCTGCGCTTGGAGACCCAACACGAGTCTACAAGAATAAAGTTGCGTAGTAGACATCACCTCACCTAGTGACAGAAGAGGTAGCGAGGCACGTATTGTATTGTTGCTGAGCGAGTCCTGGATTAGGGGGTCTCCGGACAGCCGGACTATCTCCATTAGCCGGACTGTTAGACTATGAAGATACAAGATTGAAGATTTCGTCTCGTGTCCAGATGGGACTCTACTTGGCGTGGAAGGCAAGCTAGGCAATACATATATGGATATCTCCTCCTTTGTAACCGACCTTGTGTAATCCTAACCCTCTCCGGTGTCTATATAAACCGAAGGGTTTTAGTCCGTAGGACAACAACCACAACATACAATCATATCATAGGCTAGCTTCTAGGGTTTAGCCTCTCTGATCTCGTGGTAGATCTACTTTTGTACGACCCATATCATCAATATTAATCAAGCAGGACATAGGGTTTTACCTCCATCAAGAGGGCCCGAACCTGGGTAAAACATCATGTCCCCTGCCTCCTGTTACCATCAGGCCTAGACGCACAGTTCGGGACCCCCTACCCGAGATCCGCCGGTTTTGACACCGACATTGGTGCTTTCATTGAGAGTTCCTCTGTGTCGTCGCCGTTAGGCTCGATGACTCCTACTATCATCGATAGCGATGCGGTCCAGGGTGAGACTTTTCTCCCCGGATAGATCTTCATATTCGACGGCTTTGCACAATGGGCTAACTCGCTTGGCCATCTAGAGCAGATTGAAAGCTACGCCCCTGGCCATCGGGTCAGATTTGGAAGTTTGAACTACACGGCCGACATCCGTGGAGACTTGACCTTCGACGGATTCGAGCCACAGTCGGGCGCGCCGCACTATCACGATGGGTATGACCTAGCTCTGCCGCCAAACAGTACCCCAGATGCCGCGCCTGCATCAGCTCCGACCCCTAGTTCGGAGCCAACTGTGCCAATCGAGGACGGGTGGTTAGACACCGCCTCAAGGGCTGCAGTCTCAACGGTGATCGAGCCGAACACCAGCATAATCCTCTGCGCAGCCCATGACTCCAAGGTGCCGGACTCTTTTTCTGACTCCGAACCGCCCGCGCCCCTGCCAATCAAATCCGATTGGGCGCCGATCTTGGAATTCACCGCTGCGGATATCTTTCAGCACTTGCCCTTCGGCGACATTCTGAATTCTCTAAGGTCTCTCTATTTGTCAGGAGAGCCCTGGCCGGATCATGGCCAACGGGATTGGGATGCGAACGATAGAGATATCCGACGCCCAACCACCACCCACTTAATAGCCACTGTCGATGACTCAACCGACATGCTCCACTTGGACTCCGAAGACATCGACGGTATGGACGACGATGCGGGAGACAAAGAGGAACCATCGCCCACAGGGCATTGGACGTCAACTTCATCATATGGCGTATACATGGTGGACACACCAAAAGAAGACGACTACGAGGAGCGAAAGGACTCACCGAAGGCTTTTTCCCCCAAAGAGCAGTCAAAGCAGCGACGCAAGCGCCGCCCCAAATCCCGCCTCGGCAGAAATAACGATCATACGGACCCAGCGTTGCAGCAGTGCGAACAATCGCCGGACCACGGCAATACGGGGAATCAAACCGAACAAACCAATCCTATTAAAGATAAGAGTCCGGACGACATAACACCGGACAGGCACCCGGAGTCTAAAAAAGCAGAAGCAAAGGCTCAAGGCTGCACAGGACACACTCCAAATCAGATGGAGTAAAGTACTCAATACAACAGTGAAGTATGGCGACAAACGCCCCACCAAGAGCTACCCAAAGCAGAAGTTGCTCCCTAAATTCGACGAGGAGGCCTCAGACCCCCCAAAACCAAAAATCAAAACAGCCACCTAGCCGGATAGACGACCTCACGGCCAACATAGAGCGGCAAACAATGCCACTCACAAGGCAGTACGCGATCCACGCGAGGGCTCGCACCAAAAAGACGGCGCAACCAGATCCATCTATGGACCACACAAGCGAGCCTCAGCATATAATGTAACACAACAAACATCCGAACAACGCGGTACACCCAGATACAGGGTCGCCGCACACCCCCTATGTTTCACCGATGAGGTGCTGGACCATGAATTTCTAGAGGGATTCAAACCCGTAACACATAGAGGCATACGACGGAACAACAGACCCTGGGGCCTGATTGAGGACTATATCCTCCATATCCATATGGCTCGAGGAGATGATCTCCATGCCATCAAGTACTTACCCCTCAAGCTCAAAGGGCCAGCTCGTCACTGGCTTAAAGGCCTCCCTGAAAACTCCATTGGAAGCTGGGAAGAGATCAAAGACGCTTTTCGGGCAAATTTTCAAGGAACTTATGTCCGGCCTCCGGACGCGGACGATTTGAGTCATATAACTCAACAGCCCGGAGAGTCAGCCCGAAAACTTTGGAACAGGTTTCTTACTAAAAAGAACCAAATTGTCGATTGTCCGGACGCCGAAGCCTTGGCAGCTTTTAAGCATAGCGTCCGCGATGAATGGCTTGCCAAACACCTCGGCCAAGAAAAGCCGAGAACAATGGCAGCACTAACAATCCTCATGACCCGCTTTTTCATGGGTGAGGACAGCTGGCTAGCCAGATGCAGCACCAGCGACCCCAGTACGTCTGAAGTTAAAGATGGAAACGGGAAATCACTGCGCAATTGAAATAACAAACGCCAGAATAAAGAAGACAACACGAAGAGCACGGCAAGCTCTCGGCCAAGTCAGCAAAAGCCGCCCTCTAAAGACGCCAGAGACGAATTGTCCAGCCTAAACAAAATTCTGGATCAAATATGTCAGATCCATAGCACCCCTGGTAAACCTGCTAATCATACCCACAGAGAATGTTGGGTCTTCAAGCAGTCTGGCAAGCTCAACGCCGTACACAAGGGGGGGAGACACCAAGTGAAGACGAGGATGGGCCTCTCAAGCAAGACACTGGGGAACAAAAGAAATTTCCCCCAGAAGTCAAAACAGTAAACGTGTTACACGTGATCAAGGGAAGAAACAAAACGGCACTCCCAGCAAAATATGGCCAAGGGCCTATCACCACGGAGTCCTGCCACTGGTCGTCTCAACCGATCACTTTCGACCATCGTGATTACTCAGCAACTATCCGGCGGGCAGGATGGGCTGCCCTGGTATTAGACCCAATAAATGATGGATACCACTTCACACGAGTACTGATGGACGGTGGCAGCAGTCTAAACATGATATATCAGGATACAATCCGCGAAATGGGGATAGACCCAACAGAAATTTGCCATAGCAATACTACCTTTAAAGGAGTAACGCCAGGCCCAGGGGCTAGTTGCACGGGCTCCCTGCTACTAAAAGTTATATTCGGCTTCCCGGATAACTTCCGTAGCAAACATTTAACCTTCCACATTGCTCCGTCCCAAAGTGGCTACCAAGCACTACTCGGATGTGATGCATTCGCTCGCTTTAATGCAATACCGCACTATGCTTCCCTCACACTCAAGATGCCCGGTCCACGTGACATCATTATAGTAAATGGAAGTATTGAGTGATCTTTGCACGCCGAACAGAGTGCGGCTGCCTTGGCAGCCGCACACTAAAAACGACTTCACCAACTAAAGCATTTAACAGGCCGTCAAGACCTCGGACACTGTTAGTTGAGTCCGGCGCCGCTATATGTAATTTATAACGGATCAATGGTCACAGCCCTATTACAAATACAAGGGGCAAAATGCGCGCAGACAAGTGGCAATTTTTACTCATCTTGAATCATATATGGTTTCTTTAAAAACTATCTTTACACATGATAACTTTTTCACCTAAGTTCCTCTCTTTTACAGATGATCATCACGCTACACCTGTCCAGGATACGGCACAACGGAGACACAGGCGCAGACGTGCAGCAGGGACCCGCCTCAAGGATTCTTTTTAGATTAAGACCCTGCGTAAACCTTTTTTACTGTCTCTTGTTGATACATATCCATCGAATTCTCAGCACAGTTGAGAAGGATGCTGACGTCTTGGCATGTGGCCACATCAGAATAATGCACGTACCTGGACACAAGGGGCTTCTTACGAAGGGCACTATTCAGGCCCGGTTTATACCATAAAGATCGAATACCTTAGGGAGTGTTCGGCGTCGCGAGTTTGGCCCTATATGCATCAGCTACGAATCATTGTCTTTGGTCAAATGTTGGGTTTTCTCGGCTCCTGTGTTTTGGTGCCTTACGTTCTACTTTACCAGCTAAGGTAGCACCAGGAGAACTACTGCGATTGTGCCCTAGTTCATCCGGACGAGCACCTCAGTAGAGAAAGCCGAAAACTACCTGTCATGATATAGCGTGAGACTGGTCAACCACTCGATGACCTATAGGGATGTTAGAATTCCTCCGCCTTAACGAAGGACCGTTTCCCGGCCAGGCTTGTACGCACCCCGAGATCGGGGTAATGCGGAGCCACCAGGGGCTATCTAGTAGCCCCACTGTCAAACTCCTATGGCCAAGTGAAAGTGTTAAAGCATTATAGTCTGGTTGCCTCGTTCGCTACGCTATCACCTCCTTAATAGGACCAAGACATTGGGTTAAGTGTTAACGCGCGTTTTTTTGCGAACACCTCCGCATTATATGCGTGGGGGCCGAAGCCGACGACTGCAATCTTTCGGGTTATACACATGTATACATAAACGGCCGCACAGGAGGCATCATATTACTTTTGGGCAAAAGTATAAACACAACCTTATAAAATTTCATAAATACATTGTTTTCACAATGGGAATACAGGTCACTCAAACATAATATTTTTCGAGCACTGGGCCTCAATCAAACGAGAACCCTTGAGAACCTCCTCGAAATAGTGCTCGACAGCCACTCGGCCTACGGCCAAACCCTGCGCCGCAACAGTGGTAGCATCCATCTCCGCCCAGTATGCTTTCACATGGGCAAGGGCCATCCGCGAGCCTTCTATGCACGCGGACCTCTTCATCGCATCAATGCGCGGCACTGCGCCAAGGACCTGCTACACTAAGCTAAAAATAGCTATTCAGCTTCGGCCTTTTAGGCCATAGCTTATCCACGCCAGACCTCATGACGAGTCCGGACAACCTATTTAGTTCGGCCCATTTGGCTACCTGATCAGTCAAAGGAAGCAGACGCTCTGGAACGTTGAATTGCGATCAGAACAGCTTGTCCACCCCACGATCTGCTTGACCTTGGAAGTATTTGGCCGCATCGGTAGCGCTCGCCGCCAAGTCCATATATGCATTTTCCGAACTCCATAGCCGATCCAGAGGGGCATACCGTGGATCTCCGAACTTCCTCCATAGCATGAAGGGCTTCCCAGCCGCAATGTCCCCGGCCTCCCGCAGCTCCTCCTTCTTCGCTCTCATAGCAGAGCGGGTGTCTTTGTCCGCCATCTTGGCCTTCTCAAGGTCCGTTTCCTTCGCTCGGTTTTCTTTTTCAAGAAGCCGGCAACGGTCGGCAGTGTCTTTTAATTCTACGGCCATCTTGGCCATCTTCTCTTTGCTCTCTCCATGTGCGGCCTTCTCGGCTTTCAATTCTTCGGCCGCCTTCAAAGCAGCCGCATTTCTATTCCTCGCTTGTTCCTTGGCTCGGGTAAGTTCTGCCCGCAAGGCTTCCACAGTGGCAGCTCCATCTGCAGTCACAACATATTAAAGATACTAGCATCATGATGCTCTTACTATGTGGCGTTCACCAAATAATAACACTTACCCTGTGCCTCGTCAAGCCTCCCGTTAACAAGCTCAATGTCGGCGTCTGCTGCATCCAGTTGCCGTTTTAATTTGGCAAACTCACTAGTCCGGCTAGCCATCGGACCTTCCAACACCTGCACATAGGGCAGTATGGTTATTACCTGGGAATATGATCCTCTGTTCGCCACCATTCTCGACGACAACCAGGGTCTCAGGGGCCACCATCAACAGGGGACACCTAACATGTGCAGTACTATCATATATTATCTCACGTACCTCAAAGCCTGTCAGTAGACTCATAAAAGCTTTATGTAATCCGCTTTCGGTGGACGAGATTCTCTCCATGACCGTACCCATCAGCATACGGTGTCTTTTGAGATGGCCGCTCACCCCACCAACTCCCTCAGAATGTCCGACCGCACACTAGGCGGTGCCAGACTCTTTTGTCTGCTCTCTTCGGGAGCCGGACGCTGGGGACTTCGGGGGTGTATGGGATTATCTTCTGGCCTCAACGGATCCGGAGAGGCCCTCCGTGACGACACTTCGGGGTCGCCCGCTTCTTGAGTGGAGGAGTCCGGGGGAGGCATTTCACTCTCCATCATCTCTGGAAGAAGATCCCCCGAAGACGAGCTCAGCTGAGAGGGGCTAACGCCCGAACTACAAGATATATGCGGTGGTTATTTTCTCAGAAGAAAAGGATAGCATACCTTGACTATTTAAAGTACTTTGGATCACTTATGACTCGTTGGAGGGTTGATCCCCCCGTGGACCCTGTGCGGCAAAAGCACCCCCCGAGGTTGGACCCTCTGTGGGAGACTTCTTCTCCCGTTTGGAGGCTTCGGCTTCCGGATCCTCGGAAGCAGTCCTTTTCCTCCCCCGGTTGTCCTCCTTCGTGGGGACGCTCGTTCCCTCGGTTGGAACGGGCAACGATGGGGGCCCGTGTCTGCCCGT
>NC_041392.1:697649819-697707071 GCF_002162155.2 Triticum dicoccoides | reverse complement strand
TCCTTCGAGGGCTCCGGGCAAGGTGCGACCTCGAGCATCTTTTCCAATACCGGATTTTCTAAACCCTCAAGGAGGGGGGCCAAACACCGAATCATCTTCCCCTTTGTTAGCCAGTCCTGGTCAAAAGGCAAACTCTCAGAAATAACTCCGTAACGAATAAAAGATGGTGTGTTCGGCCAGAGGGTTTCTTACTTATTCGGCGGCGCGGTTACTGCTCAGGCCCACGTTCTCGGTAATATTCGTACACTCCACTTGAGGTCCGAAGAAAGACTTATACATCTCCTCATGCGTCAGGCCGAGGAAATTTTGAATGGCACGCGGTCCCTCTGGGTTGAACTCCCACAAGCGAAGGGGGCGGCGTTTGCAAGGCTGGATTTGACGAACCAGCATAACTTGTATTACCACAACCAAATTAAAATCTCTCTCGAAGAGATCTCGGATGCGGCTTTGCATTATAGGCACGTCCTTGGCTGGACCCCAGCTCAGACCTCTGCTAATCCATGACATCAGTTGTGGTGCAGGGGCCGGGCGGAAAGCGGGGGCAACAACCCACTTGGCACTACTGGGAGCGGTGACGTAAAACCACACCCGTTGCCACAATTCGGACACTTCTGGAGAGGAACCTTTCGTCCACGAAGCTTCTGCCATCTTGCCTATTGATGCACCTCTGCACGCTTCATGTTGCCCCTCGATCATCTTCGGCTTTACTTCAAAGGTCTTGAGCCATAGGCCGAAGTGACGGGTAACGCGGAGGAAGGCCTCACACACGACAATAAATGCCAAGATGTGGAGAAAGGAGTCCGGAGCTAGATCATGGAAATCTAGCCCGTAATAGAACATCAAGCCCCCGACGAAGGGATCCAGAGTGAGGCCTAGACCTCGGAGGAAGTGGGAGACGAATACGACGTTCTCGTTTGGCTCGGGAGTAGGGACAATCTGCCCTCGAGCAGGCAGCCAATGCGAAACCTCGGCGGTCAGGTATCTGGCCTCCCTCAACTTCTTGATGTCCTCTTCCGTGACGGAGGAGGGCATCCATCGGCCATGAAGGCTGGATCCGGACATGATTGAAGATCCGGGGCACCTAACCTGGGCTTTGCGTGTTGGGAAGGGTTCGATTAAGCACGAGAGGGAAAAAGAGAAAACCTTGCCCCCTTATAAAGCGGGTGAATATCAAGCGTCCTTTCCGTAGCCATTTAGGACTTGCCTATAATCTAGGAGTCCTAGAAACGATTGGGTTACCCACGCCCGTATTGATGAGAATCCCGTAATAAGGGGACACGATCTCTGCTTTGACAAGACGTGTCGAAAAACTGCCTCGCGTTATGTGCGGGGCTGGTTAAAATAAACGGTTCGAATAATCACCGGGCCATGACATAACATCATGTTGCCAGAACAAGCCAGCAAATTAGATCTGCGAAAATATTATTCTCTCTACGGTGGAATGTGGAACTTATTTTTTGCAGGGTCGGACACTATCCTCGTATTCAATTTCTTCTGTGATGTAATCGAAGAAGGAACCCGCCTTGCAATGCCGAAGACAACACTGCGTGCCAGACTCATCGTCATTGAAGCTTGGTTCAGGGGCTACTGAGGGAGTCCTGGATTAGGGGGTCTCCGGATAGCCGGACTATCTCCATTCGCCGGACTGTTAGACTATGAAGATACAAGATTGAAGACTTCGTCTCGTGTCCGGGTGGGACTCTACTTGGCGTGGAAGGCAAGCTAGGAAATACGTATATGGATATCTCCTCCTTTGTAACCAACCTTGTGTAACCCTAACCCTCTCCGTTGTCTATATAAACCGAAGGGTTTTAGTCCGTAGGACAACAACCACAACAAACAATCATACCATAGGCTAGCTTCTAGGGTTTAGCCTCTCTGATCTCGTGGTAGGTCTACTCTTGTACTACCAATATCGTCAATATTAATCAAGCAGGACGTAGGGTTTTACCTCCATCAAGAGGGCCCGAACCTGGGTAAAACTTCGTGTCCCCTGCCTCCTGTTACCATCCGGCCTAGACGTACAGTTCTGGACCCCCTACCCGAGATCCGCCGGTTTTGACACCGACAATTGCCATCAAGGATAAAAAGATGGGGTTTATATCCTATTGCTTGAGTTTATCCCTCTACATCATGTCATCTTACTTAAAGCGTTGCTCTTTTCTTATGAACTTAATACTCTAGATGCAGGCAGGAGTCGATCGATGTGTGGAGTAATAGTAGAAGATGCAGGCAGGAGTCAGTCTACTTGTGACGGACGTGATGCCTATATTCATGATCATTTCCTTAGATATCATCTTAATTATGCGCTTTTCTATCAATTGCTCAACAGTAATTTGTGAGGGAGTCCTGGATTAGGGGGTCTCCGGACAGCCGGACTATCTCCATTCGCCGAACTGTTAGACTATGAAGATACAAGATTGAAGACTTCGTCTCGTGTCCGGATGGGACTCTACTTGGCGTGGAAGGCAAGCTAGGCAATACAGATATGGATATCTCCTCCTTTGTAACCGACCTTGTGTAACCCAAACCCTCTCCGGTGTCTATATAAACCGAAGGGTTTTAGTCCATACGACAACAGCCATAACATACAATCATACCATAGGCTAGCTTCTAGGGTTTAGCCTCTCTGACCTCGTGGTAGATCTACTCTTGTTCCACTAGTAGAAAAAGGGGCTTTTGTCCCGGTTGGTAAGGCCCCTTTAGTCCCGGTTTACGAACCGGGACTAAAGGGTCGGTACTAATGCCTCTCCCCTTTAGTCCCGGTTCTTACAGGAACCGGGACTAAAGGGCGCGGCCACGTGGAGCTCCACCTTCAGTCCCGGTTTGTAACACCAACCGGGACTAAAGGAAATTTTATGATTTTTTTTATTTTTTTTTAATTTTTCTGAATTTTTTATTTTCAAATTTCTGAATTATTTTAACCTCTAGTGTGTAATCACCACCCCTCATCATTGCTCAATTTATCCTCTAATCACCCCTCGTCATTCCAAATCATCTAACTTCCGGGTTCTATTCTCTCTCGTTTCCAAGTCTGCACTTGTTGTTTTCCTGACAATAGTAAGATGTCAATCCTATTAACCTTCATGAATTTTGCTTGAGCATGAAGTGACACATTTCACTGTTTGAGTTTGAAACTATTGATTTAAAAACAATAATTATTTAGTAACACTAATATTTCTTGAATAATTAGTTTGACCACAGTTTGACCACAGTTTGACCAAATTTGACCAAAATTCAAAATAACTGAAATAATTATTTAGTAACACTAATATTCTAGAATAATTATTTTGACCATTGTTTGACGACAGTTTGACCACATTTGACTAGTAATTTTTTAGATTTTTTCCACTCTAGATCTTAAAAGCCCCGTAAATTTTTTCTGTTAGGTTTTTGAGGATTTTGAAAATGTTTAACGGGGTTCGTATGCAGAAGTTATGCCCATTTTTCTAAAACTGAAAAGGCGGTCCACGGGGGGGTGGGGGGTGGGGGGAGAGTTTGAAAATGGGACCTTTAGTACCGGTTCGTGCCATGAACCGGTACTAATGCCTCAAAACCCATTAGTACTGGTTGGTGGCACCAACCGGTACTAAAGGTCTAACCTTTAGTCCCGGTTGGTGCCACCAACTGGGACTAATGGGCATCACACCCTTTAGTCCCGGTTTGTGGCATGAACCGGGACTAAAGGGCCCAAGTGAACCGGGACTAATGCCTTAGCCGCGCGAACCGGGATAAATGCTCACGTTAGTCCCGGTTCTTGACTGAACCGGGACTAATGTGAAAACTGCCCCGTGACCAAAGCTCTGTTTTCTACTAGTGTACTACCCATATCATCAATATCAATCAAGCAGGACGTAGGGTTTTACCTCCATCAAGAGGGCCCGAACCTGGGTAAAACATTGTGTCCCCTGCCTCCTATTACCATCCGGCCTAGACGCACAGCTCCGGACCCCCTACCCGAGATCCGCCGGTTTTAACATCGACATTTTGTTTACCCACCATATGCTTTATTCAAGAGAGAAGCCTCTAGTGAAACCTATGGCCCTCGGGTCTATTTTCCATCATATATTTTCAGATCTATAAAGCAAAAAAACGAAAAAAATACCTTGCTGTAATTTATTTATATTTACTTTAGTTTGCTCTTTTATGTATCATTTATATCTATCTCTTTTAGATCTCACTCTTGTTCGTGATTGTGAAGGGATTGATGACCCCTTTTTCGCGTTGTGTGCAAGTGTTCGTTAGTTTGTGCAGGTGCATATATTGGAGACTTGCTTGTGCCTCCTACTGGATTGATACCTTGGTTCATAACTGAGGGAAATACAATCACCCTTTCCTTTTCGAGGAAAAAATCAAAGCAAGCTCAAGAAGTAGCAGGAAGAATTTCTGGGGCCACTGTCGGGGAGGTTCTACATCAAGCCTACCAAGTACCTATCATAAACACTCATCTCTTGCACTTACATTATTTGGCAATTGCCTCTCGTTTTCCTCTCCCCCACTTCTAAAACGTTTTTAGAAAAATACAAAAATATTTTTTGTTTGCCTTTTCATTTGCCCTTATGTCTTACTTGGTTTGTTTGCTATTTTGCTTGCCATAATTGTGTGTTTATTGAAACAAGAAGCAAAGAAAAAAATGGGGGTTTATGGATCTTCATCCACTTGCTAACCTTTTTAAAATATCCAACTATGATGAACCAATTGCTAGTGAGTTGAATGCACTAAATTATCTTTATGAAGATTTGGTTGAAATTCGTGATGAAGTGTTAAAAGAAGAAATTTATGAAGTGATTCACGATAGCTCCTTGAAACAAAAGCATGATTGCAATGATGTTATTATAAATTCTATTAATGGCAATTGTTTCTAACCATTGCTAATTTGGAGTATGATCATTTTGCCATGTCTCCACTACTTATTGCAATGATCATGATTGGGTGATAATGTTTCTTATGATCTTGAAAATTTCTTTAAGCCTCATGATGAATATGGTTGCTGTAATATTGAAAGTGGGTTTGGAAGAGTGTCAACTCTAGGTAATAATGATCCACCTACTTTGGAGTATGATCAATCTTATGAATTTTTTGATAAAACTGGACTTTGAGAGGTCATGACTTTATTTGATGATAATCCCACTATTTTAGAAGAGTGTCAACTTGGCATGCATGTGGATCATGAAGAGAATATTTTATGTGATAGTTATATTGTTGAATTTTGTTATTATCCTACATGTAATTATTATGAGAGAGGAAAATATGGTTGTAGAAATTTTCATGTTACTAAATCACATCTCGTTATGTTGAGATTGCTATTGTTTCCTTCTTCCTTGCAGATGCTAGTTTTTGATTGTGTTGATAAATATTTTCTCTATAAAATGCGCATGCAAAGTAAGTATGTTAGACTTAAACTTACTTTTCACATGATATATGATGCGCTCTTTGTGCCTCAGCTTTTTGTCTTTAATGTGAGCATCTTTGAAATTATCAGCGCCTAGCTAAAAGGCTTCAAAAAAGCACTTGTTGGAAGACAACCCAATATTTTTATTTTCTTTTTTATGAGTATAGACATTATTACTTCTGTAGTAATTGTGTTTTTGTATTTTAATCAGTGTTTGAGCTAAGTAAGACCTTTGGGGTGGTCATGGTGATAGTTGATTTGATTTTGCTGAAAAATAGAAACTTTTACGACCAGTAATAGAATTGATCTGAGCTGCTAGAACGTGATAAATTCTTGAGTTTTTTACAACAGATTGATATACAAATTACCTAGGTTGTCCTGATTTTGCAGAATTTTTGGAGTTACAGAAGTATACGGAATTTCTAGATTACTATCGACAGTTCTGTTTTTAACAGATTCTATTTTCTATGTGTTGTTTGCTTATTTTGATGAATCTATGAGTAGTAGCGGGGGGTTTGAACCATGGAGAAGTTGGTATATAGTAGATATTACACCAATATAAATTTTGAATGATTTCACAACAGTACCTAAAGTGGTGAAGTATTATTGAACTAGGACATATGCCCGTGAGTTGCAACGGGAAACAAAATTGACGTGCATTTGCAAGCACAACACCCCATACTTCGCTACGTAGAAAACCATTATTTGATGGCAATTTACATCATACAATTTCTTATGATGCACCTATGCTACTCTTCCACGGCAATACACTCTTACTTTAACATAAACATTCATAAAACCGTTTATGTGGTAAAGCAAGAAAAAAACTCTTGGTGTACTACATATATTTTTGAAAGTGCGTAGCAAAATTTCAAGAATAGCATGCCCAATGGAAGCACATCTTTCAACGAGCCACGTGACTAAAATCTCATTCCTGTAGGTAGCTATTTGGCATACTTTTGATATGGTTAGATGTCTAGTGGTGTAGGATTCTGCTTCTCCTGATGCACTGATGCCTCTTTGCTGAGTAGTCTAATGGATGGTGTTGATGTATCTCATACTCCATTTTTGTACTGAAAATGGTGGCCGGGTGATCCCTATTATCGAGAAAACATGACTTGCATCTAACTGAAGTTAATAAACACAACCTGAATTTCAAACCACAAAGTTACAGTCACAATTTGATAAAGAGTCACATAAGTTTCCTTTCATGCCAAATAAAAGGGAAAAATCTTCTTTTCGCGGTATGGTTGAATAGAATCAAAATTTATAATTTATGATGAAAAGCCCAATGTAGCAATTTGAGAATTCTTAGGCACACAAATTTGACCATGTAAAAGGCAGAAAAGAGAAACTACCTGGACAGATTAGCGAGCAAAGGCACAGATTAGCATATTTCTTAGATGTCATTCAGTCTTAATCATGAAAATGATCTTTGCTGCAAAAAACCCTCCTCTGTGGAACATGACTCATTTAGCAGCAGGTATTGTTTCATATTTTGCCATCTTATTCATTCAGGCATTCATCTAGTTATCCTCGTTTTCTGTATTTACATGATTACCCGCACCTGCAACACCATTTCATTTGTGAGTGAATACTGACAAAGCAAACAGAAGTGTCAACATTGTACAACTTTCAAGCAATTTTTGACATTCGCCTAGATAGGCAATGTAAGACGCAGTATGGCGAGCAATCATGAGCAGTTTCGTTGCAGTACTAATGAAATCACCTAATCATATACCAAATAACGGAACAATTACCTCACTAACGAAACTGCATGTTTTGCTTCAGATCTGCAGCCATATTTCCTACAATAGTTCACTTTACAAATTAGTAATATGACATATGCTAATTTATTCTCCAGAAAAAGGTAAAGAATACAATGATTAATGTTTCTAGAAATAAATATAAAGATACTATTCCAATCCAGATTTTACAAACAATGTCACATAAATATGGTCCGCACAACTAAAGATGACATAAGAGAGCAGACAAATATATATGTTTATAATGCGCCATATGACACAAGAACTCAGGGGTTGCGAGTCCATAAGTTTCTGACATGTTTTCGATGTTGATAAAATACAAGGTTTATGAAGATGACCAACTCAAATGACTCCTGCAGCTTTGCTAGTTTTAACAATTGAAGGAAATATGTTCTGCACTGCTGGTACATTCTTCTGTAATCTGAAATCAATTATCAAAATGTCACACCTAGCTAGTCATGCATTAGAGTGTTGCATCATGTTTATTTTTGCATCAGAAACCTGAAATGGGGATGACAGAACCCCCAGTCCCCTCTGAAACCAATTAGGGTTTACTAAAAACTTTTTCAATGAACCTGAAATGCCCTTCTAAAATGCCCACCATTTTTGTCTTGGTTCAGAACCTCTGCCAAAAGTGATGCACATTTTCCTAGGTCATCTTAGGGTCTTTGAATTAAATCATAGATATTTGAGTTTGGGCATTTAAAATTATATAAAATATTCAGATGCTCAAATATCCCCAAACTAAAATGTTTCATGTTGGAAATAATCCAACTATGGACCAGGAGTAGTTTGGTGATTTTAGGAGTTGCCTAAGTATTTTCAATAAATCAACAAAGTTGCAGAAGTATTAAAAAACAGAAAACAGAAAGAAAATAGCAAAACTTACCTGGCGCCCAGCACCCGGCTCACCTGCCGGCCCAGCCCAGCGCCGCTCCAGCGAGCTGCTTGCCGGCCAGGCAGGCAGGCAGGTGCCCGACGGCGACCGCAGCGCACGCCACGCACCTGCTCGCCGCCTCGTCGCTCCACTCGCCGGGTGACGTCGTGGATCGCTCCCCCTCTCTCCCCCGAACCCCCCAGACACCCCCTCTCCTCTCCAGCTCCTCCCCCTCGCGCGCCCCAGCCATGGCCGACGCTACCGCCGCCGTGCCTGCGTCGTAGCCGCGCTCCCCGCCGCCCGTGCGTCCTCTCGTTGTGTCCAGGAGCTCCGCCGCTGTCCACTTCATTGAGCAAGCCGAGCCCCGAGAGCTCGCAACGCCCGAGTCCACCGCACCGACCTCGCCCGAGTCCGCTGTCGCCGGAGATCGCCTTCAACGCCGTCGTCGCTCCATCCCCGGCCGCACCAAGGGCTTCGTCGCACTCACTGTGAGCTTAGCCATCTTCCCCTCCCTTCCGTTCTTGCTCCCGAGCCGTGTAGCGACCTCCCGGAGCTCAACCGCACCCACCGCTGTGGAGCTCGTCGCCGACGTGCTCCCGGTCATTCTCCGGCCACTCCACGGTGTCCATCATGCTCACCGCGTCACGTAGCACCTAAGTAGCTACTCCCCGCACCTCACCGATCCCCCTAGCGACAAGTTCGACTTTGGCCGAACTCCGGTGGCCGCCAAAGTCGTCGCCGGCGCCAACTCCGGCCACCCCGACCCCAACGGACTCCACCAAGAGCTGCGGCTCGACCTCAGCTCCTCTCCGGTGGCCTCCGCGGCTCGTTTGGTTGCCGGAACGGCAAAAATCACTTCCGCCGCCGCGTCGGGCTCGCCGGCGGCTAAACGCCGGTGCAGCCGACTCGGGTTTGACCAAGGGTGGGCCCTGGTTGACTCCCCTGAGTCAATGACAGGTGGGGCCCAGCCCTCTTAACTAATTAGGATTAGTTTAAATTAATTTTAGTTTAATTAATCACACTGACACGCGGGACCCACTGTCAGGTTTGACCCGGACGTGTCCCGTTGACCTGCTGATGTCACACTGACGTCAGGCTGACGCAATAATTGATTTTTTGGATTTAATCTAATATAGGAAATTCCAGAATATAGTTTAAACTTTAAAAAATTCATAACTTTTATTCTGTAACTCCAAATCAGACAAATTATATATGAAAAATGATCAGAAAAATCCAATCTATCCATCTGTACTATTTTCATGCATGATTAAACAAGTTAACCTGATGTTTAATGCAGAACAAGGAAAAACACTTTAAAGGGCCATGTTTGGGTCTAAAATTTGAATCTTTGATTCAAATTGGTTCAAACCCTTCTGGTCCTAGTTGCATTAGCCCAACTCACTCATATTGCCATGTTTCATGCATGCATCATATTGTTGCACATTGTTTGGTGATGGTTGTGTATCGGTGTTCTTTGCGGCAGGTTCTGCCTCTGAGGAGTACCGTGATTACCCTAACGAAGAACCGTATCAGTGCATCGAATCACCAGGCAAGCAACCAACCATTTGATCATATCGATACAATCCCATGTTCTCGCTCCTGCTCTCTTTTATTGCATTAAGACAACGCGTTTCAAACTGCTGTGTGCTACGGTAGTTGAACCCATTTCCTCTGCATGACCTGTCATTGCCACAGTAACTAGATGAAACCCACTAGCATGTGTAGGAGTTGATTGAGCCATATGTATGTGTTGTTCCTACCTTGCTATGCCTGCTGTGCTTAGAGTCGTGTCAGGTCTGGTTCATCTGGGTGATGGGCTAGAGTGAAATGGTTATGTCGGTAATGAGAATTGTGTGGTAAACACGATTTGGTAAAGGTATCGATGAGAGGCCATGCAGGAGTACATGGTGGGTTGTTTCATTGAAACCGACCTTAAGCACTGAGATCTGTATGTGTGATTTAAGATACAGCTACTACCATGCATTGGGCCCTGAAATATGACCCCGCTCGACTTCTTATCCACCCTAGTTCTCTGTCCAGGAGTTGCAAGTAGTTTCTGGTGTTTGTAGCCTACTGGAGGCCGTGGACAGCGCTGACCGTAGGGGTGGGCTGTGATGTGGTAGGTACGTGGCACGGTGTACCGAATACCCGTTAGGTATCTCGGGAACCCTGTTCACATCGTTCGGGGCCGTATGGGAAACCTCGGCCGGACTCCCTGCGGATGGAACCTGGATAGGCGATAAACCTGGACTAGAGACTTAGGTGTTTAGGTAGGTCGTGGTCTACACCCACGTCGGCTTTCGCTTGAAGTCTGCCGAGCACATGTCGTGTGCAGACGCTAAGTGGTGGAAACATGTATGAAGAAGTACACCCCTGCAGGGTTATCATGATCTATTCGAATAGCCGCGTCCGCGGTAAAGGACTACTTGGTTGCCTATACAGTTCATAGACAAGTAAATGGAAACTACTAAAAGCCTCAAGATAAGTGTGAGTGCCGAGGATGGCTCTTCCGTAGGAAGACGGAGGTGGGTCCTCGGTGGTGTATTGAAGTGGTGAGTAGTGGACTCGTGTACGCAAAACCATTTCAAGTTGGAGTCTCGTAGGTTAGCCTAGCCAAGAGTCAAAGCTGGCTTGCTGCAACAACTCCACCAACCCTTCTTGATAATATGCATGTATGTAGGATCTGATGTAAGTCTTGCTGAGTACCTTTGTACTCATGTTGCCATAATTTACATTTTTACAGAAGACGCTGCAACCCCTTCTGATGGGTTCTACGTAGACGTTGATATCAATGAGTAGGCTAAGGCCCAGGTGGTGATCCTGAGCTTGTGAAGGACCACGTAGTATAGCTAGGCTTTCCAAGCCTCTTTTATTTTACTAGTTGTCTGTACTCAGACAAGTTACTTCCGCTGCTGGTTTGTATGACTGTATGACTTGAATGCTAGGTCGTGTGACCCGTACCTGTGTGTATGATTATGTACGGCTCCCTGAGCCTTAAATAAAGTACTTGTGTCGTAGAGTCATGTTGTGATGCCATGTTGTATTTGCACATATCGAGCATACTGTGTGTATGCTATTGAAATGCTTGGTATGTGTGGGATCTAACTATCTAGTTGTTTATCTTTAGTAGCCTCTCTTACCGGGAAATGTCTCCTAGTGTTACCACTGAGCCATGGTATCTTGCTACTGCTCTGGAACACTTAGGCTGGCCGGCATGTGTCCTTCTTCGTTCCGGTGTCTGTCCCTTCGGGGAAATGTCACGCATTGAGTACCGGAGTCCTGTTAGCCCGCTACAGCCCGGTTTACCGGAGTCTTGCTAGCTCAGTGCTACAGCCCGGACCCTCTTGCTGATGAACGACACGTTCGAAGCTGGGTCATGGATGCCTGTCCCTGTAAGTCTGTGCCACTTTGGGTTTACAACTAGTCATGTCAGCCCGGGCTCCTTAACATATGGATGCTAGCGACACTATCATATACGTGAGCCAAAAGGCGCAAACGGTCCCGGGCAAAGGTAAGGCGACACCCGTGGGGATACCGTGCGTGAGGCCGCAAAGTGATATGAGGTGTTACAGGCTAGATCGATGTGTCATCGAGTCGGGGTCCTGACAGCGTTGGCATCAGAGCTGGACTGCCTGTAGGTTCTCCAAGCCAAACTGGTCGATGTCGAGTCTAGAAATTCTTTAGTTATATGTAGGGAAATTGTTTGTGGGTTGGAACGTAAGGCTCTTTTTACTCCTTTATCTTATGACATTCTGATCTGAGTCAGACTATTCTTCCACCGGGGGTTAAGGAATTAGGATCTTTTCTCTCTATCAGGTTCACGTGTTACTAATCAGTAGTACCTTATAGGTTTGATGAATACAAGCCCTATGGTGGTCCAACCAACAATGCTCCTCCATGTACCAGTTCCGTAACTTGTTTCAAGTGTGGGAAATCTGGTCACTATATGCGTGAGTGTCCCCAGACCAACCCCAACCAATCTGCTAAAGCTGTTGGCCGTGGCAAGCCGACCGGGAAAGTGTTCCACGCCAAGCCGGCCACCGCTGCACGTGGCCATGTCAACTGTATCTCTGCCGAGGAAGCTCAAGAGGATCCCAACGTCGTTCTTGGTACGCTTCTTGTTAATTGCCACCCGGCATCTGTTCTTTTCGATACAGGAGCCTCTCATTCTTTTATATCCGAAAATTATGCTCGTTTGCATAACATCGCATTCTGTGACATGCCAACCTCTATGGTAATTCAAACTCCGCGATCCAAATGGCAAACTTCTAGAGTAAGCCATGGAAATGAAATCCAAGTCAACAGACTTGTTTTACTCGCATCTTTGATAGCCCTTAAATCTTCAGATATTAATATCATTCTGGGTATGGACTGGATGTCAGTTCATCATGCCCAAATTGATTGCTTCTCTAGGACTATTCAACTTACCCATCCTTCGGGGAAGATAGTCAATGTCTTGACCCGAATAGCCAAGCGACAGTTATATTCTCTTAACGCCAGCCCTTTGCCAGACCTTGAGGATGTCCCGGTAGTCCGTGACTTTCCGGATGTCTTCCCAGAGGAATTGCCAGGTGTTCCACCCGACAGGGATGTTGAGTTCGTAATAGACCTCATTCCAGGAACCGTCCCGATTGCTAGAAGACCTTATAAGATGGCACCACTAGAACTAGCCGAGCTTAAGAAACAACTCGATGAGTCCTTGAAAAAGGGTTTCATCCGACCTAGTTCATCTCCGTGGGCTTGCCCCGTCCTCTTCGTCAAGAAGAAGGATGGTACGGACCGGATGGTTGTAGATTATCGACCTGTCAATTTGGTCACAATCAAGAACAAATATCCGCTCCCCAGGATCAACGACCTGTATGATTAGCTCGCTGGATCCTCAGTCTTCTCCAAAATGGATTTGAGGTTGGGCTACCATCAAATCAAAATCAGGAACGGGGACATTCCTAAAACGGCCTTTGTTACTCGTTATGGCCAATACGAGTACACCGTCATGTCCTTCGGTTTAACCAACGCTCCAGCCACTTTTTCTCGGTTAATGAACTCAATCTTCATGGAGTATTTGGATAAATTCGTCGTGGTTTACCTCGATGATATACTCATCTACTCCAAGAACGAGGAAGAACATGTCGAACATCTAAGGCTAGTGTTGACGAAACTTCGAGAGCAACATCTTTATGCCAAATTCTCTAAATGTGAATTTTGGTTGTCAGAAGTGACCTATCTGGGTCATGTAATATCGGGTAAAGGTATTGCTGTTAACCCTGAGCGAGTTCAAGCCGTCCTTAATTGGACTCCACCTGAATCGGTCAAGCAAGTTCGGAGTTTCCTTGGCCTAGCGAGCTATTGTCATCGCTTTGTCGAGAACTTCTCCAAAGTTGCTAAACCTCTAACCGAACTCCTTAAGAAGGATTAAAAGTTTGAATGGACTCCACAATGTGAGCACAGCTTTCAGGAACTGAAAAGACGCCTGACTTCTGCTCCCGTTCTGGTACCGCCAGACTTCTCTAAGGACTTTGTTATCTACTGCGACACCTCGCGACAAGGACTAGGCTGTATTCTCATGCAAGATCGACATGTAATTGCTTACGCCTCACGGCAATTGCACCCACATGAGGAGAATTATCCTACTCATGATCTAGAGCTTGCAGCTGTAGTCTATGCACTTAAAACCTGGCGACATTACCTCCTCGGTAATCGTTGCAAAATATTCACTGATCACCAAAGTCTGAAGTACATCTTCACCCAACCGGATTTGAATCTCAGGCAAAGACGTTGGGTCGAGTTGATCACAGATTTCGACTTAGGAATAACTTACACCCCAGGGAAAGCCAACGTCATGGCTGATGCGCTAAGTCGTAAATCTTATTGTAACAACCTGATGTTACAACAAAGTCAACCGCTTCTCCATGTGGAATTTCGGAAGCTTAACCTTCACATTGTTCCTCAAGGATTTCTTTCCACCTTGGTGGCGAAACCTACTCTTACGGATCAAATCATCGCTGCCCAGAAGCGAGATAAGGGAATAGCTAAGATCAAGGAGAACATTGCTAGCGGAGGTGCTAGTTGTTTCTCCACAAATGATCATGGTGTTGTGTACTTTGAGAACCGTTTAGTGGTTCCCAAGAACCAGCATCTACGACAGTTGATCCTTAAGGAGGCTCATGAATCTCCTCTCACCATTCATCCCGGTAGTACCAAGATGTATCAGGACCTACGCCAGAGGTTCTGGTGGACTAGGATGAAGAGAGAAATTGCTCAGTATATTGCTAATTGCGACGTCTGTCGTCGTGTAAAAGCAGAGCATCAACGGCCTGCTGGCACCCTTCAACCCCTAGCTATTCCTGAATGGAAATGGGATAAAATTGGTATGGATTTCATTACCGGTTTTCCCAGGACCAAGAGAGGGAATAATGCTATCTTTGTCGTTGTCGATCGTCTTTCCAAAGTGGCCCATTTCTTACCTGTTCGTGAGAGTATAACCGCTAGTCAGCTGGCAGACTTATACATCTCCCGAATAGTGTCTCTCCATGGTGTTCCTTTGGAAATTAACTCGGATCGAGGAAGTCTTTTCACCTCTAGATTTTGGGAAAGTTTCCAAAACGCTATGGGAACCCGCCTTTCCTTTAGCACCGCTTTTCACCCTCAATCGAGTGGTCAAGTAGAACGCGTCAACCAGATTCTAGAAGACATGCTTCGAGCCTCTGTTATCTCTTTCGGAATGGAGTGGGAGAAATGCCTTCCATTTGCCGAATTTGCTTACAACAACAGCTATCAATCTAGCTTGGGTAAAGCCCCTTTTGAAGTTCTCTATGGACGACGGTGTCGAACACCCCTTAACTGGTCAGAGACCGGGGAAAGACAATTCTTTGGCCCGGATATGATTCAGGAAGCAGAAGAGCAAGTTCGCATCGTTCGTGAAAAGTTGAAAACAGCCCAATCCCGTCAGAAGAGTCAATATGACCGAAAACATAAGGCTATGACTTTCGAGATTGACGAGAAGGCTTACCTTCGGGTTACCCCTCTGAAGGGAACCCATCGTTTCGGTATCAAAGGCAAATTGGCTCCTTGTTACATTGGACCTTTTCGCATTCTCGCCAAACGAGGAGAAGTTGCCTACCAGTTGGAACTACCTCCACATCTCTCCAGAGTCCACGATGTCTTCCACGTTTCTCAACTCAGGCGTTGCTTCTCGGATCCTATCCGTGGAGTGGACCACGAAACGCTTGATCTCCAAGATAATCTTACGTATCGAGAGTACCCCACTCGTATCCTCGATCAGGCCGAGCGTACCACTCGGCATCATAATATCAAGTTTCTCAAAGTTCAATGGTCGCACCATTCTGAGGATGAAGCAACTTGGGAAAGGGAGGATCGTCTTCGACTCGAGTATCCCGCCCTCTTTCCGGAGGAACCTAAATCTCGGGACGAGATTCTTTTGAGTGGGGGTGAGTTGTCACACCCTAGCTAGTCATGCATTAGAGTGTTGCATCATGTTTATTTTTGCATCAGAAACCTGAAATGGGGATGACAGAACCCCCAGTCCCCTCTAAAACCAATTAGGGTTTACTAAAAACTTTTTCAATGAACCTGAAATGCCCTTCTAAAATGCCCACCATTTTTGTCTTGGTTCAGAACCTCTGCCAAAAGTGATGCACATTTTCCTAGGTCATCTTAGGGTCTTTGAATTAAATCATAGATATTTGAGTTTGGGCATTTAAAATTATATAAAATATTCAGATGCTCAAATATCCCCAAACTAAAATGTTTCATGTTGGAAATAATCCAACTATGGACCAGGAGTAGTTTGGTGATTTTAGGAGTTGCCTAAGTATTTTTAATAAATCAACAAAGTTACAGAAGTATTAAAAAACAGAAAACAGAAAGAAAATAGCAAAACTTACCTGGCGCCCAGCACCCGGCCCACCTGCCGGCCCAGCCCAGCGCCGCTCCAGCGAGCTGCTTGCGGGCCAGGCAGGCAGGCAGGTGCCCGACGGCGACCGCAGCGCGCGCCACGCACCTGCTCGCCGCCTCGCCGCTCCACTCGCCGGGTGACGTCGTGGATCGCTCCCCCTCTCTCCCCCGAACCCCCCAGACACCCCCTCTCCTCTCCAGCTCCTCCCCCTCGCGCGCCCCAGCCATGGCCGACGCTACGGCCCCCGTGCCTGCGTCGTAGCCGCGCTCCCCGCCGCCCGTGCATCCTCTCGTCGTGTCCAGGAGCTCCGCCGCTGTCCACTTCATCGAGCAAGCCGAGCCCCGAGCGCTCGCAACGCCCGAGTCCACCGCACCGACCTCGCCCGAGTCCGCCGTCGCCGGAGATCCCCTTCAACACCGTCGTCGCTCCGGTCCATCCCCGGCCGCACCAAGGGCTTCGTCGCACTCACTGTGAGCTTAGCCATCTTCCCCTCCCTTCCGTTCTTGCTCCCGAGCCGTGTAGCGACCTCCCGGAGCTCAACCGCACCCACCGCCGTGGAGCTCGTCGCCGACGTGCTCCCGGTCATCCTCCGGCCACTCCACGGTGTCCATCATGCTCACCGCGTCACGTAGCACCTAACTAGCTACTCCCCGCACCTCACCGATCCCCCTAGCGACAAGTTCGACTTTGGCCGAACTCCGGTGGCCGCCAAAGTCATCGCCGGCACCAACTCCGGCCACCCCGACCCCAACGGACTCCACCAAGAGCTGCGTCTCAACCTCAGCTCCTCTCCGGTGGCCTCCGCGGCTCGTTTGGTTGCCGGAACGGCAAAAATCACTTCCGCCGCCGTGTCGGGCTCGCCGGCGGCTAAACGCCGGTGCAGCCGACCCGGGTTTGACCACGGGTGGGCCCTGGTTGACTCCCCTGAGTCAATGACAGGTGGGGCCCAGCCCTGTTAACTAATTAGGATTAGTTTAAATTAATTTTAGTTTAATTAATCACACTGACACGCGGGACCCACTGTCAGGTTTGACCCGGACGTGTCCCGTTGACCTGCTGATGTCACACTGACGTCAGGCTGACGCAATAATTGATTTTCTGGATTTAATCTAATATAGGAAATTCCAGAATATAGTTTAAACTTTAAAAAATTCATAACTTTTATTCTGTAACTCCAAATCAGACAAATTATATATGAAAAATGATCAGAAAATCCAATCTATCCATCTGTACTATTTTCATGCATGATTAAACAAGTTAACCTGATGTTTAATGCAGAACAAGGAAAAACACTTTAAAGGGCCATGTTTGGGTCTAAAATTTGAATCTTTGATTCAAATTGGTTCAAACCCTTCTGGTCCTAGTTGCATTAGCCCAACTCACTCATATTGCCATGTTTCATGCATGCATCATATTGTTGCACATTGTTTGGTGATGGTTGTGTATCGGTGTTCTTTGCGGCAGGTTTTGCCTCTGAGGAGTACCGTGATTACCCTAACGAAGAACCGTATCAGTGCATCGAATCATCAGGCAAGCAACCAACCATTTGATCATATCGATACAATCCCATGTTCTCGCTCCTGCTCTCTTTTATTGCATTAAGACAACGCGTTTCAAACTGCTGTGTGCTACGGTAGTTGAACCCATTTCCTCTGCATGACCTGTCATTGCCACAGTAACTAGATGAAACCCACTAGCATGTGTAGGAGTTGATTGAGCCATATGTATGTGTTGTTCCTACCTTGCTATGCCTGCTATGCTTAGAGTCGTGTCAAGTCTGGTTCATCTGGGTGATGGGCTAGAGTGAAATGGTTATGTCGGTAATGAGAATTGTGTGGTAAACACGATTTGGTAAAGGTATCGATGAGAGGCCATGTAGGAGTACATGGTGGGTTGTTTCATTGAAACCGACCTTAAGCACTGAGATCTGTATGTGTGATTTAAGATACAGCTACTACCATGCATTGGGCCCTGAAATATGACCCCGCTCGACTTCTTATCCACCCTAGTTCTCTGTCCAGGAGTTGCAAGTAGTTTCTGGTGTTTGTAGCCTACTGGAGGCCGTGGACAGCGCTGACCGTAGGGGTGGGCTGTGATGCGGTAGGTACGTGGCACGGTGTACCGAATACCCATTAGGTATCTCGGGAACCCTGTTCACATCGTTCGGGGCCGTATGGGAAACCTCGGCCGGACTCCCTGCGGATGGAACCTGGATAGGCGATAAACCTGGACTAGAGACTTATGTGTTTAGGTAGGTCGTGGTCTACACCCACGTCGGCTTTCGCTTGAAGTCTGCCGAGCACATGTCGTGTGCAGACGCTAAGTGGTGGAAACATGTATGAAGAAGTACACCCCTGCAGGGTTATCATGATCTATTCGAATAGCCGCGTCCGCGGTAAAGGACTACTTGGTTGCCTATATAGTTCATAGACAAGTAAATGGAAACTACTAAAAGCCTCAAGATAAGTGTGAGTGCCGAGGATGGCTCTTTCGTAGGAAGACGGAGGTGGATCCTCGGTGGTGTATTGAAGTGGTGAGTAGTGGACTCGTGTACGCAAAACCATTTCAAGTTGGAGTCTCGTAGGTTAGCCTAGCCAAGAGTCAAAGCTGGCTTGCTGCAACAACTCCACCAACACTTCTTGATAATATGCATGTATGTAGGATCTGATGTAAGTCTTGCTGAGTACCTTTGTACTCATGTTGCAATAATTTACATTGTTACAGAAGACGCTGCAACCCCTTCTGATGGGTTCTACGTAGACGTTGACATCAATGAGTAGGCTAAGGCCCAGGTGGTGATCCTGAGCTTGTGAAGGACCACGTAGTATAGCTAGGCTTTCCAAGCCTCTTTTATTTTACTAGTTGTCTGTACTCAGACAAGTTACTTCCGTTGCTGGTTTGTATGACTGTATGACTTGAATGCTGGGTCGTGTGACCCGTACCTGTGTGTATGATTATGTATGGCTCCCTGAGCCTTAAATAAAGTACTTGTGTCATAGAGTCATGTTGTGATGCCATGTTGTATTTGCACATATCGAGCATACTGTGTGTATGCTATTGAAATGCTTGGTATGTGTGGGATCTGACTATCTAGTTGTTTATCTTTAGTAGCCTCTCTTACCGGGAAATGTCTCCTAGTGTTACCACTGAGCCATGGTAGCTTGCTACTGCTCTGGAACACTTAGGCTGGCCGGCATGTGTCCTTCTTCGTTCCGGTGTCTGTCCGTTCGGGGAAATGTCACGCATTGAGTACCGGAGTCCTGTTAGCCCGCTACAGCCCGGTTTACTGGAGTCCTGCTAGCCCAGTGCTACAGCCCGGACCCGCTTGCTGATGACCGACACGTTCGAAGCTGGGTCATGGATGCTTGTCCCTGTAAGTCTGTGCCACTTTGGGTTTACAACTAGTCATGTCAGCCCGGGCTCCTTAACATATGGATGCTAGCGACACTATCATATACGTGAGCCAAAAGGCGCAAACGGTCCCGGGCAAAGGTAAGGCGACACCCGTGGGGATACCGTGCGTGAGGCCGCAAAGTGATATGAGGTGTTACAGGCTAGATCGATGTGTCATCGAGTCGGGGTCCTGACACAAAAACATCTTTACAGAAAGAAAATTTGCATAATTTTGCCAAACAGATTGCCTGCAGTATCATCTCTTCCTTTCATCTTCCATCTTTTAATCTCCTCTTCAGTAGTTGTTACGTCCATCATCAGACTACATGTAAATACCTATATTATTATTACTCTTAAAAATAGAATCCAATTTTAAAATTTTAATCCACCCTACTATTGTAGTGTTAATTCTTTACTTTAACCAATCATGTGGTAATGCATGGTTTTAATGTTTAGGAGTGACCAAGTTTTCACACTTGGCTCATCCATAACATCTACTAATCATGTATATTTGTAAAAGATAACCTCACATTTCATCCCAAGAATATTTATAAACTAAAACAAATAGTAAAATGAAGCAATTACCTTACAATGGAGTTAAGTAACGTGCACCAACTTCTCTTCTCAAGCTAGCTCTAGTCATGCTAAAAAAAGGATATAAATAAGACGTACCTAATCCCTGCAAAAAAGAGACATACCTAATGAATTAATATCATGTGTTGCTACTGTCGCTCTGGTCTTCTTGCAATTAGGTTATATGATGTGGTGCATCACTTATCAGCCTTCTGCATGTATTTGTGTAAATCTTCAGGTGTGGTAGCGCGGCACCTATGCAACATATACGACCACAGGTGAGTGTTTGCGGCTCCCCTGTGCCGCCTCGAATATGTCCATCTCATCTATGAAGAGAATCAGCTTTTCAGCCATAGACGATGTGGTTGATCTCGCCATCCAAGGTCTTGAGGATGGCCGACCTAGAGGCGAAGGGCTTCAGCTCTTGCTAGTACAAACTACTCCCTTCGTCCTATAATATAAGAGCATTTTTTTTCCATTAGTATAGTGCCAAAAACATTTTTATATTATGGACGGAGGGAGTAACAACAATGACGTCTTTAGTGGATGGCAATTGATGATCACCCTATTGCCATGACCTCTCCTCCTCCTAGCTCTAAAGAATCAGTCGACCTGCTTCCAGTACATGTGCGCCTAGCAAGTGGAGAACGATTTTCTTTGAGCGCACCACCAATACCTCCTACACCAGCTCAAGTAGCTTCCCTTCTCATCCGGTTCCTCTACATGTGCGCCCAGCTCAAGCAGCACGTGCACACCCGTCACGCAGCCGTACCCGGCAACGATGTGCAACAACATTGGCTCTTCCCTGGCGAGCTGTGTAGTCTACATCTGACCGTCTCAGCGAGTGCACACAGGCTTCCCTTCCCGTTGGGTTCCTTGGAATCAGAGCACATTCTGGGATCGAGACAGGGTGGGTCGAGGAATCCTGGGGAGAGGCTCACGGCGCAGGATCATGAGCCCCTGGGGACATAGTATTTGTGGCAAAGCCACTATTCATGATTCTTTCATACTTGTCACTCTTGATTCATTGCATATCCCGGAGGCATTCATATAGAGTCGTACTTTGTTCTAGTATCGAGTTGTATCATTGAGTTGTGAATAAATAGAAGTGTGATGATCATCATTCAATAGAGCATTGTCCCAAAAATAAAGAGAAAGGCCAAATAAAAAAAGGCCAAAAAAGGGGGGGACAATGCTACTATCCTTTTACCACACTTGTGCTTCAAAGTAGCACCATGATCTTCATGATAGAGAGTCTCCTATGTTGTCACTTTCATATACTAGTGCGAATCTTTCATTATAGAACTTGGCTTGTATATTCCAATGACGGGCTTCCTCAAAATGCCGTAGGTCTTCGTGAGCAAGCGAGTTGGATGCACACCCACTAGTTTCTTTTGTTGAGCTTTCATATACTTATAGCTCTAGTGCATCCGTTGCATGGCAATCCCTACTCACTCACATTGATATCTATTGATGGGCATCTCCATAGCCTGTTGATACGCCTAGTCGATGTGAGACTATCTTCTCCCTTTTTTCCTCTCCACAACCACCATTCTATTCCACCTATGGTGCTATGTCCATGGCTCACGCTCATGTATTGCGTGAAGATTGAAAAAGTTTGAGAACATCAAAAGTATGAAACAATTGCTTGGCTTGTCATCGGGGTTGTGCATGATTTAAATATTTTGTGTGGTGAAGATAGAGCATAGCCAGACTATATGATTTTGTAGGGATAGCTTTCTTTGGCCATGTTATTTTGAGAAAACATAATTGCTTAGTTAGTATGCTTGAAGTATTATTGTTTTTATGTCAATATTAAACTTTTGTCTTCAATCTTATGGATCTGAATATTCATATCACAAGTAAGAAGAATTACATTGAAATTATGCCAATTAGCATTCCACATCAAAAATTATCTTTTTATCATTTACCTACTCGAGGACGAGCAGGAATTTAGCTTGGGGATGCTTGATACGTCTCCAACGTGTCTATAATTTTTGATTGCTCCATGCTATATTATCTACTGTTTTGGGCAATATTGGGCTTTATTTGCCACTTCTATATTATTTTTTAGACTAACCTATTAACCGGAGGCCCAGCCCAGATTTGATGTTTTATGCCTATTTCAGTGTTTCGAAGAAAAGGAATATCAAACGAAGTCGAAACAGAACGAAATTAACTTGAGAAGTTATTTTTGGAAGGAAAGCAACCCAGGGAACTTGGAGTGCACGTCAGGGGAGACACGGGCACCCCACGAGGGTGGGGGGCACACCCACCCCCCTAGGGCGCGCCACCTGCCTCGTGGGGCCCCCGTGGCTCCTCTGACGTACTTCCTGCACCCATATATATCGCCGTACCCTAAAACTTCCAGAACACACAATAGATCGGAGTTCGGCCACCAGAAGCCTATGTAGCCACCGAAAACCAATCTAGACCCGTTCCGGCACCCTGCCGGAGGGGGCAATCCCTATCTGGTGGCCATCTTCATCATCCCGGTGCTCTCCATGACCAGGAAGGAGTAGTTCTCCCTCGGGGCTGAGGGTATGCACCAGTAGCTATGTGTTTGATCTCTCTCTCTCTCTCTCGTGTTCTTGAGATGATACGATCTTGATGTATCGCGAGCTTTGCTATTATAGTTGGATCCTATGATGTTTCTTCCCCGTCTTCTCTCTTGTAATGAATTGAGTTTCCCCTTTAAAGTAATCTTGTCGGGTTGAGTCTTTAAAGATTTGAGAACACTTGATGTATGTCTTGCCGTGCGTATCTGTGGTGACAATGGGATACCACATGATTCAGTTGATGTATGTTTTGGTGATCAACTTGCGGGTTCCGCCCATGAACCTATGCATAGGGGTTGGCACACATTTTCGTCGTGATTCTCCGGTAGGAACTTTGGGGCACTCTTTGAGGTCCTTTGTGTTGGTTGAATAGATGAATCTGAGATTGTGTGATGCATATCGTATAATCATACCCACGAATACTTGAGGTGACATTGGAGTATCTAGGTGACATTAGGGTTTTGGTTGATTTGTGTCTTAAGGTGTTATTCTAGTACGAACTCTAGGGCTGTTTGTGACACTTATAGGAATAGCCCAACGAATTGATTGGAAAGAATAACTTTGAGGTGGTTTCGTACCCTACCATAATCTCTTCGTTCGTTCTCTGCTATTAGTGACTTTGGAGTGACTCTTTGCTGCTATTACTGACTTTGCAGAGATCATAGGCAACAGCGACGCCTTAGGCCGGGTGGCGAAGTGGGCCATCGAGCTAGCTCCCCACACCATTATCTACCCGCCCCACACGGCCATCGAGTCCCAAGCACTGGCCGACTTCTTAGTCGACTGGGCCGAGAACCAGTACCTGCAGCTAGCATCGGATTCTACCCATTGGCGGATGCACTTTGATGGCTCGAGGATGCGCCTCGGTCTGGGAGCCGACATTGTCCTCACCTCTCCCAAAGGCGAGAAGCTCAAGTCCATGCTGCAGATCCACTTTGCAAGCCGATGCCCTGGCATGGATTGGCTCCACCTGGCAAGCGATACTAGCCGGCGTCTCCCTCGAGTGCCTGAGAAAGCCGTCTATCAATCCTTCGGCGGAATCAGAATCCATCTTCGTGCTAGCTGACGCTGGAGCAGTTGGATCCGGCTCGAGGACTTCAGCAGTCGGCTTGGGGACTTCTGCAGCGGCCCGGGCGCTGCAGCACCCAAAGCTGGCCCACGCACTCAAGAACCCGGCCCGTAGAGTGCAGCAGTTGGCCCGGGACTTCAGCGACACAACAAGCAGCGGCTTGCTCCCACCCGTTGCCCCCTAACTCGGCCTTCCTTATACCGGTTGCTGTCTTGACGGTGGTAGAAGCTCTATCTTGGGCGCATCCCATCCTCAACTTTCTGGTGAGCCGAGATCTACCAGCCGACAAATCTTGGCCCGGCAGGTGCAATGCCGAGCGGCCGCATACACGATTGTCAATAGAGAGCTCGTCAGGTGCAGTGTGACTGGTGTGTTCGAGCGCTGCATAGAGCTGGAGAAGGGCATAGCAATCCTTAGGGATATTCATCAAGGCGAATCTGGCTACCATGCTGCCTCCAGATCCCTCGTTGCAAAAGCCTTCCGCCATGGTTTCTTCTGGTCGACTACTTTGGACGACGCCAAGGAGTTGGTCCGCAAGTGCAAGGGGTGCCAGTGCTTCAACTCCAAGCAGCACCTGCCGTCCTCTGCACTCAAGACCATTCCCCTAAACTAGCCCTTTGCCATATGGGGATTGGACATGGTGGGCCAGTTCAAGACAGCACACGGTGGCATGACCCATCTGCTGGTCGCCGTGGACAAGTTCACGAAGTGGATTGAGGCGAGTCCTATCATGAAGCTGAATGGTCCAACTGCTGACACATTCATCGCATATATCACCGTCCGATAAGGCATCGCACACAACATCATCACTGACAACGGCACAAACTTCGCCAAAGGCTCCTTGGCCTGTTTCTACGCGACGCAGGGCATCCGATTGGACCTCGAGTCCATTTCCCATCCGTAGTCAAACGGCCAAGTGGAGTGAGCAAACAGCCTCATCCTGTCCGACATCAAGCCTAGACTGGTCGAGCCGCTGGAGCGCATGGCCGACTGCTGGATCAAGGAGCTGCCGACCGTCCTTTGGAGTCTTCAGACCACGCCGAACCGAGAAACCGGCTTCACAACCTTCTTCCTCGTGTACGGAACGAGGCTGTCATGCCAACTGACATTGAGTTTGACTCGCTTCGTGTCACCATGTACACTGAGGTAGATGCCAAGGAAGCACGAGAAGACGATGTCGATCTGCTGGAAAAGGCCCGGCTGCTAGCACTCAGCCGGTCCACCATCTACTAGCAGAGCCTACGCCGCTACCACAACAAGAACATCAAGACGCGTGCTTTCTGTGAGGGCGACCTTGTGCTCCGGTTGATCCAATGAACTGCCGACCAACACAAGCTCTCGGCTCCTTGGGAGGCGCCTTTCATCATCAGATAGGCCCTGGGCAACGACTCCTACTACCTCATCGACACACAAAAGACTAGGGAACGCAAGAGGGACAATGCCGGCCAAGAGATGGAGCGTCCGTGGAACGCGAATCTTCTCCGCCCATTTTATAGTTGAAGCAGTGTATGTATCGCGCTACCTTTTATATTAATCAAAGACAACAGGTCCCCCCGAGGTGCACTTAGGGGCTACCTTTTTATCTATATGATAAGCTTCTCCCATGAATGTGTTCTTTCATTCTTTCTCCCTATCCGGGTCTGGTCAGCCGGCCCGGGGGCTCACCGCCTTGGCCTAAGTTGGCACCGCCCGAAGTCGACTAAGTAGTGTGCCGACGGCATAGCCCTCTCTTCGCCTCGGCTATAGCTTGCAACGCAACTGTCCAGCTAACAAGAGCTAAAGGACGGAAACGCTGCGACATGAAAAACGACTAAGGAAGAATGCCAATGCTGGCCAAGCCGGCTCCGCGCCTCACCCGTCTGGCTGCCAAGAAGCCGGCCGGCCGGCTTCTTGCTCGACTAGCTAAGCTCTAGGCGGCTGAATTAACTTGCCTATTCTAAACGGCCAAGTCCCCGACTCGGCCACAGACCGCAGCGCGGTTGTCCGGCTGGCAGGGCGGCAGCCAAAGGAAGGTGGCAAAAGAAAAGGCCAAATAGAGCAAAGGCAAAACCGAGTTAGAACCCGGCAAAGCCCAAAAGTATGTGGGAAATAAAATTATTTACATTGCAAAAGGCCCAAGGCCAGCATTCAACAGAGTTTGAAATACACCCCTAGTGGGTGGAACCGCGCATGATTAACCTGTTTGTTTGAGCATAAGAAAGAAAAGCTTAAAAGATAACTAGGCCAGAGGTGCAGAAGGCAGCTCAGACAGGTCGGCGGTGGCTGTAACGTTGGGTGGCGGGGTGTCCAGCTGGTTGGTTCTGGCTTTGTCGGCGGCAACGGTTGACGTAGTTTCCGACTGGTCGTTCCATCATTCGGGGTGACGTCATCGTCTCCATCGTCCTCGCCATCCTCCTCGCCCTAATCGCTGGAGGCGATCTCCTCCGCCGAGTCCTCCCCCTCATTCGGGTCCAGCCCGAACCAAGAGGGCGGCACCTCAGTGCCGTCTTCTACCCACTCTGGGACAAAGACGCCGTCGTCGGTGTAGTCGGCAAGGGCGGCCGCGTGCTTGACGATCTCCTCGCGCTCCGCCTCCAGCTCCGGCCTGGCTTCCTGGTGAAAAGTGGCCAGCCGAGCCAAATGCCCGTCTGGGTACCACGCCTTGACGAACTCCATCGTTGCCTGGGTGTCTGCCCGTGCTGCGGCACCCTTCCTGGACTTAAGGCACTCGACTGCCACCTCCAACTAGTCGGCGATCCGACTGGGAGTCCGGGGCACCTACATATTTGGCCAGAGCCCCTCCAGGACCTGTGATCTGGCGCATTGAAGTCGGCGGAGCAGGCGGTGCGCCGTTTCAAGGTGCATCCGGATGCCCAAGAGCTATGTGCCGGTTCAAGGTGCATCCGGGGCTGGTTCGACGGAATATTCCTGCTCGTCCTCCTCCGCACATCGCGCCGTGCCTCGATTGTCTGGCAGATGACAACGGAGCGATCGGGGAGATACTCAATTCAAAAGAAAACTAAAGATTTAGAAGTCGGCCTCCTGCAGCGCCGGTGACTAAGAAACGAAGGAAGAAAGGATTTACCTTCGAGCTTATCCTCAATCACCTCGTAGCCGTCCGACAGCAGCTTCTCCCTCTTGACCCACTCCAAGTGCTGAGTGTCGAACTCAGCCTTGAGGAGCACCTCCCCGTCCTCCAACTGCCGGACCAGCTCCTTGTGCTGGGCCGCCTAGTCCACCAGCTCCTTCGCAAGCTGATCACGATCCATGGCTTCCTGGCCGCGCTCCTGCTCCTTGGCCTGGAGCTGGCTCTCGAGCTCGCACATGTGCGTCCTCAGATGGGCGGCGGCCTCTGCAAACACAAGAAAGAAACATCAACATCGACAAAAACAAGAAGTCATCGGAAGATCCAGCCCGGCTGCTGAGCAGTCGGCCTGAATCTCGGGGGCTGCACCCACTGAAAGACGACCTATGTACTGTGGCTCTTGTTCAGTTCAGCAGTCCGGTTGGCGAGCAGCTGGTTCTGGGAGTTGTAGGCGGCCGCGCATAGGTTGTGGTAGTCCTGCAGCAAGAGGAACACTTCAGCATTTGGAAGAACACGTTGAAGTTCCAACCCGCCTGCTCAGCAGCTGGCTTGGAATTCGGGGGCTACAACCAGCGGGTGCGCTGGCGCGCCCCCACTGAAGATCGCAAAAGCAAAAAAGCAAACTCAAGCGCATACCCAGATGGCCGTCTGCATCACCGCCATCTCATTCCTCGCCTGTAGGTGGGTGGCACTATGGGTCTTGAACTTGTTAAGGACGTCCTGCACCACAATGTTCAGGACGGCTGAGCCAGCTCCTGGCGTCCAACCAGGCAGAGCGGAGCTCGTGGCCTCGGTGTCGGCCACGTGCGAGCTAGCGGCCTCGCCACCTGCCGCCCTCGATGCAGAAGCCGCCCGTGCTGGGCTTGGGCGCCTGGAAGCGTGGGTCACCATGGCTCGGCTCGCCACCTGCTCGGTGCTGGGCCGCGGCACCTCCGGCCCTTCGAGCTGGCTACCTCCTCGCTCACCGTCATCCGACGCGCGCAGAGCCACTTCCACCTCTGGTACGATGGGATCGGTCCCCCTGCTCCGGGGCCGTCTGGTCAGCTCCGGCTACTCGAGTCGGCACCTGGTCCACCATCACCGGCAGCTCCGGCTGCTGCAAGTCGGTGGCCTCCGGAACCATGCTACGTGTCGGGTCCTCCACGTCCTTGGCGTCATCCTCCATCTCTGCCTTGGCCGCGGCATCCACCTAGGCATTGGCCGCGACATCCACCTGCGCATTGACCGCGGCTTCAGCCTCCACCTACGCCGCGGTCGCTGACTCAGCCTCCGCCTGAGCCGCGGCGTCCCGCTCCTCCTGTGCCTCCCGCGCATTCCTCTCAGTCGCCTCCCGAAGGGCGGCGGCTGGGTCCATGCAACGGGCCTCCTTAGAGCTGCCTGCTGATCCGATCATCAAGGCAGAGGGAGCCCGTGATACGGAAAGGGGAGCCCTTCATGGCAAGGCAAGCAAATATGAGAAGTTTGAATGAAAGAAGCAAGCGGAAATAAGAAACTTGCAAGAGAGAAACAACTAGGACAAGAGAAGTCTGAGCACTCACCCAGACACCATAGGGCGCTCCTTCAGGGTCCTCCGGACGAGGGTCGCCTTCGCGGCCTCGTGACGCTTGGTCGCGGCGGCAGTCAACTTGGCCTTCTTGGTTGGCCTGTTGCTGAACATCCCGCGTCGGCGCGGTGCTTTGACGCGGCGCTCCACCTATTGGCCACATCGTTGAGGAGCTGGCGCCGGTCCTATGGGCCCCCTCAGGGCGGCATTGTTTGTCAATGTCTTCGCCGTCGTCCAGCCAGTCTCGGACATTGCCGCCTCCTCCATCACCGCCTCCCTAGTGGCATCATCGTCGCCCTCGTCCTCCAACGCGACCACCCCTAGCTCAAGGTTGCCCACGTCACTCTCTTCACGATCCAGCATCCACTGCTGGCGCAGAGCCAGCACACTGACTATCGCCTGGCTAGGGAAACGCTACCCCGTGTCAGGATATTCAGTTCGGATGAAGAGAAACGCATGGGCAAAGAAAGGGTGCCAGATACTAACCGGAGGCGGCGGGTTGGCGCGGCTGTAAGGCTCGTTGCCGAATCTTCACTCAGTCTCACTGAGCTTGCTGCCGCAGAAATAGTTGATGTGTCGGCAGCTCCTTCCTCGACATCCGACATGGATCCCGGCGGCCGCTTATATCGCACATCAGATGGGGCCGGGCTTGGAGAGGCGACCCCCGGCACTCGATGAAGGCGGCCAGCAGGTCCGACGCCTTGAGGCCCTTCGAGTCTGTCATCTCCTACAGGCGGGTGAGGGCGCTAGTGATGACAGCTGGCAGCAGCATCGGTTGCTGGCCCCAGTTGTTCTGTGGCTCGGGAGGCAGGGCGGGTACGTAAGCCGGCAGGTTGATGTAGTTGCGAGTCACATCCAAGTTGCAGATATAGAAATAAGATTTCTACCACAGCTTGGCCGACTCTCTCACGGCAACAGCCGGAAAGCGGGTCCCGGAGCCGGTGGGCCGCATGGCCATGCATGCGCCACACTGGGCTGGCTCGTTCTTGGCCTGGGTGCCGAGCATGAGGTAGAAGAACCTTCCCCACATCTCGAGTGTGGGCAGGACGCCATGGTAGCCCTCGCAGAAAGTGATGAAGGCGGCAAGGAGCATTACGGTGTTGGGCATGAGGTGATGAGGCTGCAGGCGGTAGATGTTGAGGAACACATGAAAGAAGCCGCTCGCCGGCAGCCCGAAGCCTCGGAGGAAGTGGCTCCAAAAGACGATGAACTCGCCATCCTTTGGCGCCGGCGAGATCGCCCTTTCCACTGGGAGTCGCGTCCCCACCCTCGTCGTGCTGGGAAGCCTCCGCATTGCACGGAGGGACTTGAGTTGGCCGTCATGCACGATCGAACCGTCCCAATCGCCGCACAACATGGCTAGCGCTGACTTGGCGGAGGCACGGCGAGGCTAGACGCCAGCAGAGTGGTGGCGAGTCTACGAAGGCGCAGCACGTCTGAGCGGTGACGCCCTACGGTAGAACTTTGGTGGCGGGCGGGGCGACAATGCAGCGGCAATAGGGAGCAAGAAGAGGAAGAAGGAGAAGAGTGGAGGGGGGCACGTGCGTTCGGCCGCACCCCCTCCCTCCTATTTAGGTTGCGGCAGCGGCGGAGCCGAGGCGATGCCAAGTGGGGGCGTTGGGATTAACTGCGCCGATGCCCCGCACGAACCCGTGAATTCCGCGCCATTATGGCGCGTGTTTACTCCACCTCGAAAGGGCAACCGCCTGCCTCGGTCGAAGAGGATCTGCGCGCGCCGAGGCCCTGTAGTGGTGGGCCAGGGCCTGCGGCAACGTCCCGTCGCGCGCGTGGGCTGGCAGGCTTGCCTGGCCTACTGGCGACATGTGGCAAGCAAGCAACGGGCGGCAGGCACGCCGCCCGGCGGCATCAGCCCGGCGCCCGCCAGGACGATTCAACACTAGTAGAAAAAGGGCCTTCAGTCCCGGTTCATAAGGGCCTTTAGTCCCGGTTCTGGAACCGGGACTAAAGGGTCGGTACTAATGCCTATCCCTTTAGTCCCGGTTCAATCCAGAACCGGGACTAAAGGGCGCGGCCACGTGGAGCTCCACCTTTAGTCCCGGTTGGTAACACCAAACGGGACTAAAGGAAATTTTATGATTTTTTTTGAAATTTTTTTCTTAAATTTTTTTTTTAAATTTTTTTATTTTCAAATTTCTGAATTATTTTAACCTCTAGTCTGTAATCACCACCCCTCATCACTTCTCAATTTATCCTCTAATCACCCCTCATCATTCCAAATCATCAAACTTCCCGAACGGTCACCCATCCTCCACTCCCCCAGCCTGAGCACGCTTAACTTTCGGGTTCTATTCTCCCTCGCTCCAAGTCTGCACTTGTTGTTTTCCTGACAATACTAAGATGTCAATCCTATTAACCATCAGGAATTTTGCTTGAGCATGAAGTGACACATTTCATAGTTTTAGTTTGAAACTATTGATTTAAAAAACAATAATTATTTAGTAACACTAATATTTCTTGAATAATTAGTTTGACCATTTTTTGACCACAGTTTGTCCACAGTTTGACCAGATTTGACCAAAATCGAAATAACAGAAATAATTATTTAGTAACACTAATATTCTAGAATAATTAGTTTGACCATTGTTTGACCACAGCTTGGCCGACTCTCTCACGGCAACAGCCGAAAAGCGGGTCCCGGAGCCTGTGGGCCGCATGGCCATGCATGCCCCACACTGGGCCGGCTCGTTCTTGGCCTGGGTGCCGAGCATGAGGTAGAAGAACCTGCCCCACATCTCGAGTGTGGGCAGGACGCCATGGTAGCCCTCGCAGAAATTGACGAAGGCGGCAAGGAGCATCACGGTGTTGGGCGTGAGGTGATGAGGCTGCAGGCAGTAGATGTTGAGGAACGCATGAAAGAAGCCGCTCGCCGGCAGCCCGAAGCCTCGGAGGAAGTGGCTCCGGAAGACGAGGAACTTGAGTTGGCCGTCGTGCACGATCGAACCGTCCCAATCGCCGCACAACATGGCTAGCGCTGACTTGGCGGCAGCACGGCGAGGCTAGACGCCAGCAGAGTGGTGGCGAGTCTACGAAGGCGCAGCACGTCTGAGCGGTGACGCCCTACGGTAGAACTTTGGTGGCGGGCGGCGCGACAATGCAGCGGCAATAGGGAGCAAGAAGAGGAAGAAGGAGAAGAGTGGAGGGGGGCACGTGCGTTCGGCCGCACCCCCTCCCTCCTATTTAGGTTGCGGCAGCGGCGGAGCCAAGGCGATGCCAAGTGGGGGCGTTGGGATTAACTGCGCCGATGCCCCGCACGAACCCATGAATTCCGCGCCATTATGGCGCGTGTTTACTCCACCTCGAAAGGGCAACCGCCTGCCTCGGTCGAAGAGGATCTGCGCGCGCCGAGGCTCTGTAGTGGTGGGCCAGGGCCTGCGACAACGTCCCGTCGCGCGCGTGGGCTGGCAGGCTTGCCTGGCCTGCTGGCGACACGTGGCAAGCGAGCAACGGGCGGCAGGCACGCCGCCCGGCGGCATCAGCCCGGCGCCCGCCAGGACGATTCAACACTAGTAGAAAAAGGGCCTTCAGTCCCGGTTCATAAGGGCCTTTACTCCCGGTTCTGGAACCAGGACTAAAGGGTCGGTACTAATGCCTATCCCTTTAGTCCCGGTTCAATCCAGAACCGGGACTAAAGGGCGCAGCCACGTGGAGCTCCACCTTTAGTCCCGGTTGGTAACACCAAACGGGACTAAAGGAAATTTTATGATTTTTTTGAATTTTTTTATTAAATTTTTTAATTATTTTTTTGAAATTTTTTTATTTTCAAATTTCTGAATTATTTTAACCTCTAGTCTGTAATCACCACCCCTCATCACTTCTCAATTTATCCTCTAATCACCCCTCATCATTCCAAATCATCTAACTTCCCGAACGGTCACCCATCCTCCACTCCCCCAGCTTGAGCACGCTTAACTTCCGGGTTCTATTCTCCCTCGCTCCAAGTCTGCACTTGTTGTTTTCCTGACAATACTAAGATGTCAATCCTATTAACCTTCAGGAATTTTGCTTGAGCATGAAGTGACACATTTCATAGTTTTATTTTGAAACTATTGTTTTAAAAAACAATAATTATTTAGTAACACTAATATTTCTTGAATAATTAGTTTGACCATTGTTTGACCACAGTTTGACCATAGTTTGACCAGATTTGACCAAAATTGAAATAACAAAAATAATTATTTAGTAACACTAATATTCTAGAATAATTAGTTTGACCATTGTTTGACCACAGCTTGGCCGACTCTCTCACGGCAACAGCCGGAAAGCGGGTCCCGGAGCCTGTGGGCCGCATGGGCATGCATGCGCCACACTGGGCCGGCTCGTTCTTGGCCTGGGTGCCGAGCATGAGGTAGAAGAACCTGCCCCACATCTCGAGTGTGGCAGGACGCCATGGTAGCCCTCGCAGAAAGTGACGAAGGCGGCAAGGAGCATCACGGTGTTGGGCGTGAGGTGATGAGGCTGCAGGCGGTAGATGTGGAGGAACGCATGAAAGAAGCCGCTCGCCGGCAGCCCGAAACCTCGGAGGAAGTGGCTCCGGAAGACGACGTACTCACCATCCTTTGGCGTCGGCGAGACCTCCCTTTCCTCTGGGAGTCGCGTCCCCACCCTCGTCGTGCTGGGAACCCTCCGCATTGCACGGAGGAACTTGAGTTGGCTGTCGTGCACGATCGAACCGTCCCAATCGCCGCACAACATGGCTAGCGCTGACTTGGCGGCAGCACGGCGAGCCTAGACGCCAGCAGAGTGGTGGCGAGTCTACGAAGGCGCAGCACGTCTGAGCGGTGACGCCCTACGGTAGCACTTTGGTGGCGGGTGGCGCGACAATGCAGCGGTAACGGGGAGCAAGAAGAGGAAGAAGGAGAAGAGTGGAGGGGGGCACGTGCGTTCGGCCGCACCCCCTCCCTCCTATTTAAGTTGCGGCAGCGGCGGAGCCGAGGCGACGCCAAGTGGGGGCGTTGGGATTAACTGCGTCGATGCGGCGCACGATCCCATGAATTCCGCACCATTATGGCGCGTGTTTACTCCACCTCGAAAGGGAAACTGCCCGCCTCGGTCGAAGCGGATCTGCGCGCGCCGAGGCCCTGTAGTGGTGGGCCAGGGCCTGCGGCGACGTCCCGTCGCGCGCGTGGGCTGGCAGGCTTGCCTAGACTGCTGGCGACACGTGGCAAGCGAGCAACGGGCGGCATCAGCCCGGCGCCCGCCATGACGATTCAACACTAGTAGAAAAAGGGCCTTCAGTCCCGGTTCATAAGGGCCTTTAGTCCCGGTTCTGGAACCGGGACTAAAGGGTCGGTACTAATGCCTATCCCTTTAGTCTTGGTTCAATCCAGAACCGGGACTAAAGGGCGCGGCCACGTGGAGCTCCACCTTTAGTCCCGGTTGGTAACACCAACCGGGACTAAAGGAAATTTTATGATTTTTTTTGAATTTTTTTTTAAAAAAAATTTGAATTTTTTTTTGAACTTTTTTTTTCAAATTTCTGAATTATTTTAACCTCTAGTCTGTAATCACCACCCCTCATCACTTCTCAATTTATCCTCTAATCACCCCTCATCATTCCAAATCATCTAACTTCCCGAACGGTCAACCATCCTCCACTCCCCCAGCCTGAGCACGCTTAACTTCCGGGTTCTATTCTCCCTCGCTCCAAGTCTGCACTTGTTGTTTTCCTGACAATACTAAGATGTCAATCCTATTAACCTTCAGGAATTTTGCTTGAGCATGAAGTGACACATTTCATAGTTTTATTTTGAAACTATTGTTTTAAAAAAAATATTTAGTAACACTAATATTTCTTGAATAATTAGTTTGACCATTGTTTGACCACAATTTGACCACAGTTTGACCAGATTTGACCAAAATTGAAATAACAGAAATAATTATTTAGTAACACTAATATTCTAGAATAATTAGTTTGACCATTGTTTGACCACTGTTTGCCCACTGTTTGAATTTTTTTTCGATTTTTTTCACTCTAGATCTTAAAAGCCCCGTAACTTTTTTCTATTAGGTTTTTGTGGATTTTGAAAAGCCCCGTAACTTTTCGAGTAGATGATTTTTCATAAAAATACTTTTTCATCCGAGTTAGTATGCAAAAGTTATGCCCATTTTTACAAATTTCAGAGAGATTTTGCAAATAAAGTCAAAATTCACATTTGCAAAGTTTCCCAACAACTAGACCACATATCACATGGGAAACTTATTTTCTTTTATTTTTTTTGACATTGCCATCATTTTATTTTATTTTTTTTAAACTGAAAAGGTGATCCACCGGGGGGTAGAGTTTGAAAATGGGACCTTTAGTACCGGTTCGTGGCAAGAACCGGACTAAAGGTCTCAACCCCATTAGTCCCGGTTCATGCCTCAAACCGGGACTAAAGGTCTAATCTTTAGTCCCGATTTGAGGCACGAACCGGGACCAATGGTTGTGGGCCAGGAGTGAGGCCCATTGGTCCCGATTCATCCCACCAACCGGGACCAAAAGGTCCAGATGAACCGGGACCAATGGTCCACGTGGCCCGGCCGGCCCCCTGGGCTCACGAACCAGGACCAATGGGGGCATTGGTCCCGGTTCTGGGCTGAACCGGGACTAATGGCCTGACCCGGCCTGGACCAAAGCCCTGTTTTCTACTAGTGCAAGTTCACCAGACGGCCAGGCCTTCCTCGACTGGCTTCTGTCAGGCGGCTTCTCCTAGCTGGACAAAGCAAAGGCACATGATCTCTCGAAGGAGGAAACTACTGAGGCACTCCGGCTTTGAGCCGCGGTGCCTCACCAGCTTCGAGGACTACTGTCGGAAGGATTTACCACGGCTAGTCTCATCCACACCCCTTACTGTTACAAGATGATAACCCACAAGTGTAGGGGATCGCAACAGCTTTCAAGGTTAGAGTATTCAACCCAAATTTATTGATTCGACACAAGGGGAGCCAATGAATATTCTCAAGTATTAGTAGTTGAGTTGTCAATTCAACCACACCTGGATAATTTAATATCTGCAGCAAATTATTTAGTAGCAAAGTAATATGATAGCAGTGGTAACGGTAACAAAAGAGTAATGAAAGCAAAAGTAATATTTTTGGTGTTTTGTAGTGATTGTAACAGTAGCAACGAAAAAGTAAATAAGTGTAAACCAGTATATGGAAAGCTCATAGGCATTGGATCGGTGATGGATAATTATGCCGGATGCGGTTCATCATGTAACAGTCATAACATAGGGTGACACAGAACTAGCTCCAATTCATCAATGTAATGTAGGCATGTAGTCCGAATATAATCATACGTGCTTATGGAAAAGAACTTGCATGACATCTTTTGTCCTACCCTCCCGTGGCAGCGGGGTCCTATTGGAAACTAAGGGATATTAAGGCCTCCTTTTAATAGAGAACCAGAACAAAGCATTAGCACATAGTGAATACATGAACTCGTCAAACTATGGTCATCACCGAGAATGGTCCCGATTATTGTCACTTCGGGGTTGCCGGATCATAACACATAGTAGGTGTCTATAGATTTGCAAGATAGGATCAAGAACACACATATATTCATGAAAACATAATAGGTTCAGATCTGAAATCATGGCACTCAGGCCCTAGTGACAAGCATTAAGCATAGCAAAGTCATAGCAATATCAATCTCGGAACATAATGGATACTAGGGATCAAACCCTAACAAAACTAACTTGATTACATGATAGATCTCATCCAACCCATCACCGTCCAGCAAGCCTACGACGGGATTACTCATGCACGGCGGTGAGCATCATGAAATTGGTGATGGAGGATGGTTGATGATGACGACGGCGACGAATCAACCTCTCCGGAGCCCCGAACAGACTCCAGATCATCCCTCCCGAGAGGTTTTAGGGCTTGGCGGCGGCTCCATATTGTAAAACGCGATGATTTCTTCCCCTTGACTTTTTTCTCCCCGAAAGCAAATATATAGAGTCAGAGTTGGCGTCGGAGGAGCCTCAGTGGGCCCACGAGGTAGGGGGCGCGCCCCCACCCTCGTGGACAGGGTGTGGGCCCCCTAGTCTTCATCTTTGGCAAGTATTTTTTTATTATTTTTAACTAGATGTTTCGTGGAGTTTTAGGTCATTCCGATGACTTTTGTTTTCTGCACATTAAACAACAGCATGGCAATTCTGCTGAAAACACCGTCAGTCTAGGTTAGTTCCACTCAAATCATGCAAGCTAGTGTCCAAAACAAGGTCAAAAGTGTTTGGAAAAGTAGATACGACGGAGACGTATCACAAGACAACAGGGCTAGCAAAGCCCCTCGCATCTTTTAGACACGCGGCTGACTCCTTGTGTAGGCTGGGCCGAAACGGTCGGCTTCCAGAAGACCACGCCCACTTACAAGGCAGCTTTTGGGGAGGTCGGCTCCTAGCAGGCGGCCCTTCCTCCCCTTGAAATCTGCACCCAACCACTAAAGATGGAGCATGGCTACAGGGCCTCCCGATCCACCGGATCCCGGAGGAGCGTTGCTGCAGTGCGAGCTGACCAACCGGTCACCACCTTGCTAGGCCGGTACTGTAGCCATGCGGCTCATGACATGGCCCTTGTCATCAAAGGCCATGCTCCCACAACGGGTGGTCACTACGGCCCGCAGGCGGCGGGCCCTACCAATCCGTGAGCTCCATCTTCTCTGATGAGATGGAGTATGGCTACAGTGTGCGCTGACCAAGCAGTGGGACTGTAGCCATACGACTCCGGACGAGGCCTCCGTCATCAAGTACAACGCTACAGCTGTCAGTGTCAAAACCAGCGGATCTCGGGTAGGGGGTCCCGAACTGTGCGTCTAAGGTCGATGATAACAGGAGACAGGGGACACAATTTTTACCCGGGTTCGGGCCCTCTCTATGGAGGTAATACCCTACTTCCTGCTTGATTGATCTTGATGGATATGAGTATTACAAGAGTTGATCTACCACGAGATCGTAATGACTAAACCCTAGAAGTCTAGCCTGCATGACTATGGTAATGAGTCTCCCCCTCCGGACTAATTCCTCCGGTTTATATAGATACCGGGAGGATCTTGGGTTATACAAGGTCGGTTACAAAGAAGGGAATCTACATATTTGGTCGCCAAGCTTGCCTTCCACACCAAGGAGAGTCATGTCCGGACACAGGTGCAGTCTTCGGTCTTTGCTTCACAGCCCATCAGTCCGGCCCATGGCTAATAGGCCGGACGCCCGAGGACCCCTTACTCCAGCACTCCCTCAGTAGCCCCCGAACCAGTCTTCAATGACGAGGTGTTCAACACATAGATTGTCTTCGGCATTGCAAGGCAGGTTCCTCCTCCGACGACTTCCAAGTAATGTATTCGACTTTTAATTCAATGTCGCACCCCTCAGTTTCTGTGCATCCATGACTTCAGCTTCCATGTGTCAAGTGAATGCAGACGGTCAGGGTATTTTTTGCAAATAACACCCCAGCCATGCAAGAAAGAGCGTCTATTTAAAGAGATTGGGTCTCAGATCCATTCGGTACCATGCGAAGAAAATCCTCAAAGATTGCCAGGCAAGACCATTCCAACATGGCTAGCATTCCTAACTCCTCCTCCCGTTCTGACGCGAGAAAGGTGAGTGGGTGAGGTGCTCTGTGTCCCACGGTCAATTGGCGAAGTTGCAAACGCAGGGATTTCTCCCCCCTGCAGATCTGGTCCCTGTCCGAGCAGGGTTGGCTTCCCTCAACGGCAAAACCCAGGCAGAGGATTTCCCCAATCCATCTACGATGGAACGAGTGTGCTTCGTCCCCTATCTGCTAAGGGGCGTGGGATTTCCAATTCACCCATTCCTCTGAGGGCTTCTGGAGTATTATGGCCTCCAGCTGCACAATCTTACCCCAACCTCCATCCTTCACATTGCGGGTTATGTCGCTTTATGTGAACTATTCCTGGGTTGTGAGGCCCATTTCGTTCTATGGAGATGGTTATTTTCTCTTGTCCGCGCAACCAGGAAGGATCGATATTTGAAGTGGGCGGGGCCGAAATATGGCGCATTGCTGAAACCGGATACCTATCGGGCACATCGAAGAAAGCTTCCGAAGAGTGGACCTCTGAATTGTTTTACATTGATGATGTCGTACTTCCGGATCCAGTCCGGAGAGGTCTCTGTGAGTTTACAAGTGTTCCTTTGAGGAAACGCCACAGCTGGCGCCCTTGGAGCCTCGAGGAGGAAGATAGTGCTGTAGTCCGCCAACTCCTGAGCAAGATCAGGACGCTTTCCCAGTCCGGATATACGATAGTCAAAGTGATGGCGACCTCCATAGTGCGGGGGGTCCAGCCACTCCAATACAGAGGACTTCCCATGTGGAATTACAATGGGGAAGATGACACCTCCCTCTGCGGTAGTTAAGGTCCGGACACCCCTGCCGCTCTAGCCAAAATATTGGCTGAATTGTTCAATGGTGAGGAAGAGGAGTTCCTACGGATCATGCACAGAGAAGGATATTCCATGTACAGTCCTCCTAGCTGGGTAAGCCCCCAACTCTTCTACTCTACTCATTCCACTCCCTGAGCTTCGTTCAATGAATATTAACCCGTCCATTTATAACAGCACTGGCGAAAGATTTCCGAGGGTCTTCATAGCCCCGCCCCGCAGCCCGAGGGCCACAATCGGGACCTTGACCCTGGATTTGAAGAGGATCTAGATATATTTGTGGTGCTCGAGAATGGGACGTTTTACCAAACAAGCTATGACGGCACAGAGGTGGCCATCGTCGCCGACTATCCCGGTCTTCTCCCCGCTTCACATGTAAGTAATCAGGAGACACTCTATCCCAGGGGTTTTTTCTCATTCTTCCTCACCCACCGCACCATCCTGTGCTCAGAAGGGGAGGCGTTCGGCGCGTCGTGCTGCCCCAGGGGCATCTCCAAAGAGAGCGGCTCCCACGCCGGGCAGGCCTTCTAAGAGGAAGGCAAACAGAGATACGGTCGCGCTTTCCTTGAAGAGGTATAGGTTCGCAACTATGCTCTTTTCAGTAGTCGTGTCCAACTGTGACTCCTATTTTCGTCTTGTATCAGGAAAAAGGTTTGATGGACTGTGTCCGAGGACCCGGCCAGTCATACTCCTAATTGCTAGGATTTGGTCCCAGCCAAAGAGACGGGGCTCGACATGGGAGTGGTGCTGGACTGCTCTTCTGCCGAGGGTTCGGAAAATATGTCCGTCACCAATTCATAAGTGGAGAGCACCATGAATCACCGGCGCCGGAGGGCCGTTTTACGAAATCCCCGCTTCTCAAAAGAGGCATTCGGTGCCTTTAGCTCGGCTGATGCATACATCCGGACTTCTCGAGATGGGCTTAACAGAGCCAGAGAGCAACATTTGAAAGATGTGCAGGTAAGTTTACCTTGTCCGAATTTTGATAACCATGTGCCAGTAGCCCCCGAGACTTGAAGCAGTTTGGACAAATGTTTTAAGCATCGTTGTATAACCAGGTTCTTACAGAGAAGAACGACCTGCTATCCCAAGAGCTAGAGTAGTGCCGTACATAGCTAACCGCTGCTACCACCGAACTGGAAAAGTTCAAGAAGGCGTCTGAGGGAGTCCTGGATTAGGGGGTGTCCGGATAGCCGGACTATACCTTCGGCCGGACTCCTGGACTATGAAGATACAAGATTGAAGACTTCGTCCCGTGTCCGGAAGGGACTTTCCTTGGCGTGGAAGGCAAGCTTGGCGATATGGATATATAGATCTCCTACCTTTGTAACCGACTCTGTGTAACCCTAGCCCTCTCCGGTGTCTATATAAACCAGAGGGTTTTAGTCCGTAGGACGAACAACAGTCATACCATAGGCTAGCTTCTAGGGTTTAGCCTCCTTGATCTCGTGGTAGATCTACTCTTGTACTACCCATATCATCAATATTAATCAAGTAGGAGTAGGGTGTTACCTCCATCGAGAGGGCCCGAACCTGGGTAAAAACATCGTGTCCCTTGTCTCCTGTTACCATCCGCCTAGACGCACAGTTCGGGACCCCCTACCCTAGATCCGCCGGTTTTGACACCGACATTGGTGCTTTCATTGAGAGTTCCTCTGTGTCGTCACTTTTAGGCCCGATGGCTCCTCCGATCATCAATTACGACGCGATCCAGGGTGAGACTTTTCTCCCCGGACAGATCTTCGTATTTGGCGGCTTTGCACTGCGGGCCAATTTGCTTGGCCATCTGGAGCAGATCGAAAGCTACGCCCCTGGCCATCAGGTCAGATTTGGAAGTTTGAGCTACATGGCCGACCTCCACGGAGACTTGATCTTCGACGGATTCGAGCCGCAGCCGAGCGCGCCGCACTGTCACGATGGGCATGATCTAGCTCTGCTGCCGAACAGTGCCCTGGAGGCCGCACCTGCATCAGCTCTGATCCTTAATTTGGAGCCAACTACGCCAATCGAGGGCTCCAATCTCTACAGCGATCGAGCCGAACACCAGCCCTATTCTCTGCGAAGCCCGTGACTCCAAGGAGCCGGACTCCTCTCCAGACTCCGAGCCTTCTTCGCCCCTACCGATCGAAGCCGATTGGGCGCCGATCATGGAGTTCACCGCCGCGGACATCTTTCAGCACTCGCCCTTCGGCGATATTCTGAATTCACTAAAGTCTCTCTCTTTATCAGGAGAGCCCTGGACGGACTATGGTCAGCAAGGTTGGGATGCGGATGATGAAGAAATTCAAAGCCCACACACTACCCACTTCGTAGACACTGTCGATAATTTAAACGACGTGCTCGACTTCGACTCCGAAGACATCGATGGTATGGACGACGATGTAGGAGATGAACATGAACCAAAGCCTATAAGGCACTAGACAGCCACCTCATCTCATGATGTATACGTGGTGGACACACCCAAAGGAAGCGATGACGAGGAACACAGGGATGCAACGAGGGATCGTTCACTCAAAAAGCAATCAAAGTGGCGACGTAAGCGCCGCTCCAAGCCCCGCTTCGACAGAGACAGCAGCCACACAGACCCAGCCATAGAGCAGGACTAGCCGGCGGATGACGAACATGCCTTCGAGCAACCGTCCGAACAGGGCAACTTGGATAAACAAACCGAACACCCCGTCCCCGGAGAAAACAATAGTCCGGATGACCATACGCCGGATAGGCTTATGTTGCAGAAGAACCTCGACAAAAGGCTCGTCGCCACAGCGCATAGCCTGAAAAAGCAGAAGCGGAAACTCAAAACGGCGGAAGATGCACTCAGAATCAGATGGAGCAAAGTACGCAACACCGCAGACAAATATGGCGGCAGTTGCCGCACAAAAAGCTATCCAAAGCGAAAGCTACTGCATAAATTTGACAAGGAGGCCTTAGAGCCCCCGCAGTCAAAAAATAGGAAAGCCACCCGGTCGGATAGACGACCGCATGGCCAGCATGGAGCGGCAAGCGGCGCCGCACACAAGCCGGCACGCGATCCACCAAAGGATCCACATCAAAAAGATGGCCCAGCTAGATCTATCTACGGGCGAAGAAAGCAAGCTCTAGTAAGCAATGCAACACAACAAATATCCGAACATCACGGCACACCCAAATACAGGAGTGCCGCACACCCCCTATGTTTCACCGATGAGGTGCTGGACCATGAATTTCCAGCGGGATTCAAGCCCGTAAACATAGAGGCATACGATGGAACAACAGAGCCTGGGGTCTGGATCGAGGATTATTTCCTCCACATACACATGGCTAGAGGAGATGACCTCCACGCCATAAAATACTTACCCCTCAAGCTTCAAGGTCCAGCCCGGCATTGGCTCAAAAGCCTTCCCGAAAACACCATTGGAAGTTGGGAAGAGCTTGAGGATGCTTTCCGGGCTTCAACTGTCTTGCCGATCTGTTTCTCCAGGCATGTTTGAATCATGCATTGGTATGTGGCGCCAGCATTCTTGAGTCCGAAGGGCATGGTGTTGAAGCAAAATGGCCCATACGGGGTAATCAATCCTGTTGCAGCTTGATCGGACTCCTTCCTTTTGATTTAATGGTATCCGAAATATGCATCAAGGAAACATAGTGAGTCGTGTCCTACGATAGCATCAATGATTTGATCGATGCGGGGGAGGGGGGAGGGATCCTTCGGGCAAGCCTTATTGAGGTCTTTGAAATCGACACACAGGCGCCAGGATTTTTCCTTCTTAGGTACCATCACCAGGTTTGCCAGCCAGTCCGGATGTTTTATTTCTCTAATGAATACGACCTCAATTAGCTTGGCCAACTCCTACCCCATAGCTTGTCATTTGGGTTCGGAAAAGCGTTGTAGTGCTTGTTTGACTGGTTTGTATCCCTTTAATATATTGAGGCTATGTTTGGCCAGTTCGCGTGGGATTCCAGGCATGTCAGAAGGGTGCCAAGCGAATATATCCCTGTTTTCACGAAGGAAATCCAATAGCGCGGTGTTGACCGTTGGGTCTAGTTGTGCCCCAATAGATGTTGTCTTCTTGGGATCCGTTGGGTGGACCTGGAATTTGACTATTTCTTCTGCCGGTTTGAAGGAGGTGGATTTGGGTCGTTTGTCTAAGATCACATCGTCCCTATCCACCGTGGAGGGCAGTGTGGTTAATTCTTCGGCCGCGAGTGCTTCAAATAATGCCTCAAGGGCCAGGGATGTGGTTTTGTTTTCGGCGCGGAGTGCTATGTCAGGATCACTGACAAGAGTGATTATGCCGTTTGGTCTGGGCATTTTGAGCTTCATGCACTCGTAATGAGGTATAGGTTGGAAACGTTTAAAAGCATCTCGCCCCAACAGGGCGTGGTATCCGCTGCTGAAAGGAGCCACTTGGAAGGTTATTTCTTTGGACCGATAATTCTCCGGCGTGCCGAATACCACGTCAAGTGTGATTTTTCCCGCACACCACGCCTCCCGAGTGGGAATGATTCCTCGGAAGGTCATGCTGCTTTGCTCGATGCGGCTTCTGTCTAGTTCCATCTTATGGAGTGTATCCTCATAGATGAGGTTTAGTCCGCTTCCGCCGTCCATGAGGACCTTGGTGAGTCAAAAGCCGTCCACGATGGGACTGAGGACTAATGCGGCTAGTGCTCGGACTATCCTGTATTTTGGTTCATCAACAACATTAACGGTTATAGCCGTGTCGTTCCAAGGGTTTATCGCGGTGATTTGACAAACTTCGGCGAGGTCGCGGAGTGTCCTTTTGCGCTTATTGTTTGAAGCGAATGTCTCAAAGACCGTCAATACTCTAGGGTCGTTGTCTTCTAGAGGGAATTGCTCTGGGGTGTTTTTGGTAAGGATGTCCTCGCCGCTCTTGGCTACCTGCCGGAGTATCCAACATGCTCTAAGGATGTGGGTTGTTATTGTGTCCGGTTTCGTGTGTATTTTGCATGGGCCATCAAGCCATCCCTCCAGAACAGTTCCGTGTCGCGTAATGGGTTTATATTTCTTGGCTATTGGACTGGACGTGTCACAGGGATGCACCCTTTTCGCCTAGACCAGCGGTTGAGTTGGGACTGATGGCTGCCAACAAGCTGCCTGATCTTTCCACGCACTTTCCATTGCGTTGTACTTATGTATGATAGTTGCCAAGTCTGCTAAGTGTAGTATGCGGCTGCGATTAATTGTGTTGATGATTCCTTCGTTCGTGCAATTGTTGCAGAACGCTGATATCGCGTCCTCGTCACGGCGATCTTTAACCTTGTCCTTGACAAGGAGGAATCTGGCCCAGAAGTGGTGGACCGTTTCCTGCGACTGCTGTTGTATGCTCATGAGAGCGCTTATGTCTGGGTGGGTGGGTGGAATTGGATCCGGACCCTGACCTGATCGATGATCCGGAGTCTGAAGGTTTTCCAGACATAACAGTCTGGGCTCCGGAGTATCTTCTGGTTGCTTATGCCCGCCGTCCGATTCTATGTTTGAATGGCCGGTCACCTCCTTTTGCTGGTGGGTATCCGGCTCTGTAGGGTCGGCGATCCAGACATAGTCCGTCTTCAGTATAGGGGAAGAGTCGCCGTCTTGCTCCTTGACTACCGCTATCTGGTGGGTGACCGGTGGAGATTTGATTTCTCTTTGGTCGGGTTTAAGCCTGATCCAATCATAATCTGTGGCGATTCCCAGGGCGGCAATGCGATCAAGGAGATCATTTAAAGATGAAAACTCTGCCGGATCCATCTGCTTGGAGTGTTTGGAGTTGATACGAAGGGGATTTTCGATGGCCCGAGAGGTCATCGTCGGCTTAACGGCCGAACTGGCGGTCATGGTAAAGCCGCCCAGCCGGAGGGTTTGGCCTGGGGCCAGTTCTGCTCCGGCGGTGATATTTTCTTTAAGGACAAGGCGAGTCGTCGACGGCACAGTGGAACTCTCAATGAAAGCACCAATGTCGGTGTCAAAACTGGCGGATCTCGGGAGGCGGTCCCGAACTATGCGTCTAAGGTCGATGATAACAGGAGATAGGGGACACAATGTTTACCCATGTTCGGGCCCTCTCTATGGAGGTAATACCTAACTTCCTGCTTGATTGATCTTGATGGATATGAGTATTACAAGTGTTGATCTACCATGAGATCGTAATGACTAAACCTAGAAGTCTAGCCTATATGACTATGGTAACGAGTCTCCCCCTCCGGACTAAGTCCTCCTGTTTATATAGATACTAGGAGGATCTACGGTTATACAAGGCCATTTACAAAGAAGGGAATCTACATATTTCGTCGCCAAGCTTGCCTTCCACGCCAAGGAGAGTCCTATCTGGACACATGTGCAGTCTTCGTACTTCGTATCTTCACAACCCATCAGTCCGGCCCATGGCTAACAGGCTGGACACCCGAGGAACCCTTAGTCCAGGACTCCCTCAAAAACAAAAGGCAATTAGGGTGGCCTGCAGGCAGTGGGCCCCACCTGTCGGCCAGATTCATGGCAGCCGGCGGGGCCCACCAAGCGGTAGGCCCCAGCAGCCGGAGGAGAACCCGGCGACCCTAGACATTGACATTCGGTTTCTACACCCGGTCGTATTACCATTGTACCCCTGGGGGCAGGCCTATATAAGCCCCCCCAGGATCCCCCATGCAAAGGGTTCAGTACTTACTCCACTCACACACACCATAGCTAGGGGAAGTAAGGTAGCAGCTCTGACCTTCTCCTCCTCTAGCAACTCGGCTCAAGGAGCAACCTTGTAGCCACCATTTGATCATAATCATCATGCGGAGACCCCATAGAGCAGGACTAGGGGTGATATCTCCTCGGAGAGCCTCGAACCTGGGTACGTCTCGTGTGCGATCGAGCTCTTGCTCACTCCCGCTTCCAGGGCCCGACGACATCCTCTTGGCCCCATCCATGATAAGCCACCCCCTGGCATCTGTCGTGAGAATACCCTAGCATCTTAACAGTATGAATTCCCGTGACATGTCCTTCAATTTAAAAGTTCCACATAGAGTATGAAAGAATAGGAGATGTGCTTGAGGGTCCTCCTCCTCCTCGGTTCCCACAAAGGCATGCTTTTTAACTTCCATAATGAGATCATATAGTCAATCGACTATTTTTCGAATAATTCGTAGGATATACTATAGGAGATCTTGAAATAACTAGAGCACAATAATCTCTTACAAACTTCTTTGGCTTCAGAGTAATGGACATCTCTGCGAACAAAGTGTTAAGCTCAATTGTTTTATTATTTCATGTATTTTTATGTTAATGAAGCTTGTTGCTCCTGAGGAAAACGAGTAATATAAGCTGGTAAATACCTTCTTCCGGAACGAGTAGATCCCCTGTGACTTACATGAAGAATCTACAACAACAATACTTCCAAAAACAGCTACAAAACAAATACTCTACGCTTAGCTCCCCAGCAACGACACTAGAAAATGTTTTGATGCATGCAAACCAAACAAGGTTGTGTAGCACTTTCGTGGAAGTATCCCAATTAGTTATCATCCCAAGGAAGAGCAGCGGAGCATATTCATAGTGGCGCTTCTGTCACACACAAGGTATCATAGTTCTATAAGATAGCTATGGATGCACTCTTACTTTTTACACCAAATTCTCCCAAAAAGTAACTTCTCTTCAGCTAATACTAAATGCATGGGCCATCCCTAACACGCCCTACTAACATGATATCTCTCCACTCTAGGAATTGGTGGTAAACCAAAATACAAAGTGCAAAACTAGTAAATTGAACGTGGTTTACTCCTACTCATTGAAGAAACCATATGTCGAGGCATAAATAGACATGTTGACATTTCCGACTGAAAAAAATTACAGCTATAACCATTATGGAGTGGAAAGTATCACACATGCGTGGGTGGGGGACACATTCCGTCTTTGGAGGAAAAGATTTCCACTACTTCTTGTCTTCTGCCCGCGGCAAGGAAGCCATTGTAGCCTTGTAAGTGGTGGTGAAGGAGGGATATTTTAGGGTTGTGTCTTCAGTTATTGGATCTGCGGGGTTTCTATTTGCTTCTTGGTATGTATTATACCGATGTTGACTTTACTAGGGTGGGAAATTCGGAAGACATGGTGATGGTTGGTGAGGACAGAAGGAAAGGGATAGAGGCGATGGGTGAGTACAACTTCCCAAAGGGGCTGCATGTACTTGCCGTTGACGACCACCCTATCTTCCTAAAGATCCTAGAGGCCCTCTTGTGCCACTGCAAATACCATCGTGAGCCTCTCAATCTTCACTCTTTCTCTGACCCATTAGAATTGAGGTTGTATGAGTTGTTCTCTACTAATAATGCTTCTTGCTTAGTTTCATTTTGTGGAAACAAAATGATGTAGCAACGATGGTGATGGATGTGAAGACAACACTAAAGATGCTCAGGAAGGGGAAGAGGAGTTCGACCTGGTGATCAATAACGTGTGGATGCCATGGTTTCATGTTCCTTCAGCTCATCACACTTGAGATGGATCTCCCTACACAATCCAAAGTCCTATTTCTTCACATTAGCTAGCAGTGGTCATTAAGTACATTTGTTACTATTAAGCGTTCAATATACACTGAGTGAATGTTCCTTGATAACATTTAATACCAATATCCAGATTTTGTTATGAAATCACATACACCTCACTCACCCTATTTTTTCTTGGTGACAATCATAAGAATGGGATCCCTAACCAATAGATGACCATTCTTTCGATTTTTACAAAGAAAAAATAGGGTGAGTGGAGGTGTATGTCAAAAATATTCTAGATATCGATCTTAAATTCTATAAAGGAACATTCACTCATCGTATATTCAATGATTAATAGTAATAAATGTCCTAATCACCACCACTAGTCGTGTAAAAAAGTAGGATCTTGGATTAAGCAGAGAGTCTACTTATGGAAAGGAGATCCATCTCAACTCTAATGAGCTGAAGGAGCATGAAACCGTCCATGTCTAGCATGTGCATGTTGCTAATCACCCGGTCCAACTCATCCTTCCCCTTCCTGGGCATCTTTAGTTCCATCTATGCATCCATCACCATCATTGCTACATCGTTTTGTGTGCACAAAATCAAACTAAGAAAAAATATTATTCATAGAGAATAACTCATATAAACTTGATTCTAATGGATTTGAGAAAGCCTGAAGATCGAGAGGCGCACGATGGTATTTGCAGTTGCACATGAGGGACTCTAGGATCTTCAGGGAGATGGGGTTATCCTCAACGATGAGTACACGCAACCCCTTTGTGAAGTTGTCCGCAACCACCACCTCTATCCCTTGCATTTTTTCCTCACCAACCTTGACTCTGTCTTCCGTACTTACCACCCTAGCAAAGTCATCATCATTAATACAAACACCAAGAAACAAACAGAACACAAAACCCTGAAACATCCCTCCTTCCTCACCTCCTAAAGAGCTTCATTGGCTTCCTCGCCACAGGCAGAACAATGCAGATGTCGAAGAGCAGGGTTGAATTGGTGGGAGGTGCTAAGATGTAGGGGGCTATTTATAGTGGAAATCTTTTGGTCAACAGATGGAAGGTGACCCCCATCCCCTGCATGTGCCATACTTTCCACTTCATAATTGTTGCAGCTATAATAGTTTTTCCCGTGGAAATGTCAACACGTCTATCTGTGTACTGGCCCATGGTTTCCTCCATGAGTAGGAGCAAACCACGTTCCATTTGCTGGTTTTTTACATTATACTTTGGTTTCCCAACATTTCCTAGAGTGGAGAGATATCAAGTTAGTGGACTGGGTCAGGGCTGGCCCATGCATTTTAGAAGCTTGGTGTGAGTTCAACCAAAAGTTTCTTTTTGGGTTATTTGGGTCTAAAAAGTAAGAGCACATCCAAAGATTTCTTAGAGAACTATTTTAATCAATCAAAAAAGGAAGATGATCTTAACGATAAAGTGGAATACTATATTTGTGTCTACAAATTCCAAGTGTAGAAGTAGCTTACATGTTTTATTTCTCAAAATGAATAACTGGACATTGGAGAAAACATTTTTTTCACGAGACACTACTAGACCTCCTGATGGGTGGGGGACTAGAGGCGGACTTTTCAGGTTGAAGGTTCATTGCAATAGCACCTTAGCACATGCATCGGGGTCGGTCCATCAGGTGTACTGATATGTGATATGTCTCCAACGTATCTATAATTTTTTTATTGTTCCATGCTAGATGGCTTCTTCTATCTCTTTGATCTTCAATACAACGTTCTCCTCGATGTTCTCAGAGTTCTATCCGTTGTAATCTTCATTTGCGGTGCGTTTGTTGAGATCCGATGAATTGTGGATTTATGCTCAGATTATCTATGAATATTATTTGAGCCTTCTCTGAACTCTTTCATGCATAATTAAGATATCTTTGTATTTCTCGTTGAACTATTGCTTTGGATTGGCCAACTAGATTGGTTTTTCTTGCAATGGGGGAGGTGCTTAGTTTTGGGTTCAATTTTGCGGTGTCCTCATGATACGTCTCCAACGTATCTATAATTTTTTATTGTTCCATGCTATTATACTATCATTCTTGGCTGTTTTACAAGCATTTGGAAATCATTTTATACCATTTTTGGCACTAACCTATTGACATAGTGCCAAGTAACAGTTGCTGTTTTTGCATCTTTTTTACATCATAGGAAATCAATATCAAACGGAGTCCGAACACCGCGAAACTTTTTGGAGATTTTTTTATGAATCAGAACACCCAGGATAGGCTAGAGCAGCACTTGGGGGGTGCCCCGAGGGGGCACAACCCACCAGCGCGTGCCTGGGCCCCTAGGCGCACCCAGGTGGGTTGTGCCCACGTCGGTGACCTCCCGCACCCCCTCTTTGCCCTATAAATTCACAAATATTCCAAAACCCTTAGGGGTAGCCCTAGATCGGAAATTCCACGTCTGCAAGCCGTTGTAGCCACCAAAAACCAACCAGGATCCTGTTCCGAAACCCTGACAGAGGGGGGAATCATCACCGGTGGCCACCTTCATCATCCCGGCGGCCACCACAATGAGGAGGGAGTAGTCCACCCTTGGAGCTGAGGGTTTGCACCAGTAGATATGTGTTTAATCTCTCTCTCGTGTTCTTGAGATTTCACGATCTTGATGTATCGCGAGCTTTGTTAATATAGTCGGATCATATGGTGTTTTCCCCTCTCTATCTTGTTGTGATGAATTGAGTTTTTCCCTTTGAGATTTCGTTGTTATCAGATTGAATACTTTTATGTATTTGAGAACACATGATATATGTCTTGCAATTGAATACTCGTGGTGACAATGGGGTATCGTATTGATTCACTTAATATATGTTTTGGCACTCAAATCGCGGATTCTCGAGGTGACATTGGGGTAATCTATGCATAGGGGTTGATGCACGTTCTTGTCTTTGTTTTTCTGGTAGAAATATTGGGGCACTCTTTGAAGTTCTTTGTGTTGGATTGAGTATTATGAATATGAATTTGCTTTGGTGTTATTTTAGTACGAACTCTAGGAGAGATCCAACGGAAATAATAGCTTTATGTTATTTTAGTACAAACTCTTGAATAGATCGAATGGAAAGAATAGCTTTGAGGTTGTTTCATACCCTAAGAACAATTTATTCTTATGTTCTCCACTAGATAGGAACTTTGGATTGATTCTTCATCGCACTTTGAGGGATGGTTATATGATCCATTTATATTAGCACTGTTGAGAGATTGCACTAGCGAAAGTAGGGAACCTAGGCCTTGTTTCTAAGCATTGCAATACCGTTTGTGCTCACTTTTATCGATTGCTACCTTGCTGTTTTTACTTATTCAGATTATAAAAATATATTTCTACCATCAATATTACACTTTTATCACCATCTCTTCGCCGAACTAGTGCACCTATACAATTTGCCATTGTATTGGGTGTGTTGGGGACACACGAGATTTATTGCATTTGGTTGCAGGGTTGTTCGAGAGAGACCATCTTCATCCTACACCTCCCACGGATTGATAAACCTTAGGTCATCCACTTAAGGGAAAATTGCTACTGTCCTACAAGACTATGCGCTTGGAGACCCAACACGAGTCTACAAGAATAAAGTTGCATAGTAGACATCACCTCACCTAGTGACAGAAGAGGTAGCAAGGCACGTATTGTATTGTTGCTGAGCGAGTCCTGGATTAGGGGTGTCTCCGGACAGCCGGACTATCTCCATTAGCCGGACTGTTAGACTATGAAGATACAAGATTGAAGACTTCATCTCGTGTCCGGATGGGACTCTACTTGGCGTGGAAGGCAAGCTAGGCAATACATATATGGATATCTCCTCCTTTGTAACCGACCTTGTGTAACCCTAACCCTCTCCGGTGTCTATATAAACCGAAGGGTTTTAGTCCGTAGGACAACAACCACAACATACAATCATATCATAGGCTAGCTTCTAGAGTTTAGCCTCTCTGATCTCGTGGTGGATCTACTTTTGTACGACCCATATCATCAATATTAATCAAGCAGGACATAGGGTTTTACCTCCATCAAGAGGGCCCGAACCTGGGTAAAACATCGTGTCCCCTGCCTCCTGTTACCATCAGGACTAGACGCACAGTTCGGGACCCCCTACCCGATATCCGCCGGTTTTAACACCGACATTGGTGCTTTCATTGAGAGTTCCTCTGTGTCGTCGCCGTTAGGCTCGATGGCTCCTACTATCATCGATAGCGATGCGGTCCAGGGTGAGACTTTTCTCCTCGGATAGATCTTCATATTCGGCGGCTTTGCACTACGGGCTAATTCGCTTGGCCATCTAGAGCAGATTGAAAGCTATGCCCCTGGCCATCGGGTCAGATTTGGAAGTTTGAACTACACGGCCGACATCCGCGGAGACTTGACCTTTGACGGATTCGAGACACAGTCGGGCGCGCCGCACTATCACGATGGGTATGACCTAGCTCTGCCGCCGAACAGTGCCCCAGATGCCGCGCCTGCATCAGCTCCGACCCCTAGTTCGGAGCCAACTGCGCCAATCGAGGACGGGTGGTTAGACACTGCCTCAGGGGCTGCAGTCTCAACGGCGATCGAGCCGAACACCAGCATAATCCTCTGCGCAGCCCATGACTCCAAGGCACCGGACTCTTTTTCTGACTCCGAACCGCCCACGCCCCTGCCAATCAAATCTGGTTGGGCGCCGATCTTGGAATTCACCGCCGCGGATATCTTTCAGCACTTGCCCTTCGGCGACATTCTGAATTCTCTAAGGTCTCTCTATTTGTAAGGAGAGCCCTGGCCGGATCATGGCCAACGAGATTGGGATGTGAACGATAGAGAAATCCGACGCCCAACCACCACCCACTTAATAGCCACTGTCGATGACTCAACCGACATGCTCCACTTCGACTCCGAAGACATCAACGGTATGGACGACGATGCAGGAGACAAAGAGGAACCATCGCCCACAGGGCACTAGACGTCCACTTCATCATATGACGTATACTTGGTGGACACGCCAAAAGAAGACGACTACGAGGAACGGAAGGACTCACCGAAGGCTTTTTCCCCCAAAGAGCAGTCAGAGCAGCGACGCAAGCGCCGCCCCAAATCCCGCCTCGGCAGAAATAACGATCATACAGACCCAGCGTTGGAGCAGGGCAAACAATCGCTGGACCACGGCAATACGGAGAATCAAACCGAACAAACCAATCCTATTAAAGATAAGAGTCCGGACGACATAACACCGGACAGGCACCTGGAGCAGCAGAATGCCCGTCAAAGGCTTGTTGCCACCACGAGGAGTCTAAAAAAGCAGAAGCAAAGGCTCAAGGCTGCACAGGACACACTCCAAATCAGATGGAGTAAAGTACTCAATACAACAGCGAAGTACGGCGACAATCGCCCCACCAAGAGCTACCCAAAGCGGAAGTTGCTCCCTGAATTCGACGAGGAGGCCTCAGACCCCCCAAAACCAAAAATCAAAAAAGCCACCTAGCCGGATAGACGACCTCACGGCCAACATAGAGCAGCAAACAATGCCACTCACAAGGCAGTACGCGATCCACGCGAGTGCTCGCACCAAAAAGACGGCGCAACCAGATCCATCTATGGACCACGCAAGAGAGCCTCAGCATATAATGTAACACAACAAACATCTGAACAACGCGGTACACCCAGATACAGGGGCGCTGCACACCCCCTATGTTTCACCGATGAGATGCTGGACCATGAATTTCTAGAGGGATTCAAACCCGTAACACATAGAGGCATACGACGGAACAACAGACCCTGGGGCTTGATTGAGGACTATATCCTCCATATCCATATGGCTCGAGGAGATGATCTCCACGCCATCAAGTACTTACCCCTCAAGCTCAAAGGGTCGGCTCGTCACTAGCTTAAAGGCCTCCCGGAAAACTCCATTGGAAGCTGGGAAGAGCTCGAAGACGCTTTTCGGGCAAATTTTCAAGGAACTTATGTCCCGCCTCCGGACGCAGACGATTTGAGTCATATAACTCAACAGCTCGGAGAGTCAGCCCGAAAACTTTGGAACAGGTTTCTTACTAAAAAGAACCAAATTGTCGATTGTCCGGACGCCGAAGCCTTGGCAGCTTTTAAGCATAGCGTCCGCGAGGAATGGCTGACCAGACACCTCGGCCAAGAAAAGCCGAGAACAATGGCAGCACTAACAAGCCTCATGACCCGCTTTTGCGTCGGTGAGGACAGCTGGCTAGCCAGATGCAGCACCAGTGACCCCAGTACGTCTGAAGTTAAAGATGGAAACGGGAAATCACTGCGCAATTGCAATAACAAATGCCGGTATAAAGAAGACAGCACGAAGAGCACGGCAGTAAACGCCGGATTCAAAAGCTCTCGGCCAGGTCAGCAAAAGCTGCCCTCTAATGGCGCCAGAGACGAACTGTCCAGCCTAAACAAAATTCTAGGTCAAATATGTCAGATCCATAGCACCCCTAATAAACCTGCTAATCATACCCACAGAGAATGTTGGGTCTTCAAGTAGTCTGGCAAGCTCAACACCGTACACAAGGGGGAGGAGACACCAAGCGAAGACGAGGATGAGCCTCTCAAGCAAGACACTGGGGAACAAAAGAAATTTCCCCAGAAGTCAAAACAGTAAATGTGTTACACGTGATCAAGGGAAGAAACAAAACGGCACTCCCAGCAAAATATGGCCAAGGGCCTATCACCACGGAGTCCTGCCACTGGTAGTCTCAACCGATCACTTTCGACCATCGTGATTACTCAGCATCTATCCGGTGGGCAGGATGGGGTGCCCTGGTATTAGACCCAATAAATGATGGATACCACTTCACACGAGTCCTGATGGACGATGGCAGCAGTCTAAACCTGATATATCAGGATACAATCCGCGAAATGGGGATAGACCCAACAAAAATTTTCCATAGAAATACTACCTTTAAAGGAGTAATGCCAGGCCCAGGGGCTCGTTGCATGGGCTCCCTGCTACTAAAAGTTATATTCGGCTTCCCCGATAACTTCTGTAGCAAACATTTAACCTTCCACATCGCTCCGTCCCAAAGTGGCTACCAAGCACTACTCGGACGCGATGCATTCGCTCGCTTTAATGCAATACCGCACTATGCTTCCCTCACACTCAAGATGCCCGGTCCACGTGACATCATTACAGTAAATGGAAGTATTAAGCGATCTTTGCATGCCGAACAGAGTGCGGCTGCCTTGGCAGCCGCACACTAAAAACGGCTTCACCAACTAAAGCATTTAAGAGGCCGTCAAGACCTCGGACACTGTTAGTTGAGTCCGGCGCCGCTATATGTAATTTATACCAGATCAATGGTCACACCCCTATTACAAATACAAGGGGCTCAATGCACGCAGACAAGTGGCAATTTTTACTCATCTTGAACCATATATGGTTTCTTTAAAAACTATCTTTACACATGATAACTTTTTCACCTAAGTTCCTCTCTTTTATAGATGATCATCGCGCTACACCTATCTAGGATACGGCACAACGGAGACACAGGCGCAGACGTGCAGCAGGGACCCGCCTCAAGGATTCTTTTTAGATTAAGACCCTGCATAAACCTTTTTTAATGTCTCTTGTTGATACATATCCACCGAATTCTCAGCACAGTTGAGAAGGATGCTGACGTCTCGGCATGTGGCCACGTCAGAATAATGCACGTACCTGGACACAAGGGGCTTCTTACGAAGGGCACTATTCAGGCCTGGTTTATACCATAAAGACCGAATACCTTAGGGAGTGTATGGCGTCGCGAGTTTGGCCCTATATGCATCAACTCCGAATCATTGTCTTTGGTCAAATGTTGGGTTTTCCCGGCTCCTGTGTTTTGGTGCCTTACGTTCTACTTTACCAGCTAAGGTAGCACCAGGAGAACTACTGCTATTGTGCCCTAGTTCATCCGGACGAGCACCTCAGTAGAGAAAGCCGAAAACTGCCTGTCATGATATAGCGTGAGACTGGTCAACCACTCGATGACCTATAGGGATGTTAGAATTCCTCTGCCTTAACAAAGGACTGTTTCCCGTCCAGGCTTGTACGCACACCGAGATCGGGGGAATGCGGAGCCACCAGGGGCTATCTAGTAGCCCCACTGTCAAACTCCTATGGCCAAGTGAAAGTGTTAAAGCATTATAGTCCGGTTGCCTTGTTCGCTATGCTATCACCTCCTTAATAGGACCAAGACGTTGGGTTAAGTGTGAACACGCGTTTTTTGCGAACACCTCCGCATTATATGCGTGGGGGCCGAAGCTGACGACTGCAATCTTTCAGGTTATACACATGTATACATAAACGGCCGCACAGGAGGCATCATATTACTTTCGTGCAAAAGTATAAACACAGCCTTATAAAATTTCATAAATACATTTTTTTCACAATGGGAATACAGGTCACTCAAACATAATATTTTTCGAGCACTGGGCCTCAATCAAACGAGAACCCTCGAGAACCTCCTCGAAATAGTGCTCGGCAGCCACTTGGCCTACGGCCGAACCCTGCGCCGCAACAGTGGTAGCATCCATCTCCACCCAGTATGCTTTAACATGGGCAAGGGCCATCCGTGAGCCTTCTATGCACGCGGACCTCTTCATTGCATCAATGAGCGGCACCGCGCCAAGCACCTGCTACACTAAGCTAAAATGGCTATTCGGCTTCGGCCTTTCAGGCCATAGCTGATCCACGACAGACCTCATGGCGAGTCCGGACAACCTATTTAGTTCGGCCCATTCGGCTAGCTGATCAGTTAAAGGAAGCGGACGCTCTGGAACGTTGAATTGCGATCAGAATAGCTTGTCCACCCCACGATCTGCTTGACCTTGGAAGTATTTGGCCGCATCGGCAGCGCTCGCCGCCAAGTCCATATATGCATTTTCCGAACTCCATAGCCGATCCAGAGGGGCATACCGTGGATCTCCGAACTTCCTCCGTAGCATGAAGTGCTTCCCAGCCGCAATGTCCACGGCCTCCCACAGCTCCTCCTTCTTCGGTCTCATAGCAGAGCGGGTGTCTTTATCCGCCATCTTGGCCTTCTCAAGGTCCGTTGCCTTCGCTCGGTTTTCTTTTTCAAGTAGTCGGAAACGGTCGGCAGTGTCTTTTAATTCTACGGCCATCTTGGACATCTTCTCTTTGCTCTCTCCATGTGCGGCCTTCTCGGCTTTCAATTCTTCGGCCGCCTTCAAAGCAGCCGCATTTCTAGTCCTCGCTTGTTCTTTGGCTCGGGTAAGTTCTGCCCGCAAGGCTTCCACAGTGGCAGCTCCATCTGCAGTCACAACATATTAAAGATACTGGCATCATGATGCTCTTACTATGTGGCGTTCACCAAATAATAACACTTACCCTGTGCCTCGTCAAGCCTCCGGTTAACAAGCTCATTGTCGGCGTCTGCTGCATCCAGTTGCCGTTTTAATTTGGCAAACTCACTAGTCCGGCTAGCCACCGGAGCTTCCAACACCTGCACATAGGGGCAGTCTGATTATTACCTGGGAATATGATCCTCTGTTCGCCGCCATTCTCGACGACAACCAGGGTCTCAGGGGCTACCATCTACACAGGGCACACCTAACATGTGCATTACTATCATATATTATCTCACGTACCTCAAAGCCTGTCAGTAGACTCATAAAAGCTTTATGTAATCCGCTTTCGGTGGACGAGATTCTCTCCATCAACGTACCCATCAGCATACGGTGTTCTTATGAGATGGCCGCTCACCCCACCAACTCCCTCAGAACGTCCGACCGCACACTAGACGGTGCCAGACTCTTTTGTCTGCTCTCTTCGGGAGCCGGACGCTGGGGACTTCGTGGGTGTATGGGATTATCTTCTGGCCTCACCGGATCCGGAGAGGCCCTCCGTGACGACACTTCGGGGTCGCCCGCTTCTTGAGCGGAGGAGTCCGGGGGAGGCATTTCGCTCTCCATCATCTCTGGAAGAAGATCCCCCGAAGACGAGCTCAGCTGAGAGGGGCTAACGCCTGAACTACAAGATATATGCGGTGGTTATTTTCTCAGAAGAAAAAGATAGCATACCTTGACTATTTAAAGTACTTTGGATCACTTATGACTCGTTGGAGGGTTGATCCCCCCGCGGACCCTGTGCGACAAAAGCACCCCCCGAGGTTGGACCCTCTGTGGGAGACTTCTTCTCCCGTTTGGAGGCTTCGGCTTCTGGATCCTCGGAAGCAGTCCTTTTCCTCCCCCGGTTGTCCTCCTTCGCGGGGACGCTCGTTCCCTCGGTTGGAACGGGC
>NC_041392.1:697602264-697649437 GCF_002162155.2 Triticum dicoccoides | reverse complement strand
TCTTTTCCAATATCGGATTTTCTAAACCCTCAGGAAGGAAGGGCAAACACCGGATCATCTTTGCCTTTGTTAGCCAGTCCTGGTCAAAAGGCGAACTCTCAGAGATAACTCCGTAACGAATAAAAGATGGTGTGTTCAGCCATAGGGTTTCTTACTTGTTCGGCGGCGCGGTTACTGCTCAGTCGCACGTCCTCGGTAATATTCGGACACTCCACTTGAGGTCCGAAGAAAGACTTATACATCTCCTCGTGCGTTAGGCCGAGGAAATTTTGAATGGCACGCGGTCCCTCTGGGTTGAACTCCCACAAGCGAAGGGGGCGGCGTTTGCAAGGCTGGATTTGACGAACCAGCATAACTTGTATTACCACAGCCAAATTAAAATCTCTCTCGAAGTGATCTCGGATGCGGCTTTGCAGTATAGGCACGACCTTGGCTGGACCCTAGCTCAGACCTCTGCTAATCCATGACATCAGTTGTGGTGCGGGGGCCGGGCGGAAAGCGGGGGCAGCCACCCACTTGGCACTCCTGGGAGCGGTGACGTAAAACCTCTCCCGTTGCCATAATTCAGACACTTCTGGAAAGGAACCTTTCATCCATGAAGCTTCTGCCATCTTGCCTATTGATCCACCTCTGCACGCTGCATGTTGCCCCTCGATCATCTTCGGCTTTACTTCAAAGGTCTTGAGCCATAGGCTGAAGTGAGGGGTAACGCGGAGGAAGGCCTCACACACGACAATAAATGCCGAGATGTGGAGAAAGGAGTCCGGAGCTAGATCAAGGAAATCTAGCCCGTAATAGAACATCAAGCCCCTGATGAAGGGATCCAGAGTGAGGCCTAGACCTCGGAGGAAGTGGGAGACGAACATGACGTTCTTGTTTGGTTCGGGAGTAGGGACGATCTCCCCTCGAGCAGGCAGCCAATGCGAAACCTCGGCTGTCAGGTATCTGGCCTCCCTCAACTTCTTGATGTCCTCTTCCGTGACGGAGGAGGGCATCCATCAGCCATGAAGGCTGGATCCGGACATGATTGAAGATCCGGAGCACCTAACCTGGGCTTTGGGTGTTGGAACTCGAAGCGGGGGAAGGGTTCGATTGAGCACGAGAGGGAAAAAGCGAAAACCTTGCCCCCTTATAAAGAGGGTGAATATCAAGCGTCCTTTCCGTAGCCGTTTAGGACTTGCCTATAATCTAGGAGTCCTAGACACGATTGGGTTACCCAAGCAAGTATTGATGAGAATCCCGTAATAAGGGGACACGATCTCTGCTTTGACAAGACGTGTCGAAAAACTGCCTCGCGTTATGTGTGGGGCTAGTTAAAAGAAATGGTTCGAATAATCACCGGGCCATGACATAACGTCATGTTGCCAGAACAAGCCAGCAAATTAGATCTGCGAAAATATTATTCTCTCTATGGTGGAATGTGGAACTTATTTTTTGCAGGGTCGGACACTATCCTCGTATTCAATTTCTTCTATGATGTAATCGGAGAAGGAACCCGCCTTGCAATGCCGAAGACAACACTGCGCGCCGGACTCATCGTCATTGAAGCTTGGTTCAGGGGCTACTGAGGGAGTCCTGGATTAGGGGGTCTCCGAACAGCCGGACTATCTCCATTGGCCGGACTGTTAGACTATGAAGATACAAGATTGAAGACTTCGTCTTGTGTCCGGATGGGACTCTACTTCGCGTGGAAGGCAAGCTAGGCAATACGTATATGGATATCTCCTCCTTTGTAACCGACCATGTGTAACCCTAACCCTCTCCGGTGTCTATATAAACCGAAGGGTTTTAGTCCGTAGGACAACAACCACAACATACAATCATACTATAGGCTAGCTTCTAGGGTTTAGCCTCTTTGATCTCGTGGTAGGTCTACTCTTGTACTACCAAAATCATCAATATTAATCAAGCGGGACGTAGCGTTTTACCTCCATCAAGAGGGCCCAACCTGGGTAAAACTTCGTGTCCCTGCCTCCTGTTACCATCCGGCCTAGACGCACAGTTCGGGACCCCCTACCCAAGATCCGCCGGTTTTGACACCGACAGTTTCCATCAAGGATAAAAAGATGGGGTTTATATCCTATTGCTTGAGTTTATCCCTCTACATCATGTCATCTTACTTAAAGTGTTGCTCTTTTCTTATGAACTTAATACTCTAGATGCAGGCAGGAGTCGGTCGATGTGTGGAGTAATAGTAGAAGATGCAGGCAGGAGTCAGTCTACTTGTGACGGACGTGATGCCTATATTCATGATCATTTCCTTAGATATCATCTTAATTATGCGTTTTTCTATCAATTGCTCAATAGTAATTTGTGAGGGAGTCCTGGATTAGGGGGTCTCCGGACTTTTAGACTATGAAGATACAACATTGAAGACTTCGTCTTGTGTCCGGATGGGACTCTACTTGGCGTGGAAGGCAAGCTAGGCAATACAGATATGGATATCTCCTCCTTTGTAACCGACCTTGTGTAACCCAAACCCTCTCCGGTGTCTATATAAACTGAAGGGTTTTAGTCCGTAGGACAATAGCCATAACATACAATCATATCATAGGCTAGCTTGTAGGGTTTAGCCTCTCTGATCTCGTGGTAGATCTACTCTTGTACCAATAGTAGAAAAAGGGGCTTTTGTCCTGGTTGGTAAGGCCCCTTTAGTCTCGGTTTTCGAACCGGGACTAAAGGGTCGGTACTAATGCCTCTCCCCTTTAGTCCCGGTTCTTACACGAACCGGGACTAAAGGGCGCGGCCACGTGGAGCTCCACCTTCAATCCCGGTTTGTAACACCAACCGGGACTAAAGGAAATTTTATGATTTTTTAAAAAAAAAATGTATTTTTTTTTATTTTTTTATTTTCAAATTTCTGAATTATTTTAACCTCTAGTGTGTAATCACCACCCCTCATTATTGCTCAATTTATCCTCTAATCACCCCTCGTCATTCCAAATCATCTAACTTCCGGGTTCTATTCTCTCTCGTTTCCAAGTCTGCACTTGTTGTTTTCCTGACAATAGTAAGATGTCAATCCTATTAACCTTCATGAATTTTGCTTGAGCATGAAGTGACACATTTCACTGTTTGAGTTTGAAACTATTGTTTTAAAAACAATAATTATTTAGTAACACTAATATTTCTTGAATAATTAGTTTGACCACAGTTTGACCAGATTTGACCAAAATTCAAAATAACTGAAATAATTATTTAGTAACACCAATATTCAAGAATAATTAGTTTGACCATTGTTTGACGACAGTTTGATCACTGTTTGACCAGATTTGACTAGTAATATTTCGATTTTTTCCACTCTAGATCTTAAAAGCCCCGTAAATTTTTTCTGTTAGGTTTTTGAGGATTTTGAAAATGTTTAAGGGGGTTCGTATGCAAAAGTTATGCCCATTTTATAATTTCCAGAGAGATTTTGCAAATAAAGTCGATGATTCATATTTTAAATTTTCCCAAGTAGACCACATATCACATGGGAAACTTATTTTATTTTATTTTTTTGACATTTCCATCATTTTCTTTTGTTTTTTCTAGAACTGAAAAGGCGGTCCACGAGGGGGGGGGTGGGGGGGAGAGTTTGAAAATGGGACCTTTAGTACCGGTTCGTGCCATGAACCGGTACTAATGCCTCAAAACCCATTAGTACCGGTTGGTCGCACCAACTGGTACTAAAGGTCTAACCTTTAGTCTCGGTTGGTGCCACCAACCGGGACTAATGGGCATCACACCCTTTAGTCCCGGTTCGTGGCACGAACCGGGACTAATGGGCCCAGGTGAACCGGGACTAATGCCTTAGCCGCACGAACCGGGATAAATGCTCACGTTAGTCCCGGTTCTTGACTGAATCGGGACTAATGTGAAAACTGTCCCGTGATCAAAGCTCTGTTTTCTACTAGTGTACTACCCATATCATCAATATCAATCAAGCAGGACGTAGGGTTTTACCTCCATCAAGAGGGCCCGAACCTGGGCAACGGGAAACAAAATTGACGTGCATTTGCAAGCACAACACCCCATACTTCGCTACATAGAAAACCATTATTTTAAGGCAATTTACGTCATACAATTTCTTATGATGCACCTATGCTACTCTTCCACGGCAATACACTCTTACTTTAACATAAACATTCATAAAACCGTTTATGTGGTAAAGCAAGAAAAAAACTCTTGGTGTACTACATATATTTTTGAAAGTGCGTAGCAAAATTTCAAGAATAGCATGCCCAATGGAAGCACATCTTTCAACGAGCCACGTGACTAAAATCTCATTCGTGTAGGTAGCTATTTGGCATACTTTTGATATGGTTAGATGTCTAGTGGTGTAGGATTCTGCTTCTCCTGATGCACTGATGCCTCTTTGCTGAGTAGCCTAATGGATGGTTATGATGTATCTCATACACCATTTTTGTACTGAAAATGGTGGCCGGGTGATCCCTATTATCGAGAAAACATCACTTGCATCTAACTGAAGTTAATAAACACAACCAGAATTTCAAACCACAAAGTTACAGTCACAATTTGATAAAGAGTCACATAAGTTTCCTTTCATGCCAAATAAAAGGGGAATATCTTCTTTTCGCGGTATGGTTGAATAGAATCAAAATTTATAATTTATGATGAAAATCCCAATGTAGCAATTTGAGAATTCTTAGGCACGCAAATTTGACCATGTAAAAGGCAGAAAAGAGAAACTACCTGGACAGATTAGCAAGCAAAGGCATAGATTAGCATATTTCTTAGATGTCATTCAGTCTTAATCATGAAAATGATCTTTGCTGCAAAAAACCCTCCTCAGTGGAACATGACTCATTTAGCAGCAGGTATTGTTTCATATTTTGCCATCCTATTCATTCAGGCATTCATCTAGTTATCCTCGTTTTCTGTATTTACATGATTACCCGCACCTGCAATACCATTTCATTTGTGAGTGAATACCGACAAAGCAAACAGAAGTGTCAACATTGTACAACTTTCAAGAAATTTTTGACATTCGCCTAGATAGGCAATGTAAGAGGCAGTATGGCGAACAATCATGAGCAGTTTCATTGCAGTACTAATGAAATCACCTAATCATATACCAAATAACGGAACAATTACCTCACTAACAAAACTGCATGTTTTGCTTCAGATCTGCAGCCATATTTCCTACAATAGTTAACTTTACAAATTAGTAATATGACATATGCTAATTTATTCTCCAGAAAAAGGTAAAGAATACAATGATTAATGTTTCTAGAAATAAATATAAAGATACTATTCCAATCCAGATTTTACAAACAATGTCACACAAATATGGTCCGCACAACTAAAGATGACATAAGAGAGCAGACAAATATATATGTTTACAATGCGCCATACGACACAACAACTCAGGAATTGCGAGTCCATAAGTTTCTGACATGTTTTCGATGTTGATAAAATACAAGGTTTATGAAGATGACCAACTCAAATGACTCCTGCAGCTTCGCTAGTTTTAACAATTGAAGGAAATTTGTTCTGCACTGCTGGTACATTCTTCTGTAATCTAAAATCAATTATCAAAAACATCTTTACAGAAAGAAAATTTGCATAATTTTGCCAAACAGATTGCCTGCAGTATCATCTCTTCCTTTCATCTTCCATCTTTTAGTCTCCTCTTCAGTAGTTGTTACGTCCATCATTAGACTACATGTAAATACCTATATTATTATTATTTACTCTCAAAAATAGAATCCAATTGTAAAATTTTAATCCACCCTACTATTGTAGTGTTAATTCTTTACTTTAACCAATCATGTGGTAATGCATGGTTTTAATGTTTAGGAGTGACCAAGTTTTCACACTTGGCTCATCCATAACATCTACTAATCCTGTATATTTCTAAAAGATAACCTCACATTTCATCCCAAGAATATTTATAAACTAAAACAAATAGTAAAATGAAGCAATTACCTTACAATGGAGTTAAGTAACGTGCACCAACTTCTCTTCTCAAGCTAGCTCTAGTCATGCTAAAAAAAGGATATAAATAAGACATACCTAATCCCTGCAAAAAAAGAGACATACCTAATGAATTAATATCATGTGTTGCTACTGTCGCTTCGGTCTTCTTGCAATTCGGTTATACGATGTGGCGCGTCACTTATCAGCCTTCTGCATGTATTTGCGTAAATCTTCAGGTGTGGTAGCACGGCGCCTATGCAACATATACGACCACGAGTGAATGTTTGCGGCTCCCCTGTGCCGCCTCGAATATGTCCATCTCGTGTATGAAGAGAATCAGCTTTTCAGCCATAGACGATGTGGTTGATCTCGCTATCCAAGGTCTTGAGGATGGCCGACCTGGAGGCGAAGGGCTTCAGCTCTTGCTAGTACAAACTGCTCCCTTCGTCCTATAATATAAGAGCATTTTTTTACAGTAGTATAGTGCCAAAAACATTTTTATATTATGGACGGAGGGAGTAACAACAATGACGTCTTTAGTGGATGGCAATTGATGATCACCCTATTGCCATGACCTCTCCTCCTCCTAGCTCTAAAGAATCAGTCGACCTGCTTCCAGTACATGTGCGCCCAGCAGGTGGAGAACGATTTTCTTTGAGCGCACCACCAATACCTCCTACACCAGCTCAAGTAGCTTCCCCTCTCATCTGGTTCCTCTGCATGTGCGCCCAGCTCAAGCAGCACGTGCACGCCCGTCACGCAGCCGTACCCGGCAACGATGTGCAACAACGTTGGCTCTTCCCTGGCGAGCTGTGTAGTCTACATCTGACCGTCTCAGCGAGCGCACACAGGCTTCCCTTCGCGTTGGGTTCCTCGGAATCAGAGCACATTCTGGGATCGAGACAGGGTGGGTGGAGGAATCCTGGGGAGAGGCTCACGGCGCAGGATCATGAGCCCCAGGCGCCAAGTACCGGTGGGCTGAGTTTGATTCGTCCCCGGCGACAGCAGAGAGCGGTTTGGACGGTTATGCGGGCGGCAGCGTGGACAGCTATGGGGGCGGCGGCGGGGACGGCGGTGGTGGTGGAGGCAAAGGGCAGCGACGAAGGCATACTGCGGTGGCACGAACGACGGTGGTAGCGGAGGCAAAGGTCGGTGGCGTGGACAACAGTAGGGGCGGAGGCAAAGTGCGGTGGCACAAACGACGATGGTGGCAGAGGCAAAGTGCGGCGGCGGACTGGGGGTGGTGGCAGAGGCAAAGGGTGGCGGCACGGCGACGCGGGCGGCAGTGCGGGCGAAGGCAAAGGGCTGCGCGCGCATTCGTCTTGGGGCCTGTGATTGCGGGTTGGGGATGATGCGTGTTTTTTTGGTGATTACAAGATGAATCGTTTTTCAGACTTATTAAGGATGGCAACGGTGGGTTTTCACATGAATAGTACCACCTCGGATGTAGAAAATAATTTAGGTGAAAAAAATTGAAAGCGTAAATTCACGGGAAGAAGCGTATTGTGACGGTGAACCCACGGAGTCAATCCGTACTTTATTATTAGGGATAGATATACTAACGGATCTTACGAGTTTTCTGTTAAATTTTGTGTTGTGAAGTTTTCAAGTTTTGTGTAAAGATTTGGTGGACAAGGCACCCCAAGGCACCCCAAGGTAATATTCAAGGACAACCAAGCATCTAAGCTTGAGGATGCCCGGATGGCATCCCCTCTTTTGTCTTCAATTCATTGGTAAATTTACTTGAGGCTATATTTTTATTTACCACATGATATGTGTTTTGCTTGGAGCGTCTTGTATGGTATAAGTCTTAGCTTTTTAGTTTGCGACAATCATCCTTGCTGTACACACCTTTTGAGAGGGACAAACTTTAATCGTAAATTTTTTAGAAAACTCTATGTGCTTCACTTGTATCTTTTGAGCTAGGAAGTTTGCTCTAGTGCTTCACTTATATCTTTTTAGAGCACGGCGGTGGTTTTATTTTATAGAAAATTTTGAACTCTCATGCTTCACGTATATTATTTTGAGAGTCTTAAACAACATGGCAATTTGCTTAGGTTATAAATTTAGTCCTAATATGATGGGCATCCAAGAGAGATATAATATAAACTTTCATATAAGGAGCATTGAATATATGAGAAGTTTGATTCCTGGCATTTTTGTCAAATATAAAGATGGTAATATTAGAGTCATGCTAGTGAGTAATTGTGGATTGGTAGAAATACTTGTGTTAATTTTTGTGATTCCCGTAGCATGCACGTATGGTGAACCGTTATGTGATGAAGTCGGAGCATGATTTATTCTTTGATTGTCTTCATTATGAGTGGCGGTCGGGGACGAGCGATTGTCTTTTCCTACCAATCTATCCCCTAGGAACATGCATATTAGTACTTTGTTTCGATGGCTAATGTCGGTGTACAAAACTAGGGGCCTTCTATACCCCTTTACTTGTGCACGGGCAGTTGTAGCCACACCTGCGCCCACGCTTGGAGGGGCAGAGGGAGGAAAATATGCAAGACTACCAGGCCAGCGCTCAAGCCAGAGGAACGAAGAGCAAAGGAACAAGATGGGTGTCCCCCTGCAAGAGCCTTGCCGGGGCGGCCTACGTAGCCCCGGCAAGAGCCTTGCCGGGGCAACTTGCCCAACACCAGCAAGGCCACCACCCTTGAACCTCAGAACTTTGACACCGTCGACAACATTGGGACCAAGGCTCGGGAGGAGCCTGCATGCTGGCATGCAGATCTTTGTGAAGACTAGAGGCCTACAAGACTAGATAAGAACCAGAAGACGAAGACCCCCGGCAAGACTCTTGCCGGGGACGCCCACGAGACCCCGGCAAGACCCTTGCTGGGGACATCTGCGGGGCCGCAGCCGGGCCCACTCCTACCAAGGTTTCGCTGCCCCGTGCCCGTTCCGACGTGGCGGCCAGCCCGCCAACTAGGCGAGAACCTGCATGGAAGCATGCAGCTTCTAGGCCAACTAGCCAAGCACCTGCGTGGTGCCATGCAGATCTTTGTGAAGACCATGCCCCCGCACCAGCTCAGTAGCCAGCCAGCCAGCATGGCGCTAGTTGCCTCGTCAACTTGGACGCGCGTCGGAGCGAGGCGAGGCGGTGACGTACATGACGAGCTTCTTTGCCATCACCGATAAAGCAAGAGGGCACGTCGGCAGCACATTAAATGCGTTTGTCTTATGGTGCCAGGCAATAGACTTCTACACTTTACATACTTTCCACCTTCTGTGTGCGACTGCGGCGACCCCTTTGATGTATAAAAGGAGGCTCGAGGTGTAATGAGGAAGGATTCAGACATTTTGGACTGGGCATGCACCGCAGCTAGTTCAAGAGCTCAAGAACACCAAATATACACCAAAGCAGGACTAGGGTATTACGCATCATTTGCGGCCCGAACCTGGGTAAAAATCCCCTCGCGTTGATATTTTAGACCCGCTCTTTGCACAGCCCCGCGCCCCGCCAACCGTAGTAGGGATTCCCTGTGATCCCATAGGTGTCGTTCCCAACAGCTAATAATCTTTTGCAATACGTATGTGTGTTCTTTATGATGAATGTTGAGTCAATGGATTATACGCACTCTCTCCCTTCCACCATTGCTAGCATCTCTGGTACCGTGCAACTTTTGCCGATGCAATAAACCCACCATATATACTTCCTCAAAACAGCCACCGTACCTACCTATTATGGCATTTCCATAGCCATTCCGAGATATATTGCCATGCAACTTCCACCGTTCCTTTTTTTATGACACATACCATCATTGTCATATTGTTATCATATGCATGAGTCATATAGAGTCATATTTTGTTCTAGTATCGAGTTGTAATTCTTGAAGTTCTAAGTAAATAAAAGTGTGATGATCGTCATTATTAAAGCAATGTCCCATGTGAGGAAAGGATGATGGAAGCTATGATTCCCTCACAAGTTGGGATGGGTCTCCGGACTTTAAGAAAATAAAATAGGCCGAAGAAGCCCAAATAAAAAAAAGAGGCCAAAGAAGCCCAAACGAAAAAACGAGAGAAATTGAGAGAAGGGACAATGTTACTATCCTTTTACAAACTTGTGCTTTGAAATAGCACCATGTTCTTCACGATAGAGAGTCTCCTATTTTATCACTTTCATATACTAGTGGGAATTTTTCATTATAGAACTTGGCTTGTATATTTCAATGATGGGCTTCTTGAAATTGCCCTAGGACTTCATGAGCAAGCAAGTTGGATGCACACCCACCTAGTTTCTTTTTTAGTTTCCATACACTTATAGCCCAAGTCCATCCGTTGCATGGCAATCCCTACTCACTTGCATCGATGTCAATTGATGGGCATCTCCATAGCCTATTAGTTTGCCTACACTACAAAAATACCATTTCCGTGATGATTCGTGTTTGTCACAGTAGGTCATGTTTTCTATCATGTATGTACATCCATGATGATTTTATGACAGAATCAAGATAGTCATACCTGTGTTGTGGTAGAAGTGTTCAATGAACATACAAAAATTATCATCACGGAAGTGTCCACTTCCATGATGATAAATGCCACGTCATGGAGTGCTTTAATCAAGGGTAACTGACACGTGGCGTCTACCATAATGGGTTGCCGTTAAGCTATCGGGTTCTGGTTTGGACCCGATAACCCGTTAATAGCCCGGACCAATGGGGATTTTCCACGTGTAAAATTCTCAATGGCCAGAGGAACCACGTCTCGGCTCAGCGTTGGGACAGATATCATCCACTCATTGGATGGGAGGCGCCTATGATACGTCGACATGTGGCACAACCCATTTTACTTGGTCAAAAGGTAGCGGGCCGGCCCACGGAAATCCCGTGAACGGCCTATTCGCATATAGCCCATTTACAACCCGCCAACTCATGGCCCGTTATGGCCAATCCGAGCCTGTTATGGCCTATCCCAATTAGGCCCAGTAGCATCATCTGGGCCGTCCAATATGATTCCAGCCCGTTGTAACTTCCGGCCCATGTATGGCCCATGACATCTTTCGGCCCATATGAGGCCCTTTGTAACTCTGGGCCTATTGAAGGCCCGAGGTGAAACTGGGCCACAATGAACAGTGTATCGCTTTATACCCATTAACGGCCCATTATTCTGTTGGGCCGCTTCCAACCCATGTTAACTTTCGGCCTTCTAAGGGCCCATTTATTCTTGAGCTCATTTCCAGCATTCAGTTACTTACGGTCCATTACTGGTCTGTTCCGCTTGTGGGCCAAATTCAGCCCTTGGTTATAGTTGGCCCGTTTGTGGCCCATTAACCCGTTGGGATATTTTCATAGCGTCATCAAATACGGCCCATTTAATGACCCGTGATGCCTATCGATAGACCTGTGGGTCCGTAGGCAGTAGCTAGATGGCTTCCTCTCTCTCTCTCTTTTGATTCTCAATACAATGGTCTCTTGGAGATCTATTTGATGTAACTCTCTTTTGCGGTGTGTTTTTTAGGATTCGATGAACTTTGAGTTTATGATTGGATCTATATCCATGAATATTATTTGAGTCTTCTTTTGATCTCTTATATGCATGATTATTTATAGCCTTGTATTTCTTCTTCGAATCTTTGGTCTATTTAGGCCAACTAGATCGATTTTTCTTGCCATGGGAAGAGGTGCTTTGTGATGGGTTCGATCGTGCAGTGTTCTTTCCCAGTGATAGTAGGGGCAGCAAGACACGCATGTATCGTTGCTATTAATGATAATAAGATGGGGGCTATTCCTACATGAATATATCTCTTCTACATCATGTCATCGTTCTTATTGCATTACTCTATTTTTCCATGAAATTAATACACTAGATGCATGCTGGATAGCGGTCGATGTGTGGAGTAATAGTAGTAGAAGCATGCAGGAGTCAGTGTACTAATCTTGGGCGTGATGACTATATATTGATCATTGCCATGGATATCATCATAATTATTCGATCTTCTATCAATTGCCCAACAGTAATTTGTTTAGCCACCGTGTGCTATTTCTTGAGAGAAGCCACTAGTGAAATATACGACCCCGGATCTATTCTTTATCATATTTGCTTTGAGATATATTTTTATTTGCTTTTATTTTCAGATCTATTATTCCAAAAACCCAAAAATACCTTGCTGCACTTTTTTATTACTTATTTTATTTCGCGTTTTATCGGGATCTATTTATCCAACCTACCACAATTTTTATCCCGTCAACTTGACAATTTCTGGCGCCGTTACCTGAAAAGGGATTCACAACCCCTTATACTCGTCAGGTTACAAGTATTTGTTCTTTGTCTGCAGGTACCGTTTACATAGTGTTGCTTGGTTCTCCTACCGGGTTGATACCTTGGTGTCATAACTGAGGGAAATACCTTTAGTAGTTGTGCTGCATCATCCCTTCCTCTTTGGGGAAATACCGACATGGCTTCAAGCGACATCAATGACCATTCACAAGGTTGAACTAGAGCTTCCAGCAGTGGTTCAAGGTTCGGCTCACGTATCTCGAGCCTTGGGGATTTCTTCTTCGAGGAACCACCTTGGAACATCTTCCTAAAACTTTTCTTCCTCTGAAGATTTCTGAATTTTTTAGTGACTCCAAATAAAAGTGAACAAAACTCAACAAAATGATAGCAACTACTCCTACAAGTGTCTAGAGGCCATATCAAGCATCAAAACTAGTTTCAACCATATAAATTCGACATGAAAGCTCAAGAACATGGTCACCAATAGTTGCTAAATGTGCAAATAATAAACCACAAGAGAAAAAAGTAATTGTACCAACGAAGGACTCACATACCAATGAACAATCCCCCCAAAACAGTTTCAGAAACAGAGTTCCGAGCAAAGAGATCGAAAATAGCAACAAGATCAGCAAGAAAAGGGAGCAATAGTGTGATTTTTTCTGGAGGAAGAAGAAGTGCATGGGTGGCTGGAATAAGTGAGGGGGGCTACATGGGCCCCACAAGCTTGCTACGTGCGCCTAGGGGGTGGGTGCGTCCTGTGAGCTTGTGGCTCACAGGTGAACCCCCTGGGTGTGTTCAGTGCCAAATTTTTTCAAATATTACAAAAAAATCATATTAAATTTTCAGGGCATTTGGAGAACTTTTATTTTCTGGTCATTTTTATTGCACGAATAATTCAGAAAACAACGTAATTAGGGTATTTCTACTTTATTATCTCTAAATAACAGAAAGTAAAAAGTGGGTACAGAAAGTTGTCTTTACTAAATTCATCGACAACATGCCCGTCAAAAGGAATCCATTAATAAGGTTGATCAAGTCTTATTAACAAACTTCTTCTGAATGACATGCAATCGGAGAATCTTCATATAGAACTAGGTTACCTCAACGGGGATATGCATATCCCCAACAATAAGAATTTCATATTTCTTTTTGACGGTAGGAATAGGTAATTCAAAACCTCAAATAGTAATCATTGAAATTTTTCCAATAGTGTGTTCATTACCATTAACATGAAAAGTGACATTGCCCTAGTTGCAATCAATAACAGCCCCTGCAGTGTTCAAAAATGGTCTACCAAGGATGATCGACATACTGTCGTCTTCGGGTATATCAAGAATAACAAAGTCCGTTAAGATAGTAACACTTCCAACAACGACGGGCACATCCTCACAAATACCGATGGGTATAGCAGTTGATTTATCAGCCATTTGCAAAGAAATTTCAGTTGGTATCAACTTATTCAAATCAAGTCTTTTGTATAAAGAGGAAGACATAACACTAACACTGGCTCCAAGATCACACAAAGCAGTTTTAACATAGTTTCCTTTAGTTGAGCAAGGTATAGTTGGTATTCCTGGGTCTCCTAGTTTCTTTGGTATTCCACCTTTAAATGTATAATTAGCTAGCATGGTGGAAATTTCAGCTTCGGATATCTTTATTTTATTTGTAAGAATATCTTTCATATACTTAGCATAAGGAGTTTTCAGAATATCAGTCAAACGCAAACACAAAAAGACAGGTCTAAGCATTTCAACAAAGCATTCAAATTCTTCATCATCTTTATTCTTTGAAGCTTTAGGGGGGAAAGTCATAGGTTTCTGAACCCATGGTTCCCTTTCTTTACCATGTTTCCTAGCAATGAAGTCTCTTTTATCATATCTTTTATTCTTAGGTTATGGGTTATCAAGATCAACAGCAGGTTCTATCTCCACATCATTATCCGAAGTCTAAAGGTTTTCCAGACTCAACAGTCCGGGCTCCGGAGTATCTTCTGGTAGCTTATGACTGCCGTCCAATTCTATGTTTGGAAGGTCGGTCACCTCCTTTTGCTGGTGGGTATCTGGCTCTATAGGGTCGGCGATCCAGACATAGTTTGTCTTCAGTATAGGGGAAGAGTCACCGTCTTGCTCCTCGAGTACCGCTATCTGGTGGGTGACCGGTGGAGATTTGATTTCTCTTTGCTCGGGTTTAAGCCCGATCCGATCGTAATCTGTGGCAATTCCCAGGGCGGCGATGCGATCGAGGAGCTCGTTTAAAGACGAAAACTCCATCGGATCCATCTTCTTGGAGTGTTTGGAGTCGATACGAAGGGGATTTTTGATGGCCCGAGAGGTCATCGTTGGTTTAACGGCCGAACGGGTGGTCATGGTAAAGCCGCCCAGCCGAAGGGTTTGGCCTGGTGTCGATGTCAAAACCGGCGGATCTCGGGTAGGGGGTCCCGAACTATGTGTCTAGGCCGATGGTAACAGGAGGCAGGGGACACGATGTTTTACCTAGGTTTGGGCCCTCTTGATGGAGGTAAAACCCTACGTCCTACTTGATTTATTCTTGATGGTATGAGTATTACAAGAGTTGATCTACCACGAGATCGGAGAGGCTAAACCATAGAAGCTAGCCTATGGTCTGATTGTATGTTGTCCTACGGACTAAAACCCTCCGGTTTATATAGAGACCGGAGAGGCTTAGGGTTACACAAGGTCGGTTAGTAAGGAGGAAATATTCATATCCATATTGCCTAGCTTGCCTTCCATGCCAAGTAGAGTCCCATCCGGACACGGGACGAAGTCTTCAATCTTGTATCTTCATAGTCCAACAGTCCGGTCAAAGGATATAGTCCGGCTGTCCGGAGACCCCCCAATCCAGGACTCCGTCAGTAGCCTCTGAACCAGGCTTCAATGACGATGAGTCCGGCGTGCAGTGTTGTCTTCGGCATTGCAAGGCGGGTTCCTCCTCCGGACATATCACAGAAGAGTTTAAATAAAAGGATAGTGTCCGACCCTGCAAAAAAAGTTCCACATACCTCTGCAGAGAGAATAATATTTCCACAAATCTAATCTGCTGACACGTTTTGGCAACATGACATCAGGCCATGGTTGGGTGATTATTCGAACCGTTTTTCTTCAACCAGCTCCACACATAACGCGAGGCGGTTTCTTGACACGTCTTGTCAAAGCATAGATCGTGTTACCCTAATTACGGGATTCTCATCAATACGGTCGTGGGTAACCCAACCGTGCCTAGGACTCCTAGATTTTAGGCAAGTCCCAAACGGACACTAGGAGGACGCTTGATATTCACCCTCTTTATAAAGGGACAAGGCTTTTACTTTTTTCCCTCCCGTGCTCAATCGAATCCTTCCCCCGCCTCAAGTTCTAACACCCAAAGCCCAGGTCAGGTGCTTCGGACCTTCAATCATGTCCGGATCTAGCCTTCAAGGCCGGTGGATGCCCTCCTCCGTTACGGTAGAGGATATCAAGAAGTTGAGGGAGGCCAGATACCTGACCGCCGAGGTTTCACATCGGCTGCCTGCCCGAGGGCAGGTCGTCCCTACTCCCGAACCAAACGAGAACGTTGTGTTCATCTCCCACTTCCTCCGAGGTCTAGGCCTCACTCTGGATCCCTTCGTTAGGGGTTTGATATTCTATTACGGGCTAGATTTCCACGATCTAGCCCCGGACTCCTTTCTCCACATCTCGGCATTTATTGTCGTATGTGAGGCCTTCCTCCGCATTACCCCTCACTTTGGCCTGTGGCTCAAGACCTTTGACGTGAAGCCGAAGATGGTCGAGGGGCAGCATGTAGCGTGCGGAGGTGCATTAATAAGCAAGATCGCTGGAGCTCCATGGCAAAAGGGTTCCTTTCCAGAGGTGTCCAGGTTATGGCAACGGGAGTGGGTTTACATCACAGCTCCCAGAAGTGCCAAGTGGGTGGCTGCCCCTGCTTTCCACTCGGGCCCTCCACCACAACTGATGTCATGGATTAGCAGAGGGCTGAGCTGGGGTCCAGCCAAGGACGTGCCTATAATGCAGAGCCGTATCCAAGATCTCTTCGAAGGAGATTTCAGTCTGGTTACGGTGGTGCAAGTCATGCTGGTTCGTCGAGTCCAGCCTTGCAAACGACGGCCCCTCCGCATGTGGGAGTTCAACCCAGAAGGACCATGCACTATTCAGAATTTCCTCGGCCTGACGCACGAGGAGATGTATAAATCATTCTTCGTACCCCAAATAGAGTGTCCGGATACTACCGAGGACGTGAGCCTAAGCAGCAATCATACCGCCGACCAGGTAAGTAATCCTCTAGCCGAACACACCATCTTTCATTTATCATGACGTCATTCTGAGAAATCGCTCTTTGACAAGGACTGGCTAACAAAGGCGAAGATGATTCGGTGTTTGGCCCCCTTCCTGAGGGTTTGGACAATCCGGTACTGGAAAAGATGATCGAGCTAGCACCTTGCCCGGATCCCTCAAAGGAAGAAAAAGGGGGAATAATGAGGGCGAAAGCAGGCCCCCATCTCTACCAATTCCAACCGAGGGAATGAGCGCCTCCGTGAAGGAGGATAACCAAGGGGAAGAATCTGACCTTTCTCGCTTCGGGGAAGGAAGAGGACCGTGTCTGAATATCCGGAAACCAATGCTTCCAAACGGGAGAAGAAGTCTCCACCGGAGGAGGGTGCTTTTGCCGCACAAAGTCCGCGCGGGGATCAGCCCTCTAACGAGCCGCAAGTGATCAAAAAATACTTAATAGTAAAGATATTCTACCTTACTTCTGAGGAAAATAACCGAAGCATTTATCTCGCAGTTCGGATCTTAGCCCTTCTCAACGGAGCTCGTCTTCAGGGGACCTTCTTCCGGAGATGATGGAGAGCGAAACGCCTCCCCCGGACTCCCCTGCTCAGCAAGCGGGCGACCTTGAAGTGTCGTCACGGAGGGCCTCTCCGGATACGGTGAGGCCAGAAGATAATCCTATAGTCACCCGAAGTCCCCAACATCTGGCTCTTGAAGAGATCAAACAAAAGTGTCCAGCGTCGTCTGGTATGCGGTGGAACGCACTGAGGGATCTGCTAAGGCGGGCGACCATCTCGGAAGAACACCATACATTTATGGGTACGTTGATGGAAAGGATTTCATCCGCCGAAAGCAGGTTGCATGACGCCTTTATGAGTCTACTGACGGGCTTTGAGGTACGTAAAATGATGTACATTTGTGATGGTACCGCACATTTTTAGGTGTGCCCTGTGTAGATAGTAGCCCCTAAGACTCTGGCTATCACCGAGAACGGCGGCAAACAGAGGATCATAGTCCCAGGTAATAACCATACCGCTTTATGTGGAGGTGATGGAAGCTCCGGTGGCTAGCCGGACTAATGAGTTTGCCGAACTAAAGCGGCAACTGGATGCGGCAGATGCCGACATCGAGCTTGTTAACAAGCGGCTTGATGAGGCACGGGGTAAGTAATGTTTTTTGGTGAATGTCACATAGGAAGAGCAGCGTGATGCCAGTATCTTTAATATGTTGTGACTGCAGATTGAGCTGCCACTGATACTCTCCGTCGTATCTATAATTTTTGATTGTTCCAGGCCAATATTTTCAACTTTCATATACTTTTGGCAACTTTTTATATTATTTTTGGGACTAACAAATTGATCCAGTGCCCAGTGCCAGTTCCTGTTTGTTGCATGTTTTATGTTTCGCAGAATATCCATACCAAACGGAATCCAAACGGGATAAAAACGGATGGAGCTTATTTTTGGAATATTTGGAAAATTCCGGAAGAAAAATCCACGCGAGACAGTGCCCGAGGTGGTCACGAGGTAGGGGGCGCGCCTGACCCCCCTGGGCGCGCCCCTACCCTCGTGAGCGACCCATAAGGTGGTTGACGCTCTTCTTTTGCCACAAGAAAGCTAATTTTCAGGAAAAAATTGCGGCGGAGGTTTCAGGCCAATCGGAGTTACGGATCTCCATATATACACGAAACAGTGAAACAGAGCCAGGACAGAACGCAGAAACAGAGAGAAACAGAGAGACAGATCCAATCTCGGAGGGGCTCTCGCCCCTCCCACGCCATGGGAGCCAAGGACCAGAGGGGAAACCCTTCTCCCATCTAGGGAGGAGATCAAGGAAGAAGAAGAAGAAGGGGGGCCCTCTCCCCTTGCTTCCGGTGGCGCCGGAGTGCCACCGGGGGCCATCATCATCACCGCGATCTTCACCAACAACTTCACCACCATCATCACCAACTCCTCCCCCCTCTATGCAGCGGTGTAACCTCTCTCTTACCCGCTGCAATCTCTACTTAAACATGGTGCTCAACGCTATATATTATTTCCCAATGATGTATGGCTATCCTATGATGTTTGAGTAGATCTGTTGTGTCCTAATGGCTATTTGATGATCGTGATTGGTTTGAGTTGTATGTTTTATTATTGGTGCTATCCTATGGTGCTCTCCGTGTCGCGCAAGCGTGAGGTATTCCCGCTGTAGGGTTTGCAATATGCTTATGATTTGCTTATGGTGGGTGGCGTGAGTGACAGAAGCAGAGACCCGAGTAAGTAGGTTGTTTTCGTATGGGATAAAGGGGACTTGATGCTTTAATGCTATGGTTGGGTTTTACCTTAATGAATCTTTAGTAGTCGCGGATGCTTGCTAGAGTTCCAATCATAAGTGCATATGATCCAAGTAGAGAAAGTATGTTAGCTTATGCCTCTCCCTCAAATAACATTGCAATAATGATTACCGGTCTAGTTACCGGACAAATAACTTTCTTGTTGACAAAAGCTCTCTACTAAAACAAATTTAGTTGTGTCTTTATCTAAACAGCCCCTACTTTATATTTACTTGCTTTTTATTATCTTGCATACCTATCCAACAACACCTACAAAGTACTTCTAGTTTCATACTTGTTTTCGGTAAAGCGGACGTCAAGTGTGCGTAGAGTTGTATCGGTGGTCGATAGAACTTCGGGGAATATTTGTTCTACCTTTAGCTCCTCGTTGGGTTCGACACTCTTACTTATCGAAAGAGGCTACAATTGATCCCCTATACTTGTGGGTTATCAAGACCTTTTTCTGGCGCCGTTGCCGAGGAGCAATAGCGTGGGGTAAATATTCTCGTGTGTGCTTGTTTGCTTTATCACTAAGTAATTTTTATTTGCTGTTCTTAGTTGTTTCCTATCTTTAGTTATGGGTAGAAAACGCAAAATACAAAAAAAATTAGTTGTACCTACTGAACCAATGGTTGAAGAACCAATCAAAATCTATCACACTATTGAAGCTTATTACTTGGATCATCTTCGATCCCTATGTGCTCGTGCTGAAACCCCAACTAGCTTAGTTGAGGGCAAATCTTTAGATGAGCATGCTTGTTATGTGCGACACCGAATATATGAAAAAGGGAAACTATTATGGGGTCAAATTCAACATTTGCAATGCTATGCTTGGAATTTATGTGCAATATATGATTTTACTTGTTGCTCTGAAAACCCTAAGAAACACCTTCCCTACCAATGTGAGTTTATTAATAATGGAATCTTATCTTCATATGCCAAGGGTGTTTATAACTACTATGATGTTCAATAAATTGAAGAATTTGTTGCTTTTAAGGGTGCTTTTGAAACTGATTCTTTGATTGAAAAGTATGATGCTACTCTTCACAAATCTGAAAACTTTGCCATATTTAAATATTGCTATGATAATTATGCTTCTAATGCTTATGTTAAACCATATATTGAGTACTACTCCGCTGTCCAAGAAGAGACTAACATTTTGCAGGAATCTATGGAAGAAGAAGTTGATGAAACTGTGAGCTCATTGGATGAAAAAGATGAGGAGGAGAGCGAAGAACAAATGGAGGAAGAGCGGATTAGCTACCCATGCCCACCTTCTAATGAGAGTAACTCTTCAACTCATACATTGTTTAATTCCCCCTTCGTGCTTACCGAAGGATGATTTCTATGATAATTGTTATGATCCCGTTGATTCTCTTGAAATATCCCTTTTTGATGATGCTTGCTATGCTTGTGGCCAAGATGCCAATATGAATTATGCTTATGGAGATGAACTTTCTATAGTTCCTTATGTTAAACATGATATTGTTGCTATTGCACCCACGCATGATAGTCCTATTATCTTTTTGAATTCTCCGACTACACTATATCGGAGAAGTTTGCACATATTAAGGATTATATTGATGGGTTGCCTTTTACCGTTGCACATGATGATTTTGATGAATATAATATGCATGTGCTTGCTGCTCCTACTTGCAATTATTATGAGAGAGGAACTATATCTCCACCTCTCTATGTTTCCAATATGATAAAATTGCAAGAAACTATTTATACTATGCATTGGCCTTTACTTTGTGTGCATGAATTGTTCTTTTATGACATGCCGATGCATAGGAAGAGAGTTAGACTTCGTTGTTGCATGATATATGTTGCTTTGTGCTCACTACTAAATTACAAATCATTGTTAATTAAAATTGGCTTTGATATACCTTGGGATCCGGGTGGATCCATTACTTGAGCACTATATGCCTAGCTTAATGGCTTTAAAGAAAGCGCTGCCAGGGAGACAACCCGGAAGTTTTAGAGAGTCATTTATTTCTGTTGAGTGCTTGCATATAGTTTAAAAACAACAAAAATAAAGAGGGGAACCCGGAACTTTTTCAAAAAGGAAAGTGAAAGTGACAGAGACGATCATTGTGAACATGGGGGACGTCCTTGAACTTTGTTCATGCCCATGGGAACTTTGTGAATCTTAATTACAGAAACTTTTCAACAAAAATAATTATCCCCTTGTACAATTCAATTGTATTATAAAAATAATGTGCCATGGTTTGCCTTTAGGATGTTTACATTTGCTTGATGGTTTGTACGGTGCAGGACAGAAACTTTGGCTGTAGTGCGCGATTTTTAGTTTTTAGCTGGAATGTCAAATGGTTCGGATTCGTTTTGCACTGTCTTCCTATACAAATTGTTTATTTCCCCTAATTTTTGTAGAATTTTTCAAGTATCAGAAGTATGGTGAATATTCAGATTATTACAGACTGTTCTGTTTTAGACAGATTCTGTTTTTGATGCATAGTTTGCTTGTTTTGATGAACCTATCAATTTATATCAGTAGATTAAGCCATGAAAAAGTTATATTACAGTAGACATAATGCAAAAATAAAATATGAATTGGTTTTCAATAGTACTTAGAGTAGTGATTTGCTTTATTATACTAACGGATCTTACCGAGTTTTCTGTTGAAGTTTTGTGTGGATGAAGTGTTCGATGATTGAGAAGGTTTCGATGTGAGAAAAAGGAAGAGAGGCAAGAGCTCAAGCTTGGGGATGCCCGAGGAACCCCAAGTAAATATTCAAGGAGACTCAAGCATCTAAGCTTGGGGATGCTGGGGAGGCATCCCCTCTTTCTTCAACAAATATCGGTATGTTTTCGGATTCGTTTCGTTCATGCGATATGTGCAAGTCTTGGAGCGTCTTTTGCATTTAGGTTTTTATTTTTTTATGCACCATGCTGGTATGAGATAGTCCTTGGTTGATTTATAGAATGCTCTTTGCACTTCACTTATATCTTTTGAGTATGGCTTTATAGAATGCTTCATGTGCTTCACTTATATCATTTGAAGTTTGGATTGCCTGTTTCTCTTTACATAGAAAACCGCCATTTGTAGAATGCTCTTTTGCTTCACTTAGATTTGTTAGAGCACGAGCATATCTTTTGTAGAAAGAATTAAACTCTCTTGCTTCACTTATATCTATTTACAGAGATGACAGGAACTGGTCATTCACATGGTTAGTCATAAAATCCTACATAAAACTTGTAGATTGCTGAATATGATATGTTTGATTCCTTGCAATAGTTTTGCGATATAAAGGTAGTGATATTAGAGTCATGCTAGTCGAGCAATTGTGAAATTGAGAAATACTTGTGTTGAGGTTTGCAAGTCCCATAGCATGCACGTATGGTGAACCGTTATGTAACGAAGTTGGAGCATGAGGTGTTTACTGATTGTCTTCCTTATGAGTGGTGGTTGGGGACGAGCGATGGTCTTTCCCTACCAATCTATCCCCCTAGGAGCATGCACGTAGTACTTTATTTCGATGACTAATAGATTTTTGCAATAAGTATGTGAGTTATTTATGACTAATGTTTAGTCCATGGATTATACGCACTCTCACCCTTCCACCATTGCTAGCCTCTCAAGTACCGCGCAACTTTCACCGGGACCATAAACCCACCATATACCTTCCTCAAAACAGCCACCATACCTACCTATCATGGCATTTCCATAGCCATTCCGAGATATATTGTCATGCAACTTTCATCATCATCATATACATGACTTGAGCATTCATTGTCATATTGCTTTGCATGATCGTAAGATAGCTAGCATGATGTTTTCATGGCTTGTCCGTTTTTTTGATGTCATTGCTACGCTAGATCATTGCACATCCCGGTACACCACCGGAGGCATTCATATAGAGTCATATCTTTGTTCTAGTATCGAGTTGTAATATTGAGTTGTAAGTAAATAAAAGTGTGATGATCATCATTATTAGAGCATTGCCCCAGTGAGGAAAGGATGATGGAGACTATGATTCCCCCACAAGTCGGGATGAGACTACGGACTTTACAAAAAATAAAAGAGGCCAAAGAAGCCCAAATAAAAAAAAATAGGCCTAAGAAGCCCACCAAAAAAATAAATAAAAATAAATAAAAAAATATAAAAAATGAGAGAAAAAGGGTGAAGGGGCAATGTTACTAGCCTCTTACCACACTTGTGCTTCAGAGTAGCATCATGATCCTTCATAGAGAGAGTCTCTTGAGTTATCACTTTCATATACTAGTGGGAATTTTCATTATAGAAATTGGCTTGTATATTCCGATGATGGGCTTCCTCAAATGCCCGAGGTCTTCATGAGCAAGGAAGTTGGATGCACACCCACTTAGTTTCCAGTTTGAGCTTTCATACACTTATAGCTCTAGTGCATCCGTTGCATGGCAATCCCTACTCCTCACATTGATATCTATTAATGGGCATCTCCATAGCCCGTTGATACGCCAAGTTGATGTGAGACTTCCTCCTTTTTGTCTTCTCCACATAACCCCCACCATCATTTTCTATTCCACCTATAGTGCTATGTCCAAGGCTCACGCTCATGTATTGCGTGAAAGTTGAAAAGGTTTGAGAAACGTCAAAAGTATGAAACAATTTCTTGGCTTGTTATCGGGGTTGTGCATGATGTGAATGCTTTCTGTGGTGAAGATGGAGCATAGCCAGACTATATGATTTTGTAGGGATGAGCTTTCTTTGGCTATATTATTTCAATAAGACATAATTTCTTGGTTGGTATGCTTGAATTATTATTGTTTTTATGTCAAAAGATAGACTATTGCTTTGAATCACTCATGTCTTAATATTCATGCCATGATTAGACATATGATCAAGATTATGCTAGGTAGCATTCCACATTAAAAATTATCTTTTTTATCATTTACCTACTCGAGGACGAGCAGGAATTAAGCTTGGGGATGATGATACGTCTCCGTCGTATCTATAATTTTTGATTGTTCCATGCCAATATTATTCAAATTTCATATACTTTTGGCAACTTTTTATATTATTTTTGGTACTAATTGATCCAGTGCCCAGTGCCAGTTCCTGTTTGTTGCATGTTTTATGTTTCGCAGAATATCCATACCAAACGGAATCTAAACGGGATAAAAACGGACGGAGCTTATTTTTGGAATATTTGGAAAATTCCGGAAGAAAAATCCACGCGAGATGGTGCCCGAGGTGGTCACGAGGTAGGGGGGCGCGCCCCCTACCCTCGTGAGCCACCCATAAGGCGGTTGACGCTCTTCTTTTGCCGCAAGAAATCTAATTTTCGGAAAAAAATCGTGGCAAAGGTTTCAGGCCAATCGGAGTTACGAATCTCCATATATCCACGAAACGGTGAAACAGAGCCAGGACAGAACGCAGAAACAGAGAGAGACAGAGAGACATATCCAATCTCGGAGGGGCTCTCGCCGCTCCCACGCCATGGGAGCCAAGGACCATAGGGGAAACCCTTCTCCCATCTAGGGAGGAGGTCAAGGAAGAAGAAGAAGAAGGGGGGGTCCTCTCCCCCTTGCTTTCGGTGGCGCCAGAGTGCCACCGGGGGCCATCATCATCACCGCGATCTACACCAACAACTTCACCGCCATCATCACCAACTCTTCCCCCCTCTATGCAGCGGTGTAACCTCTATCTTACCTGCTGCAATCTCTACTTAAACATGGTGCTCAACGCTATATATTATTTCCCAATGATGTATGGCTATCCTATGATGTTTGAGTAGATCTATTTTGTCCTAATGGCTATTTGATGATCGTGATTGGTTTGAGTTGTATGTTTTATTATTGGTGCTGTCCTATGGTGCTCTCCGTGTCACGCAAGCATGAGGGATTCCTGCTGTAGGGTTTGCAATATGCTTATGATTTGCTTATGGTGGGTGGCGTGAGTGACAAAAGCACAGACCCGAGTAAGTAGGTTGTTTGCGTATGGGATAAAGGGGACTTGATGCTTTAATGCTGTGGTTGGGTTTTACCTTAATGAATCTTTAGTAGTTGTGGATGCTTGCTAGAGTTCCAATCATAAGTGCATATGATCCAAGTAGAGAAAGTATGTTAGCTTATGCCACACCCTCAAATAAAATTGCAATAATGATTACCAGTCTAGTTATCGATTGCCTAGGGACAAATAACTTTCTTGTTGACAAAAACTCTCTACTAAAACTAATTTAGTTGTGTCTTTATCTAAACAGCCCCTACTTTATATTTACTTGCTCTTTATTATGTTGCATACCTATCCAACAACACCTACAAAGTACTTCTAGTTTCATGCTTGTTTCCGGTAAAGCGAACGTCAAGTATGCGTAGAGTTGTATCGGTGGTCGATAGAACTTGAGGGAATATTTTTCTACCTTTAGCTCCTCGTTGGGTTCGACACTCTTACTTATCGAAAGAGGCTACAATTGATCCCCTATACTTGTGGGTTATCAGCCACAGTGGAGACCCTTCAGGCGGAACTTCCCCGAGCCAAAGAACAAGCAAGGAGTAGTAATGCGGCTGCTTTGAAGGCGGACGAAGAGTTGAGAGCCGAGAAGGCCGTGCATTGCGAGCGCAAAGAGAAAATGGCCAAGATGGCTGTAAAGTTAAAAGACACTGCCGACCGTTGCCAGTTCCTCGAAGAAGAAAACCGAGCGAAGGTGACGGACCTCGAAAAGGCCATGATGGCGGCCAAAGACACATGCTCTGCCATGAGGGCAAAGAAGGAAGAGCTGCGTGAAGCTGGTGATATTGTGGCTGGGAAGCCCTTTTTGCTATAGAGGAAGTTCGGAGATCCGCGGTATGCCCCTCTGGATCGGCTATGGAGTTCGGCAGATGCATATCTGGATTTGACGGCGAGTGCTGTCGATGCGGCCGAATACTTCCGAGATCAAACAGATCGTGAAGTGGACAAGCTATTCTGGTCGCAGTTTAACGTTCCAGAGCGTCCGCTTCCACTAACTGATCAGCTTGCCGAATGGTCCAAACTCAATAGATTGTCCGGACTCGCCATGAGGTCCGTCGTAGATAATCTGTGGCCGAAAAAGCCAAAGCCGAATAGCTATTTCAGCTTAGTGTAGCAGTTCCTTGGTGCGGTGCCGCGCATCAATGCGATGAAGAGGTCAGCGTGCATAGAAGGCTCGCAGATGGCCCTTGCCCGTGTCAAAGCATACTGGGTGGAGATGGATGCTACCACTGTTGCGGCGCAGGGTTCGGCCATATGCCGAGTGGCTGTCGAGCACTATTTTGAAGAAGTTCTTGAGGGTGGTCGTTTGATAGAGGCCCAGTGCTCGAAGAATATTATGTTTGAATGACATGTATTCCCATTGTAAAAACAATGTTTTTATTGAATTTATCAAGGCTATATTTATACTTGTGCCCGAAAGTATTGTAATGCCTCCTGTGCGGCCGTTTATGTATACATGTGTATAACCCGAAAGATTGCAGTCGTCGGCTTCAGCCCCCACGCATATAATGCGGGGGTGTTCGCAGAAGACGCGTATTCACACTTAATCCAAGGTCTTCGTCCTAATAAGGAGGCGATGGCGCAGCGAACTAGGCAACCGGACTATAATGCTTTAACACTTTCACTTAGCCATAGGAGTTTGACAGTGGGGCTACTATATAGCCCCTGGTGGCTCCACACTCATCCGAATTCGGGGTGCGTACTTGCCCGGCTGCGAAATGGCCCTTCGTTAAGGCGGAGGAATTCTAAGATTCCGATGGGTCATCGAGTGTGAGGGAGTCCTGGATTAGGGGGTGTTCGGATAGCCGGACTATACCTTCAGCCGGACTCCCGGACTATGAAGATACAAGATTGAAGACTCCGTCCCATGTCTGGAAGGGACTTTCCTTGGCGTGGAAGGCAAGCTTGGCGATACGGATATGTAGATCTCCTTCCATTGTAACCGACTTTGTGTAACCCTAGACCTCTCCGGTGTCTATATAAACCGGAGAGTTTTAGTCCGTAGGACAACAAACACAACAACAATCATACCATAGGCTAGCTTCTAGGGTTTAGCCTCTCCGATCTCATGGTAGATCTACTCTTGTACTACCCATGTAATCAATATTAATCAAGCAGGACGTAGGGTTTTACCTCCATCGAGAGGGCCCGAACCTGGGTAAAACTTCGTGTCCCTTACCTCCTGTTACCATCCGGCCTAGACACATAGTTCGGGACCCCCTACCCGAGATCCGCCGGTTTTGACACCGACATTGGTGCTTTCATTGAGAGTTCCTCTGTGTCGTCGCCGTCAAGCTTGACGGCTCCTACGATCATCAATGGCGATGCAGTCCAGGGTGAGACCTTCCTCCCCGGATAGATCTTCGTCTTTGGCGGTTTCGCACTGCGGGCCAATTCACTTGGCCATCTGGAGCAGATCGAAAGCTATGCCCCTGGTCGTCAGGTCAGATTTGGAAGTTTAAACTACATGGGTGACATCCGCGGGGACTTGATCTTCGACGGATTCGAGCCACTGACGAGAACGCCGCACTGTCACGACGAGCATGATCTAGCTCTGCCGCCGAACAGTGCCCCGGAGGCCGCACCCGCATCGACTTCAACCCTTAGTTCGGAGCCAACTGCGCCGATCGAGGATGGATGGTTGGACGCCGCCTCGGGGGTTGCGATCCCAACGGCGATCGAGCCAAACGCCAGCCCCACACTCTGTGAGACTCGTGACTCCAAGGGCCAGACTCCTCTCCGGACTCCGAACCCTCCGCGCCCCTGCCGATCGAATCCGATTGGGTGCCGATTATGGAGTTTACTGCCGCGGACATCTTTCAGCACTCGCCTTTCGGCGATATCCTGAAGACACTGAAGTCTCTCTCTTTACCAGGAGAGCCCTGGCCGGACTACGGTCAGCAAGGTTGGGATTCAGACGATGAAGAAACTCAAAGCCCACCCACCACCCACTTTGTAGCCACTATCGACGACTTAACCGACATGCTCGACTTCGACTCCGAAGACATCGATGGTATGGACACCGATGATGAAGACGATGAAGAACCAGCGCCTATCAGGCCCTGGAAAGCAACCTTGTCATATGACATATACATGGTGGACACCCCAAAAGAAGGAGATGGCGATGGAACAACGGAGGATGACCCCTCCAAGAAACAGCCTAAGCGGCGGCGTCAGTGGCGCCGCTCAAAATCCCGCCAAAACAAATACGGTGATTCCAGCATGGGAGATAATAATACTCCCAAAAGTGCCAAAGAAAACCCCCTCCAGCAAGATTTAGTGCAGGAGGATGGAGAAACCAGCCCTCATGAGAGAGCGGCTGACAGAGAGGTTGAGGACGATAATTATATGCCTCCCTCCGAAGACAAGGCAAGCCTCGACGACGACGAATTCGTCGTGCCAGAGGATCCCATCGAGCAAGAGCGTTTTCGACGCAGGCTTATGGCCACGACAAGAAGCCTCAAGAAAAAACAGCAACAGGTTAGAGCTGATCAAGATTTGCTAGTCGACAGAGGGACTGAAGTCCTTGCGGCTGAAGAGCATAAACTCGAACGCCCCTCCAAGAGCTACCCAAAGCGCAGGTTGCTACCCCGATTAGAGGAGGAAGCACTTGTTGCGGCCGATCGGCCACCTCGTGGCCGCGACAGAGAGGCCTCTCGTCCCTCCACTCAAGCCGCTCCCCGTACCAAGGCACGGGAATATGCGCCGGACTTACGAGATATGTTGGAGGACAAGGCAAGACAAACAAGATCGATCTACGGATCGCGTGGGTGCCCCACGGCTCGAGACGGTATCCGTCACGCCGGCCACAAATTCGGCAGGGCCGAACACAGTAGACAAAGCTCGTTGGAGCTACGTTGTGATATAGCCCAGTACAGAGGCGCCGCACACCCACTATGCTTCACAGACGAAATAATGGATCATCAAATCCCGAGGGTTTCAAACCCATAAATATCGAATCATATGATGGCACAACAGATCCTGCGGTATGGATCGAGGATTATCTCCTTCATATCCACATGGCCCGCGGCGATGATTTCCACGCCATCAAATACCTCCAACTCAAGCTTAAAGGACCAGCTCGGCATTGGCTTAACAGCTTGCCAACAGGATCAATCAGTTGTTGGGAGGACCTGGAAGCCACATTCCTCGACAATTTCCAGGGCACTTATGTGCGACCCCCAGACACCGATGACCTAAGTCACGTAATTCAGCAGCCAGAGGAATCGGCCAGGTAATTCTGGACACGGTTCCTAACAAAGAAAAATCAAATAGTCGAATGTCCGGACGCTGAGGCCCTAGCAGCCTTCAAGCACAATATCCGTGATGAGTGGCTTGCCCGGCACCTTGGACAGGAAAAGCGGAAGCCTATGGCAGCACTCACGACACTCATGACCCGCTTTTGCGCGGGAGAAGACAGCTGGCTTGCTCATAGCAACAATATGACCAAGAACCCTGGTAATTCAGATACCAGGGACAGTAGTGGCAGGTCGCGTCGCAACAAGCAGAAGCGCTGCATTAACGGAAAAAGGCATTTAAGAGGATATGGCAGTTAATGCCGGATTCAGAGGCTCTAAATCCGGTCAGCGGAAAAAGGCATTTAAAAGGAATCCTAGGGGCCCGTCCAGTTTGGACCAAATACTTGACCGCTTGTGCCAGATACATGGCACCCCCAAAAAGCCGGCCAATCACACCAACAGGGATTGTTGGGTGTTCAAGCAGGCATGCAAGTTAAATGCCGAAAATGAAGACAAGGGGCTGCATACCGATGATGACGAGGAGCCCCGGCCGCCGAACAACAGTGGGCAGAAGGGTTTTCCCCCACAAGTGCGGATGGTGAACATGATATACGCAACCCACGCCCCCAAAAGGGAGCGGAAGCGCGCGTTAAGGGAGGTATACACGGTAGAGCCAGTTGCCCCAAAGTTCAACCCATGGTCCTGCTGCTCGATCACCTTTGATCAAAGGGACCATCCCACTAGCATCCTTCATGGCGGATTCGACGCATTGGCTCTAGACCAAATTATTGATGGATTTCATCTCACTAGAGTCCTTATGGACGGCGGCAGCAGCCTGAACCTGCTTTACCAGGATACAGTGCGGAAAATGGGCATAGATCCCTCGAGGATTAAGCCCACCAAAACGACCTTTAAAGCCGTAATACCAGGTGTAGAGGCCAACTGTACAGGCTCAGTCACACTTGAAGTGGTCTTCGGATCTCCGGATAATTTCCAAAGCGATGAGTTAATCTTCGACATAGTCCCGTTCCGCAGTGGTTATCACGCACTACTCGGGCGAACCGCATTCGCTTAGTTCAATGCGGTACCGCACTACGCGTACCTTAAGCTCAAGATGCTAGTCCCTTGAGGAGTAATTACGGTCAATGGAAACACCGAACACTCCCTCCGAACGGAGGAGCACACGGCGGCCCTTGCAGCGGAAGTACAAAGCAGCCTCTCCAGGCAGTTCTCCAGTCCGGCCACTAAACGACCGGACACCGCCAAGCGCGCCCGGAGTAACCTACAGCAAGACCGCCTAGCACGATCCGAGCAGGCATAGCAATGCCCGAAACACGGCTTAAACCGCACCAGGGGCTGCCGATTTTCTAATTTTCTCTTACTTTCAGGACTCCACACTTCGGAAGGCCTGTTCGGCAGTTCAATTGCCGCACAAACGATGCAAGAACCAGGGTAGCAGACAAGCCGCGCCGCATTACGGAACTCCCAGGTGGTCTTTATCACGAGCAGTATACCTGTTTCGCATACTATTCCGCAGCTTGCCCCTGGAACGGACATGTTACATAGTCCACCCTTTTGCTTATCGTATTATTTGTATCGTTCTGCTTTGATCGCAGCCCTCTTTAATAAACAATGCATAGCTTAATGACATGTTCCACCCGTACACTTTGGTACGGCCAAAATACGCCAGGGACTTTAGTACCCCTCAATATGGTGTGAGAAGTCCGAACACTTTAGCAAGTGCGGCACCCCAAACTTATAGCATTATATGCATCGGCTCTGAATCATGTCTTGGGTCAATAGTTGGGTTTGCCCGGCTCCTATGTTTTGGTGCCTTACGTTCTGCTATATCGGCTAAGGTAGCACTAGGAGAACCACTGCGATTGTGCCCCAGTTGAGCTGGGTCGAGCACCTCAGTGGAGAAAGCTAAAACTGACTGTCTTGATGAAGCGAGGGCTGGTCGCTGTTCGAGAAGTTTTTTGAGTCCCTAACGACTTATGCCGCTTAGAGCGAGGAACCGGCTCTGTCCGGCCAAGGCATGGATAGCACCCCGAACTCGATCTTTCGAATACCAGGGGCTTCGCCGAAATTTAAAATTATAGAATTCTATGGCTAAGTGAGAGTTTTCACGCATTATAGTCCGATTGCCTTGTTCGTTGGGCTGAACGCCTCCCTCGAAGGACCCAAACATGGGAAAAAGAGCGCTCAGGTTTATCCCCGAACACCCCAGCACTAGCGGCACGGGGGCAGAAGCCGACGACTTGCCATCTCTCAGAATTGATAAACAGCCGCACAGAAGGTAATATTTTAAATTCCAACAGCATTGCTTAGCGCATATGAACAAGTTTTCAGCGCACAGGACAAAACGAGCAAGTTTCATTCAAAAATTACATCCCTAGAACATTCATCCGCCACAAGGCGGGCACCCTTCAGAACATCCTTATAATAATTCTCGAGCTTGCGATGCTCTTTCCCCGACGGTGGTCCATCCTTCACAAGCTTCTCAGCATCCAGCTTGCCCCAGTGCACCTTAGCACGGGCAAGGGCCCTACGGGCACCCTCAATGCAGACGGAGTGCTTGATGACTTCGAGCCTTGGACAGGCCTCCACCAGCCACCGCACCAGCCCGAAATAGCTCCCAGGCAGAGCCTCTCTAGGCCACAGCCGAACTATGAGGCCCTTCATGGCCTATTCGGCCGCCTTGTGGAGCTCGGCCAGTTGCTTCAGCTGGTCGCTTAGGGGCACGGGGTGTCCGGCCTCAGCATACTGAGACCAGAACACCTTCTCTGTCGAGCTACCCTCCTCGGCTCGATAGAATGCGGCAGCATCGGACACACTCCGGGGAAGATCTGTGAATGCTCCTGGAGAGCTCCAGATTCGGGTAAGTAACAAGTAACTCACATTTATGTGTTTGCTTTGCATAAAGAATGCCTTACCCGCTGCTATCTTCTTCACCTCATCCAACTCCTGGAGGGTCTTCTCGGATTCGGCCTTGGCAGACTTTGCATTTTCAATAGCCACCACGAGCTCGGATGCACGTGTCTTTGAGTCAAGCTCCAAACTCTCATGTTTTTCCATGAGAGCCTCGAGCTCTTGCCGTACCTTGCCAACCTTGACCTCATACTTCTCCCGCTCGGTGCGCTCCATGGCCGCCCTCTTCTCGGCCTCGACCAGCGCTTTCTTAAGGGTCGCCACCTCAGAAGTGGCCCCTACAATAGCCACGATAATCCTGTCATTTTTTGCAATTGCACCTTTTTATATATATTTAAACAAGGTATTTCTTACCTTCATTGTCCTCGAGCTGCTTCTTGGCACGCCCGAGCTCTTGCTCGGACCGCTCGAGGTTCTGCTTTAGTGTGTCCACTTCCGCAGTCAGTGCGGCGGACGCAAGCAGAGAAACCTGCATACGCATATTGACTCCTTTTTGTTAGACTCCTGCGAATTTTATTTGATCCTCTATTCGACTTTTCTTCCCGAACGCCAAACAGAGCATCAGGGGCTACTGTCTATGCGGTAATATTATTTACTCATTCTTTACTTACCTCAAAGCCTGTTAAAAGGCTAGTACAAGCTTCAGTCAGTCTGCTCTTGGCGGACTAAACCTTCTGGACCACCACACTCATAATGGTGAGGTGCTCCTCGTCGATGGAGGCGCCTTGGAGCGTCTCCAACAGATTGTCCGGCGCCTCCGGTTGAACGGGGGTCACCGGCACGGTGGGCTTGATCCTCTTGGAAGGAGGTCCCACGCTGGACTCTAGAACCTTTGAAGGTTCCGGAGCGGTGTCCGGCCTAGAGCCAGACTTGGAGCCCTGGGGGGTTTTATCCCCTTTAATCCTGGAGTCCGGGAGGTCGCCTTGCGGCGCCTCCAGGACCACCTCCTCCCGGCTTGGAACCTGTTGGGACAACACTTCGGTGTCGTCCATAGGGCGGGGGGAGGAAGCCGTCGGAAGCGACTTCACATCCGACGAGTCCAGTGAGCCGCTCGACGACGCATCGAGCTGGTCTTTGGGTGGGCTGCAGAAACATGTTCGACATAAGAGAAAGATGTGCAATAAAAGAATACTATGAATTACTCTGGTATCCGGATAATTACAATTTTGCCAGGGGCTTGGCCCTAGGCAGCCACTCCTCTCCGCTGTCGTCGGCGTCGGTGGAATAGTCTTATTTTCCCCTTCTTGGACCCTTCGGCCTCCCCTATTGGGGCGGCCTTCCTTTTCTTCTCCCGCTGGAGTGGGAAAGGTCTCTTCTTCTTCCTCCTCGTCTTCATGGGAGGAATGCGCCTCGGAACCATCGGATGATGGATCCGACACCTCCTGGCGCCGGTCACTCTTTCGAGTCCCCGTGGCCTTCTTTGCGGCCTTCTTCTCCGGCACCACATAGGGTGCCGGAACCACCAGCTTCACCAAGCGAGCGTCCGTTGGGCCTTCGGGCAAAGGAGCCGGACAGTTGATCTGTCCGGACGTCACCTTTCAATCCTGTCAAAGGTAAGGGAGCTTAGATCCCGCATGGAGTCAAACTATGAGAAACTGATACCCTGTAAAAGGAAAAAACAGCTTAGGGGGTGTTCGGATAGCCGGACTATACCTTCAGCCGGACTCCTGGACTATCAAGATACAAGATTGAAGACTCCGTCCCGTGTCCGGAAGGGACTTTCCTTGGCATGGAAGGCAAGCTTGGCGATATGGATATGTAGATCTCCTACCATTGTAACCGACTTTGTGTAACCCTAGCCCTCTCCGGTGTCTATATAAACCGGAGGGTTTTAGTCCGTAGGACAACATACACAACAACAATCATACCATAGGCTAGCTTCTAGGGTTTAGCCTCTCCGATCTCATGGTAGATCTACTCTTGTACTACCCATATCATCAATATTAATCAAGCAGGACGTAGGGTTTTACCTCCATCGAGAGAGCCCGAACCTAGGTAAAACTTCGTGTCCCTTGCCTCTTGTTACCATCTGGCCTAGACGCATAGTTCGGGACCCCCTACCTGAGATCCGCCAGTTTTGACACCGACAGAGTGGTTGACTAGTCTCGTGCTATATCATGACAGTCAGTTTTCGGCTTTCTCTACTGAGGTGCTCGTCTGGATGAACCAGGGCACAATCGCAGTAATTCTCCCAGTGCCGCCTTAGCCGATAGAGCGGAACGTAAGGCAGCAAAACACATGAGCCGGACAAACCCAACATTTGACAAAAGACATGATTTGGAGCTGATGCATATAAGGCCAGACTCGCGACGCCGAACACTCCCAAAGGTATTCGGTCTTTATGGTGACCGGGCCTAAACAGTGCCCTTTGTAAGAAGCCCCTGGTGTCCAGGTATGTGCATTGTTTTGACGTGGCCACATGCCAAGACGTCAGCATCCTTCTCAATTGTACTGAGAATCCGAGGGATGTGTATCAACAAGAGACAGTAAAAAAGGTTGACGCAGGGTCTTAATCTAAAAAGAATCCTTTGAACGGGTCCCTGCTGCACGTCTGCGCCTATGTCTCCATTATGCCGTATCCTGGACGGGTGTAGCCCGATGGTCATCTGTAAAAGAGAGGAACTTAGGTGAAAAGTTGTCGTGCAAAATGGTAGGTTTAAAGAAACTGTGTATAGTTCAAGATGAGTAAAAATTGCCACTTGTCTGCGCGCGTTGAGCCCTTTGTATTTGTAATAGGGGTGTGGTCATCAAACCTATATGAATTACATATAGCTGAGCCGGACTCGTCTAACAGTGTTCATGGTCTTGACGACCTATCGAATGCTTAAGTTGTCAGGCCGTTTTAGTGTGCGGATACCAAGGAAGCCGCACTCTCTTCGGCGCGCAGTGATCACTCAATATTTCCATTTACTGTAATGATGCCACATGGATCGGGCATCTTAAGCGTGATGGAAGCGTAATGCGGTATTGCATTAAAGCGAGCGAAAGCTTCGCGTCCAAGTAGTGCTTGATAGCCACTTTGGAACGGAGCAATGTGGAAGGTTAAATTTGCACTATGGAAGTTATCGGGGAAGCCAAATATAACCTCTAGTAGCAGGGAGCCCGTGCAATGAGCCCCTGGGCCTGGCGTTACTCCTTTAAAGGTAGTATTGCTATGGCATATTTTCGTTGGGTCTATCCCCATTTTGTGGATTGTGTCCTGATATATCAGGTTTAGACTGCTGCCACCGTCCATCAGGACTCGTGTGAAGTGGTATCCGTCAATTATTGGATCTAATACCAAGGCAGCCCATCCTGCGCGCCGGATACTTGCTGAGTAATCCTGATGGTCGAAGGTGATCGGTTGAGACGACTAGTGGCAGGACTCCGCGGTGATAGGCCCTTGGGCATATTTCTCTGGGAGTGCCGCTTTGTTTCTCCCCTTGATCACGTGTAACATGTTTACTGTTTTGTCTTCTGGTGGAAATTTCTTCTGTTCCCCAGTGCTTTGCTTGCGAGGCTCAACCTCGTCTTCACTTGGTGTATCCTGCCCCTTATGTTCTGCATTGAGCTTGCGGACTGCTTGAAGACCCAACATTCTCTGTGGGTATGATTTGTGGGTTTATCGGGGGTGCTATGGATCTGACATATTTGGTCCAGAATTTTGTTTAGGCTGGACAGTTCATCTCTGGCGCCTTTAGAGGGCGGCTTTTGCTGACCTGGCCGAGAGCTTCTGAATCTGGCGTTTACCGCCATGCTCTTTGGGTTGTATTCTTTATTCCGGCGCTTATTATTTTTGTTGCGTCATGATTTCCCGTTTCCATCTCTAACTTCGGATGTACTTGGGTCGCTGGTGCTGCATCGGTCTAGCCAGCTGTCCTCGCTCATGCAAAAGCGGGTCATGAGGCTTGTTAATGCTGCCATTGTTCTCGGCTTTTCTTGGCCGAGGTGTCTGGCAAGCCATTTGTCTCGAACACTGTGTTTAAAAGCTGCCAAGGCTTCGGCGTCTGGACAGTCGACTATTTGGTTCTTTTTAGTAAGAAACATATTCCAGAGCTTTTGGGCTGACTCTCCGGGCTGTTGAGTTATATGACTTAAACGTCTGCATCCGGAGGTCGGACACAAGTCCCTTGAAAATTTGCCCGAAAAGCGTCTTTGAGCTCTTCCCAGCTTCTAATGGAGCTTTCGGGGAGGCTTTTAAGCCAGTGTCGAGCTGGCCCTTTGAGTTTGAGGGGTAAATACTTAATGGCATGGAGATCATCTCCTCGAGCCAAATGGATATGGAGGATATAGTCCTCAATCCAGACCCTAGGGTCTGTTGTTCCGTCGTATGCCTCTATGTTTACGGGTTTGAATCCCTCTGGAAATTCATGGTCCAGCACCTCGTCGGTGAAACATAGGGGGTGTGCGGCACCCCTGTATCTGGGTGTATCGCGTTGTTCTGATGTTTGTTGTGTTGCATCGTATGCTAGAGCACGCTTGCGTGGTCCATAGATGGATCTGCTTGCGCCGTCCTTTTGATGCGAGCCCTCGCGTGGATCATGTATTGGCTTATGTGCGGCGTTGTTTGCCGCTCTATGTTGGCTGTGAGGTCGTCTATCCTGCCAGATGGCCGTTTTAATTTTTGGTTGCGGGGGATCTAAGGCCTCCTCATCAAATTTAGGTAGCAACTTCCGCTTCGGGTAGCTCTTGGTGGGGCGATTACCGCCGTACTTCGCTGCTGTGTTGAGTACTTTACTCCATCTGATTCCGAGTGTGTCTTGCGCAGCCTTGAGCCTTTGCTTTTTATTTTTTTAGACTCCTCGCGGTGGCAACAAGCCTTTGACGGGCATTCTGTTGCTCCGGGTGTCTGTTCGGTGTGTTGTCGTCCGGACTATTATCTTTGACAGAGTCAGGTTGTTCAGTTTGATTCTCGGTGTTGTCGTGGTCCGGCGATGGTTCACCCTGCTCTAACGCTGGGTCTATATGATCGTTGTTTCTGCCGAGGCAGGATATGGAGTGGCGCTTACGTCGCCGCTTTGACTGCTTCTCGAGGGGACAACCCTTCGTTGCGTCCTTCCGTTCCTCGTCGTCGTTTTCTTTTGTTGTGTCCACCATGTATACGTCATGTGATGAAGTGGGCGTCCAGTGCCCTGTGGGCAGTGGTTCCTATTCGTCTCCTGCATCGTCGTCCATACCGTCGATGTCTTCGGAGTCGAAGTCGAGCATGTCAGTTAAGTCATCGAAAGTGGCTACTAAGTGGGTGGTGGGTGGGCGGCGAATTTCTTCGTCATCCGCATCCCAATCCTATCGGACATAGTTCGGCAAGGACTCTCCTGACAAGGAGAGAGACTTTAATGAATTCAGTATGTCGCCGAAGGGCGAGTGTTGAAAGATATCCGCGGAGGTGAACTCCATGATCGGCGCCCAGTCGTATTTGATAGGCACGGGCGTAGGCGGTTCAGAGTCCGTGGACAGGGAAGGATCGGGCAGTTTGGCAACACGGCTCTCGTGAAGGGTAAGGTCGATATTTGGCTCGATCGCCGATGAGGATACAGCCTCCATGACGGGGTCTATCCACCCGTCCATGGATGGCACAACTGGCTTTGAATTAAGGCTCGGAGCGGCTGTCGGTGTGATCTCCTGAATACGGTCTGAGGGTAGAGCTAAATTGTACTCACCGTGACCGCGTGGCGCATAAGGCAGGGGCTCGAATCCGTCGAAGATCAAGTCTCCGCGAATATCGGCCGTGTAATTTAAGCTTCCAAACCTGACCTGGTGGCCAGGGGCGTAACTTTCGATCTTTTCTAGATGGCCAAGCGAGTTGGACCGCAGTGCGAAGCCGCCGGACACAAAGATCTGTCCGGGGAGAAAAGTCTCACCCTGGACTGCATTGCTATCGATGATCATAGGAGCCATCAAGCCTAACAACGACGACACAGAGGAACCCTCAATGAAAGAACCAATGTCAGTGTCAAAACCGGCAGATCTCGGGTAGGGGGTCCCGAACTGTGCATCTAGGCGGATGGTAACAGGAGGCAGGGGACATGATGTTTTACCCAGGTTCGGGCCCTCTTGATGGAGGTAAAACCCTATGTCTTGCTTGATTTATTCTTGATGATATGAGTATTACAAAAGTTGATCTACCACGAGATCGGAGAGGCTAAAACCTAGAAGCTAGCCTATGGTCTGATTGTATGTTGTCCTACGGACTAAAACCCTCCGGTTTATATAGACACCGGAGAGGGTTAGGGTTACACAAGGTCGGTTACTAAGGAGGAAATATACATATCCGTATTGCCTAGCTTGCCTTCCACGCCAACTAGAGTCCCATCCGGACACGGGACGAAGTCTTCAATCTTGTATCTTCATAGTATTCGGCCAAAGGATATAGTCCGGCTGTCCGGAGACCCCCCAATCCAGGACTCCCTTACCTGGGGCCAGTTCTCCTCTGGCGGTGATATTGTCTTTAAGGACGAGGTGAGTCATCAATCCAGTCGTCAACGGCACAGTGGAACTCTCAATGAAAGAACCAATTTCGGTGTCAAAACAGGCGGATCTCGGGTAGGGGGTCCCAAACTGTGCGTCTAAGGTCGATGGTAACAGGAGACAGGGGACACAATGTTTACCTAGGTTCGGGCCCTCTCTATGAAGGTAATACCCTACTTCCTGCTTGATTGATCTTGATGGATATAAGTATTACAAGAGTTGATCTACCACGAGATCGTAATGACTAAACCCTAGAAGTCTAGCCTGTATGACTATGGTAATGAGTCTCCCCCTCTGGACTAAGTCCTGCGGTTTATATAGATACCGCAAGGATCTAGGGTTATACAAGGTCGGTTACATAGAAGGGAATCTACATATTTAGTCGCCAAGCTTGCCTTCCACTCCAAGGAGAGTCCTATCTGGACACAGGTGCAGTCTCCGGTGTTCGTATCTTCACACCACATCAGTCCGACCCATGGCTAACAGGCCGGACGCCCGAGGACCCCTTAGTCCAAGACTCCCTCAACAACAAAAGGCGATCAGCATGGCCTATAGCTGGCGGGCCCTACCTGTCGGCCGGATTCTCGGCAGCCGGCAGGGCCCACCAAGCGATGGGCCCCAACAGCCGGCGGAGAACCTGGCGACCCTAGACATTGACATCCGGGTCCTACACCCGGTCAAATTACCATTGTACCCCTAGGGGCAGGCCTATGTAAGCCCCCCAAGATCACCCATGCAAAGGGTTCAGTACTTACTCCACTCACACACCATAGCTAGGGGAAGCAAGGTAGCAGCTCTGACCTTTTTCCTCCTCTAGCAACTCGGCTCAAGGAGCAACCTTGTAGCCACCATTTGATCATAGTCATCATGCGGAGACCCCCACAGAGCAGGACTAAGGGTGATATCTCCTCGGAGAGCCCCGAACCTGGGTACGCCTCGTGTGCGATCGAGCTCTTGCCCACTCCCGCTTCCAGGGCCCGACGACGTCCTCTTGGCCCCATCCATGGTAAGCCACCCCCTGGCATCTATCGCGAGAATACCTAGACATCTTAACACTATGAATCCCCGTGACATGTCCTTCAATTTAAAATGTCCACATAGAGTATGAAAGAACATGAGATGTGCTTGAGGGTCCTCCTCCTCCTCGGTTCCCACAAAGGCATGATTTTTAACTTCCATAATGAGATCATATAGTCAATCGACTATTGTTTCGACATCTCTTACAATCTTATTTGGCTTCAGAGTAATCGACATCTTTGCAAACAAAGTTTTAAGCTCAATTGTTTGATTATTTTTGTATTTTTATGTTAATGAAGCTTGTTGCTCCTAGGGAAAACGAGTAATATAAGCTGGTAAATACCTTCTTCCAGAAGGAGTAGATCCCCTATGACTTACATGAAGAATCTACAATAACAATACTTCCAGAAACAGCTACAAAACAAATACTCTACGCTTAGCTCCCAAGCAACGGCACCCGAAAATGTTTTGATGCATGCAAACCAAACAAGGTTGTGTAGCACTTTCGTGGAAGTATCCCAATTAGTTATCATCCCAATGAAGAGCAGCGGAGAGTATTCATAGTGGCGCTTATGTCACACACAAGGTGTCATAGTTCTTGTGTGAAGTAACTGCTTGAACTTTCGCAAATGTTGCGACTGTCCTGGTGGAGAAATAAACCAAATAAAAGATTTGTAGTAATGAAGGTAAAAACTAATTAAGTAAATAACATAAATGAAAATGAGAATTGTGTTTCCTGTAATGAAGAGATCGGCGTGGAGAGAATTCAGTTAATGGTAAGAATATATCAAGTATTTGATATGTGTGTTCTATAGGCGAACCACACTAAAGTTATGAACCTCCTCCTCTCGGGATTGTATTTCATTCTATGGTCCTGCTTGACCATTGCCATAGAGTGTTTGTTTCCACAATTAAGGTCCTTGGACCGGAAACAAACATTGTGTTTTGTGGATCACTGTTATCTCATATTGCCTTTGGTCCTCATAGATATCTCCACCTGTCACGTCAGAGGTCACAAATTTCCTAAACAATATGTGTTACCTATGTAGGTCTTGAGATCATGTTGCATGTGGGCCCTTAAATTAGACAATACGCATAGAGTTACCACATCATAACAGCATACTACACATATCATACTACTACAAATATGAATGATGACATATAGATTAGACATAGACGAATCTTGCCTCTCACCTATAACTTCCACACCTATGGGGAATTAATCACACATCATAAGTGAGAAACCATTAAAAAATGGGATTAAACCCAAGAAATCCATATCGATAATACCGTGAAGATCCACAATCACTGGTAGAAAAAGGGCATGTTGTCCTGGTTCGTAAGGGCCTTTTGTCCCAGTTCTGGAACCGGGACTAAAGGGTCAGTACTAGTGCCCTGTCCCTTTAGTCCCGGTTCAATCCAGAACCGGGACAGATGGGCCTCCACGTGGCCTGTGCGTGGAGCCCAGGCAGGAGACACTTTGGTCCCGGTTGGTGGCACCAACCGGGACCAATAGGCATCCACGCATCAGTATTTCTGTGGCTGGGGTTTTTTTTTTAAGGGAGGGGGGTTTGGGGGTTTTGGGGGGTTAATTTAGGTGTTTCATATATTGTGTTAGCTAGCTATAATTAATAGAGAGAAGTGTCCTCTCTTATTTCCGTGCTTGGTCGGTGCTACGTACTATACATACGTATAGAGAGGACTAGACACGCTAGCTAGCTAGTAAGCAAACGAAGGAAACAGAAGATCGTGATGAACATATATGCATACAGAGAGAAGTGATATCGACCACCTCTCCTTCTCCGAGAGATTGGTCGAACAACAAGTTCTCGTATATCTATCCGACACTACCGGCTACATATATACAATAATTATCTCTTACAAATATAATCATATGGACTCAGGGTCCACATAGTATTCTCCGTCTTTAGCGATCATGTGGTCAAGAAAGAATGCCGCCAATTCCTCTTGAATTGCTCGCATGCGAGCTGGTGCTAGGAGTTCATCCTGCTTCCGAAACATCTAATTTAAAGAAGGGGGTCAATACATATATATATGAATGAATGAAACTCAACACAAATGATGGTAATAAAATAAAATTGTGAATGTTGTTATTTACGTACTTCATATTGTTCGTCAGTGTAGCCCCGCTCACAGGTCGTGTGGCGGATGGACTCACAAACGTAGTATCCACAGAAATCATTCCCTTGTTCCTGCCACAACCACTTTACAAGAAATAGAGGTCAATCAAACTGTTAAGCAAGAAGGCCAAATGGTATTGATGAAACTAGCGCTTGAATCACTAGTAGATGCGTGGAACATGCTACTATAGTACTTACTTTCGGGTGTCTAAATTGCAGCTCCTTCGGCAGTCCCGGAGCTTTTCTGGTGAATTTTCTCCAAACCCTGCCGGACAAAGAAAACAATTACTTGATATATCAGGAAATGAACAAAGTTGCTGATATGGTGGATAATGATCGATTTAACTTACTTCTCGAGTATTTGAGTCATGTCTGCATAGTCCTTGGGACCTTTTCGTCTTGAGTCTAAGACGGTTACTAGTCCCTGCTCAAGCTTAATCTCTAGGAGAATATAGTGGAAACTGCACACGCATGCATAACTCATCAATTACATTACTATAACCTTGACTAATATATAAGGGAAACCAAATACGCACAAGACAGTAACACTCACTTGAAGTTGTAAGGAAAGAGTATTATATCTTTGTTTTCATTTATTACCAACGATCGTAGCAAGTTGGCCTCGGTAGCTGCGCATGAAATTTAACCCGAGTTGCATCTATGAGATATGTGTTAATGAACCCAATATCACCGACTTGTCTTTTCTTCAATTCGGCGATCTTTAATCTGCATAATATAGTGAGGACGATTATAAATACATGCAATGAAAGAGCTGAGCTATATAGAGAGACTTAATGACAGAAGTAGTACTACTTACAGACAGTAGCAGGCGACCGTTGTTTTATCGAGGGCCAATTGATTGAAAAACTGAAAGAACTCCTCAAATGGAATAGGCAACAGTTCAATTCCAATGAGGTCATGCTCCTTTTTAACTTTCACATACAAAGTACTCGTCCCCGCAGAGTCTCCGCAGATTTTCATATACCAATCATGCAATCTTCGCATCATCGTTGATAGAGATCTTTCATCTTTGACGAGAGGCTTCCCGTACTCGTATCTTTGTATCTGCACCTCCATCGGTTCATAATGTACATCGTCGGGCAGGTAATCGGCAAGATTGCTATAATCGGGCACCATCCTCGGATCATTAGTGACCTTGTCGCTAGGCACCTTGAGCGGGGGGCACGATTGCTTCGCTTGTTTACCGAGCTGGGCAATTTGTTTCCTAGCTCGTCGTTCTTACAGCCTTTGATCACTGACAGTACTTCCCGACCGCTCCGCTTCGGCAAATTCCAATAATGCGCTCATAGTTTCCTTTCGGCGGAGACTTGGGTGGTTTTGTCAGGGCAGCCAGAGTGCGCTTTGCTTTCACCGGATCTACCTTCTCCTCTGGAAGTGGATGTACCTTTGCTTTCAACCCTTGAAACCAGTCATCCACTTCGGTTCGTGCGATCTCGGCGTTCTCCTCCGGGGTCCTCTCGTATGGTAACTTCTCTGGAGTCTTCAGAGAAGGACCAAATCTGTATGTCCTCCCGCCTCTAGCTGTACTGCTAGACGCCGGCCGAGCAGATGGAGCGGTTGTCTTCTTTACTTGCTTATGAGGCGGAGGAGAAGGACTACGACGCGCCGGAGCAGCCGGAGCGGCGGCAGGTCTCTTCCGCCCTTGCTGACGAGGCGGAGAAGGAGGAGGCTGGCTGCTCGGGCGCGTCGGCGCAGGCGGAGAAGGAGGCGGAGTGCCGCCACACGCTGGAGAAGGAGCCGGTCGAGTGCCCTGATCGTCACTTGCCGGAGGAGGAGGCGGTGGAGGAGGCAGAGTGCCCTGACTCGCCGGAGGAGGAGGCGGTGGAGGAGGCGGAGTGCCCTGACTTGCCGGAGGAGGAGGAGGCGGAGGCGTCAAGTTCGGAAGGTTGATGATCTCCTTCCGCCATAGGCATGGAGTCTTCAGAGCAGACCCAGCCTAGTCTCCCCTTCACCGGTAGGGTGGTCAAGCTAGAGGTTCTCAAATCCCTCCGTTATTTCATCCACCATCACCCTAGCATATCCTTCTGGAATCGGCCGGAAGTAAAAAGTTGCGCCGGGTTCAGTAGGATAAACAGAGCCAACAACCACCTTGACCTTCAAATTCATCAATTGCGTCATAAGGTGGCAATTTTGAGACTCCGTGATAGCATCCACGGGATAGCTGGCAGGAGCCGTCAAGGCATGCTCTGGCTGAAGCAGCTCGGTGGAAGCCATGCTGCTTCTCCGCTGAGATGGCGTGGTAGCTTCGAGGGAAGCTTCGGCAATACGTTTGCTGCGATTTTCTTCTTGTTCCTCTATCGCTTGTACCCTTGCTTGCAGCGCCTACATTTGGGTCTACTGCACTTTTTTCCTCCTCTCATGGGATTTGTAACCGCCTGCGTTCGGAAACCCAACCTTCCACGGAATGGAGCCTGGCATGCCTCGTGTCCGTCCAGGGTGCTCAGGATTCCCGAGGGCCATTGTGAGCTCGTCGTTCTCTCTGTCTGGAAAGAACGTCCCTTGTTGCGCTGCTTCGATATAGTGCTGAAGCTTCCTGACTGGTATGTCCATTTGATCGTTCGTCCAAATGCACTTCCCTGTTACAGGGTCCAAGGTTCCGCCAGCCCCGAAGAACGAGGTCCGGCAACGGTCTGGCCAGTTAATTATCTCTAGTTCGATCCCTTTATCAACCAGATCATTCTGAGTCTTGGCGCACTTAGGCCGGGCTACTAGGTAGCCACCTGACCCCGTGCGATGGTGATGCTTCTTCTTCGCAGCATTTTGCTTGTTTGTCGCCGACATCTTCTTACTCTTTTCCGATGTCTTGTAGGCCACAAATGCGGGCCAGTGATCTCTGATCTTCTCATATCTGCCCTTGAATTCTGGTGTCTCATTATTTTCGACAAACTTATTCAGCTCTTTCTTCCACCTCCTGAATAGTTCTGCCATCCTCTTAAGAGCAAAAGACTTGATTAATTGCTCTTTAATTGGCTTCTCTGGATTATCCTCTGGCGGTAGGGTGAAATTTGACTTCTGCTCAGTCCAAAGATCATTTTTCTGCATATCATTGACATAAGACACCTCAGGGTCTTCTATAGCCGGCTTAAACCATTGCTGGATGCTGATCGGGATCTTGTCCCTAACCAAAACCCCGCACTGAGCAACAAATGCGCTCTTTGTCCGGAGGGGTTCAATCGGTTGGCCGTCGGGCGCGATTGCTATGATCTCAAATTCATCCGAACTCAACTTTTTCTTCGGGCCTCGTCTCTTTACCGAAGTTGTGCTCGATCCGGAGGGCTAGAAAAAAGAACAAAGACTTAATTAATATGTGGACATACCAAAACAATGAATTCATCAATTAGCTAGTCAGCAGAAGCTTAACTAATATATATACCTGGCCGGACTCGGTTCGGTCACCGGAGACGTCATCACAGTCTCCTTCTTGCACCGGCATTGGGTCACCGGAGCCGTCCTCACGGTCTCCTTCTTGCACCGGCATTAGGTCACCGGAGCCATCATAATCATAGCCAGCTGCTTCCAGACCATCAGTGTCATTGAGAAACAACGAGCAGATGGCATCACTTCCTCGTGCGATTATGTCCCCCAACAACTCTTCCTGTACTTCGTCTCGGGCGGTGTCCATAGTTTCTACAAATATTGACAACATGGCAATTATTATTCAAACATGATAGATGGATATATTAGTGGCAAAAACATAGAACTAATATTAATTAGTGGCCTCGACGATGCTTCTCTAGGGTTTGGGGTGGCCTCGACGCTACTTCTCTAGGGTTTGGGGTGGCCTCGACAACGCTTCAAGGATAAAAAAAGAAGAGGAAGAAGAAGAAAAAGAGGAGAAGAAAGAATAGAGGAGTAAGAACTCCTCTATTCTTTCTTCTCCTCTTTTTTTCTTCTTCTTCCTCTTTTTTTATCGGGAACGAGGGTCGTCGAGGGTCACCGAGCGATAGAGGAAACCCTAAATAGCAAGTATCGTGGGTGTGAGATACATGTGGCCGTCGGTGTCGGATACTACATCCACGTCCCACAAGTGACGTGGGCGTCGAAGCCTGCGCCACTTGTGGGACGTGGAAGTAGTGTCCGACACCGACGGCCACATGTATCTTACACCGACGATATTTTCTATTTAGGGTTTCCTCTACCGTTCGGCGACCCTGACCCTCGACGAACCTCGTTTCCGATAAAATAAAGAGGAAGAAGAAGAAAAAAAAGAGAAGAAGAGAAGAAGTAGAAAAAAAAGAGGAGAATGATGGTACGAAGGGGTCGGGCTACACTCGGCGATCCTCTTCTTCCTATCATGTTCGAGAGGATCGCCGAGGGGTCTGGAGGTTGCCTAGTGTCAAAGGATTCAACAAAACCATGTCTTCATCATTAGGCGAAAGTAACAGGTGCATGATGGTACGAAGCTCTCCAAAGTTATTTTGGAACGGAGTCCCAGATAAGATAATTCGCTTTTTGGTACAAAGTTCAGCAAGAACCTTCAAATATTGTTATTTGGAAGGCCTTTGCTGAAATTCATACAAAAAGGCAAATTATCCTATCCGGGACACCATTCCAAAATAACTTTGGAGGACTTCATCATGCCCTGGTTACTTCCGGCTAATGATGAAGCCATGGATTTCTTCAATTCTTTGACCCTAGGAAACCTCTCTCGACCCTTCGGCGATCCTCGACCCCTCGAATCCTCGACGACCCTGGAACCCTCGACCCCTAGACGACCCTGGAACCCTTGACCCTCGATCCCTCGACTCTATAGAACCCTCGAAGAAAGGAATAGCTAGAGGAGAAGATCAAAGAAAAAAAAGAAGAAAATAAAGAGGAGAAGAAGAATGGAATAGTGGAGAAGATTCTCTTCTTCTCCACTATTCCTTTCTTCTTCTCCTCTTCTTTTTCTTCTTTTTTCTTATTCTTATTTATTTCTCCTTTTCTTCCTCTCCTCTTGTTCTTTCTTTCCTCTTCTTATTTTCTTCTTTCCTATCCTTCTTTTCCTTCCTTTCTTAATATCACTTAGCAAATGCACTAACCTAAAATGCAACAAACATAAAATGCACTAAATCGATCAACTAACCTAAAATCAGTGATAAAATGCACTAACCTAAAATCGATATCTACTAACAACTTAAAAAAATTAATACATATATGAAAAAATGCATATATGAAAAAACATCATCATATCATCAACAGAAAAATAGTATTTCTTCTAAAAATCTATCTTTTCAGCACATACATATAGTCATACATCATCATATACTCATACATATACATATAATCTGCAGGAAAAAAACATATATGTGTTTGCAAAAAAAAGGGGGAAGAGGGGGCGGTGCCGGCCCAGACCACAGCGAGGCAGAGGCGACGGCGGCGCGGGGCACCTGGGGTGCGGCGAGGTAGAGGCGACAGGGAGGCAGAGGCGGGGCGGCGATGGCGTCGGGGCGCGATGCGGGGAGGCGACAGCGTTGGGGCGGCGCGGAGAGACCACGACGGCGCGGGGTGGCGCGCGGCAACGGCGTCAGGGCGGCGACGGCATCGGGGCGGCACGGGATGGCGTCCGAGGCAGGGCGACGACGGCGACGACAAGGCACAGAGGGGCAGCCTGGCGGCGTCGTCAGGGCGCGATGGAAGAATTGAACAAATTTTTTCACTAGTCTTGCTTATATAGACGGTGCATTGGTCAC